>NC_066583.1:345253639-345583327 GCF_024323335.1 Lathyrus oleraceus
CGAAGTCAAAATCCTTCAGTAATTCTAACCACCTTCTCTGCCTCATATTTAACTCTTTCTGATCAAACAGATACTTCAGACTCTTGTGATCACTGAACACTTCGAATCTGGAACCATACAGATAATGCCTCCACATTTTCAACACAAATACAACAGCTGCAAGCTCTAGATCATGCGTAGGATAATTCCTCTCATGAACTCTCAACTGTCTAGAAGCATAAGCTACAACTTTACCATTCTGCATCAAAACACCACCAAGACCCATCAAAGAAGCATCACAATAAACAACGAAGGACTCACCAGGATTAGGCAAGATCAACACTGGAGCACTGGTCAACCGCCTCTTCAACTCAACAAAACTCGCTTCACAAGCTGCATCCCACACATACACTTGACCCTTCTTAGTCAACTGCGTCAACGGCAATGCCAACTTAGAGAAGCCTTCAATAAATCTGCGATAATAACCAGCTAACCCCAGAAAACTGCGTATCTCAGTAGCAGACTTCGGAGTCTCCCACTGTAATACAGCATCAACTTTAGCAGGATCAACAGAGATCCCACCACTCGAAATCACATGGCCAAGGAAACTCACTTCCTTCAACCAGAACTCACATTTAGATAACTTTGCATATAATTTCTTTTCTCTTAACACCTGCAAAACAATTCTCAGATGTCCTGCATGCTCTTCTTCCGTCTTAGAATATATCAATATATCATCTATGAACACCACAACAAAATCATCAAGGTACGGATGGAATATACGATTCATATATTCCATAAACACACCTGGAGCATTAGATACACCGAACGGCATCACAGTGTATTCATAATGACCATACCTCGTACGGAAAGCAGTCTTCGCGATATCATCTGACTTCACTCGGATCTGATGATAACCCGATCGCAAATCAATCTTACTGAAAACATGAGCTCCAACCAACTGGTCCATCAAATCATCAATCCTCGGCAATGGATACCGATTCTTGATAGTCACCTTATTCAACTGCCGATAATCGACACACAACCTCATCGTACCTTCTTTCTTCTTCACTAACAATACTGGTGCACCCCAAGGAGAAACACTTGGACGCACAAACTTCTTCTCAAGCAATTCTTCAAGTTGCTTCTTCAGTTCAACTAATTCAGTTGCCGACATCCTATAAGGAGACATCGACACTGGACTCGTACCTGGTACTAAGTCAATGGCAAATTCGACTTCACGTTCTGGAGGTAAATCACTTACATCCTCCGGAAACACATCCTGAAATTCACAGACAACAGGCAAATCTACACTCACTACTTTCTTATCCGCTTGTAGAGACGCAAATAAAGCGAATACCTGAGCTTCATCTTTCACAAAATCCCCTATCTGCCTAGCAGATAGAAATCTTGCCTCATCATTCTCACCAACTTCAGAGAACCGCACCGTCTTCCTATAGCAGTCGATGAACACGCCATAGAATCCTAGCCAATTCATTCCTAGAATAATATCAATTTGGTGCAAGGGTAAACACAACCACCACCGTTAAATATCGACAGTGTCATTTACACTAATCGACCAACAGGGAAAACATCACATTACGACTCGACTGGACTGACCATGCTCTGATACCACTAATGTAACACCCTTCTACCCAAACGACATATTTAAAGAATTTATCAGAGTACAACATGTAGAAGAGTTTACATTTCATTCAACTTAACACTCATCACTTTACAACATAAAAATATTTCATTTATTTTAATAAAACTTCGCAGCGGACAACAACACAATTAATGATTTATAAAAATGTTTCAACAAAACATATCAATAATTTAGTCTTCATACACAACTTAAATAATAATATAATATCTATTGAATCCCATAACCCCGGTGTCACATGACCAGAGCATTGACTCGACTCTGTAGAATAACTCTACACTTATTCTTCACCTCAACAAAAGCTACTCCTCATTATCTGCACATTGCTCATCATAGATGAACATAAACACATGCAGAAGGGGTGAGAATTACATTATTAAACAATAATATAACGACAGAATATAATATGAATAATTTGCACATATGTCAACACGGATCATCACAATCATCATTATAATCAACAAACTCATGAATATCAACAAAACAACACATCAATTGCAATGCACACACCCATGCATGACTCAACACGACTCGGTATACCCATTTTGTGACCACTACAGGATCACTACTCCCAGATTCACCACCATAGAATCCGAGTTCCCCATAAGGAACCAAGCCTCTCAACAAGCCCGGAGTCAACAACATCATTGGAACTCAGTCCGTTCATCACTAGGCATCGGCCTTTCATGAATGCATGCACATCAAACATGCATCATAATCAACATAGCAACAACAACATCATATAGTCATGTTATCATCATCATTAATAGCATGACATACAACTCAACAAAACAACAACAACATTACAACGATATCACATCTGGGAGTTTAAAACGCGAAAGCTGTCCGTCAAACTGATATGGCGAACGCCGTTAGGCTAATGGTGAACGCCATTAGCGTTAAACGCTCCTATTCTGGAAAAACTGTCTGTCAAACTGATATGGCGGACGCCGTTAGGCTAATGGTGAACGCCATTAGCGTTAAACGCTCTTATTCTGAAAACTGTCTGTCAAACTGATATGGCGAACGCCGTTAGGCTAATGGTGAACGCCATTAGCGTTAAACGCTCTTATTCTGAAAACTGTCTGTCAAACTGATATGGCGAACGCCATTAGGCTAATGGTGAACGCCATTAGCGTTAAACGCTCTTATTCTGGAAAAAGGCCCAAATGGCGAGCGCCAAAGGCATAATGGCGAACGTCATTTGGCTGTTATGTGCATAAACAAGATTTTAAGCGCAGAAACAGTGGACGCGCGGCTTCTAAGCCTACAACCCAATATCAACATTTAACAATCATACATACACAACATACTTCGATTACAATGTATATAACGCCACCATACTCACAGATCGGACAATTTCCCTCAAAAACCACAACTTTCCCAATCTCCCTAAATTCCCCAAATTTATCAACAACCCAATCCTATATCATGTAATTGCTCGCATATTATCGTGTAATAAGGTTCAGACCCCTTACCTCTTTGGATTGAAGGAAGCTCTGAGCAATCTTTGGTCTTTTCCTCTTCCTTCTCTTTCTCTTCAGCGCTTCTCCCTTTTCTGACTCTGAGGCAAAATACGTGAAAATGAAAACCTTCAGTTATCTCCTTTGGCCTCTTTTACCCCATTCCACTTTTACCCTTCCACTCTTCATATTCCAATTATATTATTTATTTAATTATTATTAAAATAAATAATATCTATAATAATAATAATAATAATAATAATCCAATAATTCAACTTTATTTAATTAAATTAATAAAATACTATTAACTCAATTAAATAATTCTCTTATTTTAATCGGGGTGTTACACATCTCGCCGTCCATCTCTACATACTTAAATGTAGACAGGTGGCTAACAAAAATATCCTCTTCACCACATACAGTGACGATCTGACCTTCTAGTTCATATTTGAGCTTCTGGTGGAGGGTAGAAGTAACAGCACCGGCAACATGAATCCAAGGCCGACCTAGCAGACAGCTGTAGGCAGGCTGGATATCCATCACATAAAAGGTGCTCTTGAACACCTGCGGTCCAATCTTAACTGGCAACTCAACTTCGCCAAAAACAACTCTCTTAGAGCCATCAAAAGCCCTCACAACTAAGTTACTTGGCCTCAGGATGATGCCATCGCAATCCAACTTCATTAAGGCTTTCTTTGGAAGAACATTCAGAGAAGAGCCTGTATCAACCAAAACATGGGAAAGCACCACCCCTTTGCACTCCATTGTGATATGCAAGGCTTTGTTGTGATTCCTGCCCTCAGGTGTCAGGTCATTATCGGTGAAACCTAGCCCCCGGCTAGCGTTTACATTGGAAACTACCGACTCCAGCTGGTTAACAGTTATCTCCGGTGGAACATATGTCATATTCAGTACTTTCAACAAGGCTGCTTTGTGCGCCTCAGAGCACAACAATAGTGAGAGAATGGAGATCTTTGAGGGTGTCTGATTTAGCTGGTCGACTACCTTGTAGTCATTTTTCTTGATAATCCTCATAAACTCATCCACTTCCTTCTCGAATGCGGTCTTAGGAGGATCTTCCTCAGTAGTAACCTCTTCGGTGGATACCTGTTTCCCTTTAGCCTTGGCAGCTGCCTCGGCTTCAGTATTCGCGCATAATATTGATGGTGCAAATAGGCGTCCACTGCGAGTGAAGCCACCAACCCCTCCAACATTGTCTACAGCGGAGCTACCAATGTCAATGTCTTCTTCGTTAACTTTCTGCCCCTGGCAGTAGATATCAGCCCCATAGTGCCACGGGATAGCACTGTCTTTCTCATACGGAACAGGTCCTGGTACCGTGATGGTGATTGGACCAACCAAAGTCGGTTGAGGGTTGTCAGAGTAAATTGCGACTGGTGCTGAACTTTCGATGTTCACCGCT
Source organism: Lathyrus oleraceus (assembly GCF_024323335.1). Classification (NCBI taxonomy): domain Eukaryota; kingdom Viridiplantae; phylum Streptophyta; class Magnoliopsida; order Fabales; family Fabaceae; genus Lathyrus; species Lathyrus oleraceus. The sequence continues at coordinate 345,258,168 of NC_066583.1, forward strand.
GCTGGTTCTGTACTTTCTGGGAAATATATTGTTGTCGGAACGAGTCTCTCGGGAACATATATTTCTTCAGGAGTGAAATAAAATGTCACCATCGATACATCATTCTTCACCGGACGGGCCTGATCGAACTGAAGACAACCTTCATCTATCAGCTGCTGAATACCCCTTCTCAAACTGTCACATCCGTTTTCGGCAGCTTGACAATTTCTGCATTCTTCCCCACAGCCCGGGAAAATCTGTCCTTTCAGAAGTCGGTCTTTAATCACCGATAGCGAAGTCTTCACCTTAGTCACATCAGAAACCAAATTCAAAGTTTCCCCACTATCAACAGCATTAATCCTCTGCCCGCCGTGAGCCGGCATCGGGTTCTGGATAACATTAGGCACCGGAGCAAAATTGATAGCCTGGGCATCTCTCAAATCTTGTACCTTTAACTGGAGAGCCTTGCAATTATCTGTTGTATGGCCAGGTGCGTTGGAGTGAAAAGCACATTTGGCGTTGACATCATAACCTCTAGGAAAATTATTGGGATCGATTGGTAGGGCCAGAGTTCTCAACGTAACCAGATTCATGTCAATCAGCTTGGGAAGTAATACTGAATAAGGCATTGGGATTGGCTCGATGACCCGGTCCGTCTGCCTTGGACGTTGTTGATAGTGTCTCTGCTGACCCGGATTACCTCCTTGTTGTTGATTGTTGTACCTGGGTTGTTGTTGCGGATGATATTGCGGTTGAGGAACAGGTGTTGGAATAGTGACTGCGGCCACTTGATCTTGATAATAATTAGGGCGTCCTTTACTCCTGCCTCTGCCGGCATACACAACGCTTGCCTCGCCTTCTTTTCTTCGCTGACCGTTACCAGCAAACGGTCTCTTGGGACCTGATGGGTTGGAAACACTATTGTCTTGAATTCGGCCCATCTTCAACAGACTCTCGATTCTTTCTCCAACAATTACTATCTCTGCAAAGTTGATTGACGGGCAAGCAGCCAATCTCTCAATATAATTGCCTTGAAGAGTGTTCATGAACATGTCCGCCATCTCCCTTTCAGACATAAGGGGTTGGACGGACGTAGCAATCTGTCTCCAACACTGAGCATATTCTCTAAAGGTCTCCTTGGCAGTCTGGGACATACCTTGCAACAAGGTCCGATTTGGAGCCATGTCCAAGTTGTATTGATATTGCTTGACAAAAGCCTCTGCCAAGTCTTTCCAGCTCTTGATGGTAGTACGAGACAAATGAGAATACCATTCACGAGAAGCTCCAGTTAGACTGTCTTCAAAATAGTACATCCACAGCTTTTCATCTTCCGTGTGAGCTCCCAACCTTCCCAGATAAGATTGGAGATGAGTGCGTGGGCAAGAAGCCCCGTTGTATTTCTCAAAAGTAGGGGGTTTGAACTTGTGAGGAATCCTTACTCCCTGAACCAGACCAAGATTTGTGACATCAAAGCCTAAGGAATTTTGAGACTCCAAAGATTTGAGCTTCTCAGCAAGCTCATCCATACGGCGAGTGGTCTCGAGGGCCTCGTCGTGCAAAGAAAATTGATCACACTGATAATCTTCAGTAACGGGGCGCCCGTTAATCCGAATTCCTTGATTCACATCGTACCTTCCGCCAATACCATTCCCAACATTCCCTGTGTTGCCAACATTACCCGGGTTTCCATCAGCATTTGCGTTACCCGCGTTACCAGTGTTCACAGGGTTATCAACGTTCCCAGGGTTACCAGGGTTTCCCTCAGCATTTAGTATCTCCACCTTAGGCCTCGGTTGCCCAACCAATTCCCTCAGCTTTTCTTGACCTGCTGCCATACCAGTCATCAATGTCATGAACTGATCCATCCTTTCACACATATCAGTCAGCTCTTTCTGTACTTGGTCCATCGCTAGCTGTGGACGATTTTCCTTTGTCGGGTACCTGTGGACTCGCTTGGGACCAATAACTGCCTGATACAGGGAACAAACATTAGACACTGCGGTGACACCTGCAAAACAGACAAGGGTTAATATGCATGGTATGCGATGCACTGCTTGTTCAGTTTTAAGGCACCCCCGTTTTGAAAGGGAATACCCTACAAATGAATAAGCATGAGATGTTGGATGTAAATATGCAGATGATGTTATGCAATGCAAAGGCATGTCAATCAGAATTGATGGATCCGCTTGAACATCTGTCAGGTTACACTTCCTGGAGAGAAATTCACTGAGGAATATAATACAAGACCAAAACTCTGCTCCAGAAAACCGGGTTGGTTGGAGGTTAAGGTTTCCTGAATTTAGCCCACCCCTCACTGGTAGGTTCTAAGAACAGAAGTTCGTCAGCTTCAGCCCTTCAGTCGCGAATAATATGTTTACCACTGAAGGTTTGGCATTATTACGGGATAAAAGACCTCCACTGACTCCCCTCAACAGGACATCCTAAAGCAAGTTCCCAGTCTCGGGGTCCTCGGATTGATCAGCGAGAATGCGCCCACCAGAGCTAACATAATCACGTCTCGGAGGAGAGGCCTCGACTGAGTTCTCGGGAAATGGTCACCAGAGTCGACGATTTCTAAAGGAACACCATGTCGTTACGGAACATCCGTAGGACATAATATATCCAAAAGAAACCTCGTCTGGGTGTGGTTCTTCACGAACGACTTAACGTAGCAACATGCCACACAAGCCTCATGATCATCCACTCTAAAACCTGTGTGTACACTCAAGCCTGGGTAATGGGCTTATCTCTCATAGAACATCCCATCCCAACAAACAAACAAACAGATCCAATAGATACAACAGATGCATGCAAGCAGGTAAGCAAATAAATGTACAAAAGCATGAACACCCAATAAACAAGAAATCACACAAGCTAGGAGGGACTCGCTTAGGGAAGATGGACCAGCAAGAGGTCAACTTCTTAGTCCCCAGCAGAGTCGCCAGCTGTTGCAACCTGAAAAATACAGTGCGTGAAAAAAACAACTGGCAAAAGAAAAAGACAGAAGAGTCTCCACCGTGCGTTATTCATCCCAAAGGAGGGAAAGGAAACGCTCGAAGTAAACCTGAAAAAGGAAAGGACAAGACGGGGTCTCGCAACCAAATCTTGGGTTCGGGAGTCGGTTATGCGAAGGGAAGGTATTAGCACCCCTACGTATCCGTAGTACTATACGGGATCCACTTTTGTAGTTTTCGTCTAAAGGGTGTGGGTTTATCTTGTGCTGTTTACCAAAAAAAAGGGTTAAATGAAAATGACTCACGCGGATGTCGCATCCACTGCATACGTATCTCATCTGAATATGAGAATCAGAGTCTTCGTAGCTCGGCTGACCTATGGGTTGGGGGGATGTGTGCTCGCTAAGACATCGCGTCTTATGCCTACGTATCTCATCTGGAATGAGAATCAGAGCAAGTCGTAGTTCGGCTAACTACGGGGTTATGGATTGGGTTTTGGGCGAACAACGTTACTACGCAATCTACCGGATGCTCGACCTTTTGGAGACTTACTCGCCTGTAGTAGAAGGAGTTAACGTGTTGCTTTGGGTTTTAGGGTTTGGGATGCTCGAGGGCAAAAAGGCAGTCTTTGACGAAGGAACCGCGCTACCTGCAGGGATACGAACACATACAAAACAAACATGTATAAAGTAAATGTGCCAACAAGGGGCTCAGAAGTAAATAAACAAAAGAAAACAAATGCCTCCTATCGAGGTCTTCCAGCTAAGAAAGCGATAAAATGCGGAAAAGAGGTAAAAGTACCACACGGATGAAGATCCGAAGTAACAGCAATTAAAGGAGTACGAAACCCTGAGATCCTTCCAAGCTAACATCATCAAAGAAAGTGGGTCAGTACAGGTAATCAGAATGAACCTCCAGGGGTTATCCCACAAATAAAGTGGGAAACCACGCAAGTTATCCCTGCAAAAGTCATGTGAGCCCTCACAAAAACTCAACAAAAGGGTTAGTGAAACACCATAAGCATTTTTTTCATGGATAACAGTATGGTTTCAGAAACCTCAAACCCTGTGGCATACATTTCAGAAATCATGTGATTAAACATTCAAGGCATAGGTTTCACCCATTCATGCATAATTAAACCCGTGGGCAAAAACATAATGAAATTCATCCATCATACCTCATACATTCAGAGTATTCAACTTCAAAGCAAAAGGTAATGGAAATAAAGGCAAACCTGATTGGAGAGCTTGATTGAAATTGAGTTGCACCCGTGAGGTTTACAAAACAATCTTCAGGGTTTATGTGAGGCAGAGGTGATTCTGTGTAGTTGTGTTCCCTTCGGGGTTTGGAGGCTGCTCTGAACTCCATTAGGTCTTCTCTCACTATCTTTTTCCTCAGGGTTTTGTTTCAAGGAAACCTCAGAGTATTTTGCTTCTCTTCCTTTTTCCCAAGTGAAGCCTTGGTATTTATAGACTGAATTTCATGGTTTTGTGGGCTCAAATGAGAGAGACCCAAGTCCAAAATTTTTTATTATATTTTTTATTATTTTTTTATTATTATTTTTATTTATTTATTTATTTTGTAAAAAATTATATATATATATATATATTTTTTTTTTCGTTTTTTTTTTCGTTTTTTTTTTCGTTTCTTTTTCATTTTTTTTTTCATTTTTTTTTAACTTTATTATTATTTATTTTTTTCGGATCTAATTCTGATTGACATGATGAAATACAATATGAAATGCTAAATGAATGCATGAATGAGGAGGGCAAATTTTGGGGTGTTACACAGTTATTGTAAGACAAAACTGAAGACAGGGGATAAAGAATTTTAGAGGAAGAAGAATTGGCAGAAGTAGAATAGCAATGATAATCAGCAAGGTATGAGGGAGGATTAGAGACTCTAGTAGAATGTCTTATAGGAGGTTGATCATAATGTGGAGAATTATTATCATTATTATTAACAGGAGCAGGAACGGGACTGATGGATAAAGAGGATGGTGGAGAGTTATGGACAGGAGAGTTAGGGCTGATATTATCATTAATGAGAAGGTTGGGAGGAGAACCTGGGTTGGGAGTATCAGGGACATCAGATAATGTATTGTCTGATGGATGTAGGGTAGGCAAGTTATTGTCTGATGGTTCAATGGGGGCTGTATCATCACATAAATGAGGGTCAGGGTTTGTACTAACATCACAAGGAGGAGCAAAACTATGGCTATCTTGGGAATAAAGTTGAGATTTGAATGGAAAGATGTTTTCATAAAAGATAACATGTCTTGATACAAAAATAATGTGATGGGTCAAATCATATAGGAGATAGCCCTTAGTTCCCTCTTTATAGCCTATAAAGACAGCCTTGCGTGTCCTAGGGTCAAACTTGGTCCTATGGGCCATAAGAGAGGTAGCATAGCTTAGACATCCAAACACTTTAAGGTGAATAAGGGAGGGAGGCTCTTGGTATAGAATTTCATAAGGGAATTTTAGTTTAAGCAAAGGGGTAAGGAGTCTATTAATAACATGTTGTCGCATCCGCGAAAAACAACCGGCGGGACTCAAATAAAACACAACACAGAGCCGCCACTGCGCGTTATTTATCCCAAGATAGGGAAAGGAAACGCTCAGAGAAACCTGGAAAGGAAATGGTCTCGCGACCAAAGAGAAAGGGTAAGGGAGTCGGTTACGCAAGGGGAAGGTATTAGCACCCCTCACGTCCGTCGTACTCGACGGGATCCACGTTCTAAAATAAAGAATAGGTTGCTAAAACATCACACACACACACAGGGAACGCAGGTGGGGTTAAGAGAAGGGAGCTCGATAGGACATCGCATCCTATGCCTACATATCTCGTCTGGAACGAGAATCAGAGCCACTGTAGTTCGGCTTACGCACGCCAAACAACACAAAACGCACAAACAGATGGCAAACATGGAGCCCGACAACCACTCGATGGAATTACGTCAGCATCCGAACCAAAACACGCACAAAACGGCAAACGTGGAGCCCGACCGCCAATCACTGGGCTTACGTCGGCATCCGAACCAAACACACAATCAGATAACAGGTAAACACACACAAAAAGAAAAAAAAGTGCCCGGAGTGGTCTCGCACGACCACCTGCCTACATACCTCGTCTGGAACGAGGATCAGGGCGATGTAGTTCCCCCTCAAGGGAAGGAAAATCTAGCCAGAAACCAGGGGAAGACACACTACCAGGGAGCTGGACTCGAGCCTAGTGTTGTCATGCATCGTTACCCTATGTTCAGGTTTCTACCTACTTGCACAAATGCAAGCTAATCCTATCCAGGAAAGAAGCAAGCATACAAGCATACAAGCATACATCAAATGAGAACAAGCATCTCAAATAGATATTCACATAGCACACACTATAAACAAACAAATGGGCTCAATCAATAGGTGTAACTGCCGAAGCAATTCATCTGTACATGGGTGTTAGTCGCTCTTAACCTTGCCATTATGAGGCTAAGGTGAAGCAGATGAGAGGTGAAGTGAGGATGAGACCTCACAGCTCTTATCCCTGACCAGGGAGAGCTTTAGACAAGGGAGCGTGGGTCCAGAATGGAGGGACCCTTCTACGCTCAAAGACTCTGACTCGATTGTGCAACAGCACAGATCTTGGGTTTGTGCCCCAATGCATCAACACACAGCAGTGTGAGCAAAGGGACGACACACAGAATAGTGGGGGATAGATTGCATATCCCTTGGCTTCCACCAATTGCCTCATAGAGGTCTTTACCTGCTTGGGCACAAAAAGTAAACAACCACAATCATTGCCTCTTAAGGAGGACTTCAGACATTTGCCCGGCCAAGTAACAGGCCGGGTCTCCCAGACTACATGAAGTCAAGAGGACCTACCTCGATTGGTCTACACAACCAAGCAGCAGCTAGCAAGCAAGTTCTTAAAAGAACTAGAAGCGACTAAATGTACCTGAAAACAATCAAGTATCATCAGTGCTCAGACAGACAATCATAAACAGCAAATGTTAATCAGTCAGCCTATACAGATTACACACAACAAGGCAAGCTATAAGCTCAAGCTCAAGCTTCACAACCTACAAAACAAATTTATGTTAGTTCTCAACATCAAACAATATCAATTTAATCCACTTGGTTCAATCTCCTTAAGCATTGTGCTTTTCATCCTGAAAAATCAAGCAAATGTGAGAAACAAGACCACTAGGCCAAGCCTAGGGTCCAAAAGTGAGAAAAAAATCTAAACAGCAAGCAATCTTCAACCAAAATCAAATTAATGCCAATCAAAAACAAATGCAATTGGTCCCATGCTTATATCATTCACCATATTCATTTCATGACCAAAACAATCCAAACTAGGTCAAACATAACACCAAACATCCAAACAGGATGACTTCACTCAAATCCATATCAAAACAATTCCAAAAATCCTCAAATAATTTACACCTAAACAGGACATATTCAAGGTATAGCATGTCAATTTTCAGCTCAATTGGACAAAAGGAACTATGTCAATAAAAATCAAGAAAAACAGACACAAATATATGAGCCAAACCATAGCATCAACACATGCATTCACTTCAAAAATTCACAAGTCAATGAAAAAAGTTAAGAAATGAATGGGACCAAAACAGGGATGTCCTACAATGTGTCTACAACTATCATACCAAATTTCATGTTTATCCAAAACCATATGAGCATTTCACATTAAATTTACAAACATGTGTCACATGAACTTGCATAATTGACCAACAGGGATGAAAAATATCAATCAAATTGAAAAGGCCACATAAAAATCCAGAAAAATTCACATAGCATTTCAACATATCAATGATCATACATGCAAAATTTCAATCCATTCTAACAAGCATAGGCTAGGCAAATAATTTCATGAAGTTACCCTAGTGAGGTGTGACACAAATTGTCACACCTAAGTTCAAAAATTCATATCTCACTCCACAGGTATCAAAAACTCACAAACTTTATATGTAAATCACCATCAACATGTCTAGAATCACCACAAAAAATTTCAGACATTTCTTTTTAAGTATGAGAATTTCACAATGGAAATGGTAGAACATGTCAAAAATGCATACAAGTCAAACATCCCTAAGCAAAGTCAACAATTCACCATGCACAATTTCTAAAATTATGTCCATAAAATTCTAGAGAGAAAATGGGAACTATAGAAAAAATCCTCATATTTTTTTGACTTTCCAATAATTTTCTATGAATTTTTTAAGGTTTATGTGATTTTTTAATAATTATTTGAATTAATTTAATTAATTAAAGGTTTCAATGGCAGTTTGGTAAATACTCCTGGCCAGACCAAAACGCGGTCGTTTCAATAATGCAGTGGCAAGGCGTGATTGGATGATTTTCGCGCTAAACACAAATTCAAAACGGAAGTCCAGAAAAACGGATCTACGCGTGTTCCTCGTCATCTTCTTCTCCAGAAATTTCCAGCAATCGCATGAACACGAAGAACATCCGAACCTAACCAAAATCTACAAACCAATAACCGTTGGAAAGGTCTCACTCTCAGGATCTCAGTTATGTCCTTAACTTCACCTAACTCTTCCTATATTTCACGAATCGAAGGGATTAGGTTTTGGCATCGAAGTTTTGAATCAAGATAACTCATCCTACGTTCATCCATTCTACAAACCAAAGGCATCATTGAACTCTACATGAAACATACTTCAAAACGCATATAAGCATTCATCCAATCATGAAGTTCGAAATTCAAGTACCTGGAGATGGCAGTGATGATTTTGATGTTCTCCGCGCTTCTTGATCCAAAACAGGTGCAGTAGAGGCCTCAAGGTGTTGGATGAAGTGCTTAGGTTAGCCTGAATTTGCTCCTAGAGGACTGAATTTCAATTTGCCATGAATGAATCTCACACGAACAGTCGCGATTGGAGATGGTTTTGGTGTTGAATTCACAAAACAGTCCAAGAAGAAGTTGAATAGAGATGGCAGCAAAAGGAATTTTCGAGTTTGATGAAGAATTGGAAGAGATTGGTTCACTTTTGCTCTTTGTGTTCTTGAGAGGTTTTGATGAATTTGGAGGGAAAAAGAGATTGTGATTTGTGAAATGTTGATTCTGTTACAAGTTTGTTATGATTAGGAATATATACACATGATTAACCAAGCCTTAATCACCTTAATTAGCAAAATGAAATGTGATTAGCATAAGTGTCATTTTCAATGGCAAGGGCAAAATGGTATTTTCAATATGGCCTTGTGACAGCTCATTGCCAGCTCACACATGCTCTAAATATCTGTCATGAGTTGTTGCCACTTGTTTCATGTTGATTGGCTATGTATTTTAGAATTCCACTATGTCATGGCTATGTTATTCATTTTCAAGTTCATTTCAAAAGTGAAATCTTCAACCATTGCACCTTGGCCTATTATGACGATTCAAACCATTTCCAAATGACATTTGTGAGGTGTTACAAAAATCCCCATCCAAAAGTTCCCATTATTTCTCAAGTTGGACAATTTTACCCCTGGTTTTTTTAACTGTACACTTGAAATTTGACTTTTTGCATTGACCATTTTTGATGAAATCCAATTATGCACCATGAAAGTACATGTCAAATGGAGTTTGTGCATAAAAAGATCCCTCAATTTGGACACTCCATGTGGAAGTTATGCCCCTTTGATTATGGGTCATTTTTGAAATTGAATGGACCATAACTTGCCAACCATACATGGGATTTTCAAGTTCTTGGACTTTTTGGAAAGGTGAGAACAAGATCTACAACTTTCATGTTGAACAAATTTCCATTTGAAGCTTCCTTGGACATGTAATTTTGAGGTCAAAAACTTTCCATTTTTGGAAACTTTCATTACAAGTCACTTTCTATTTTTGGCAATTTTTGTTCTGACTTGATTTTCCCCATTCTTGAGCTTTGACATGTCAAACAACACTTGTTTCAACATGAATGAAGTGTATCCAACTCTCTCCCACTTCCAAATCCATAAAATCAAGCACAGTTGACCACAGTTGACTTTTTAACTGATAGATGAATTTGGCAATGCACTGATCCAATTGAGCTCCAATCCTCTGATGAAATGGCTCAAGGGTAAAACCCTAGCCTCAATTAGCTCAATAAAACCATATAATGATCTTCATATCCATCATAGACCCCATCTCCTGATCATGCCCTGATTGGCCCAATGCAACTGATTAGGGTTGACCAGTGGTCAAAACCCTAATCTCAAGGAATCTGCTTCAACACTTGATGATGTCAAACCATGATGATGATGATGTATCAATTCAATCAAGATGAAGACCCATCTCCTTTGAGCACCACAAAACCCTAATTTGGACCTCCACATCCTCAGATGATTAATGACCAGTCCAATGAAACCCTAGCTTGCACATAACCTCTTCATCTCCTGATCAAGACTTATGAGGATGACTTGCACAATGTAACCACATGATATGCAATATGCAATGCCTAATGACCTAAAAAATGATATGCAATATGTTAAACTAATCCCAAGAGAAGAGGGCAAATTTTGAGGTGTTACACATGTATAACTTGCTGCACACAAAAATTCCACATTGTTAAAGGCACATTGGATTGAAAGTGATGGCCCTAGCTACATTAAGTATATGTTGATGTTTCCTCTCAACAATCCCATTTTGTTGAGGGGTTTCAACATGATATTTTTGATGTAGAATGCCCTTAGCAGATAGGAAACTGTGTAAGGCTAGAAATTATGTACCATTATCAGACCTCAAGCATTTTATATGTTTATTATATTGTTTCTCAACATATGCTACAAAGTTTATAAGACTATCTCTAGTTTCATATTTGGTTTTAAGAAAAATCACCCATGTGAACCTAGAATGATCATCAACTAGAGTGAGAAAGTATTTGTGTCCTAACATAGAGATAGTAGAAAAAGGACCCCATAAGTCAGCATGAAGAATGTCAAAAACATCATTAGTGCAAGTAACACTATCAGGAAAGGGAAGTTTTCTTTGTTTGGTAAAATGACAAGAATCATAAGGGGAAACATTATCCTTACAAGAAACAAAAGGAAAAACTTTTGCTATGGTTTGTAAACCTTTATGAGATGGATGGCCTAGCCTCATATGCCATATATCACCATCATTAGGAGATACAAAATTACAAGAAGCATGGAAAACATTGGAATGAAGGACATATAAGCCATATTGCAAGTCAGTTATATCAATCGTTTCCATGGAAGGGTTCTGCATAATAGAACAAGAGTTAGCAGTGAATTGAACAAAATAATTATTGCTTTTAGACAATTTTGCTATAGAGATAAGATTTACATTGAAAGAGGGAATTTAAAGGACATTATGTAGTGTTAAAGATGGTGTAAGTTTAACAGAGCCAGAAATTGAAGCAGATAATTGGGAACCATTAAGTAAAGTGACAGAGATAGGAACAATATTGTGATAACTAGTAAAGGCTGAAAGATTAAAGGATATATGATTTGTAGCTCCTGTATCAAGGATCCACAAAGAAGGAGACTTACCATTGGAAGTGGAAGACAAAGAATTTAGCATAATAGGAGATGTAGACACTGAATTAGCTGTGGAAACAGGTTTTGAATGTTGAAGCAGTGCCAAAATGTTGTTGTATTGCTCTTGAGTCAAGCCATAAGAGGGATTAGTGGAACTTGAACCCGATGCAGGTGTCTCTGATGCATTGTTGGCTGTTGTAGACTGTTGAGAACTGAATCTATTTCCTTTGGTCTTGTTCTTGAAGCCTGGTAGATACCCATGCTTGATGAAATAAGTATCAATGGTATGGTTATTTCTTCCACAGTGAGTACATACACGATTTTGACCTCTTGAACCAGCTACACCCTGATATTTTCCTCTATACGAATTGGATTTGTTTGGTTGAGCATCATGAGATACATTCAAAGCTATGCTCTCTTTAGTGTTGCCAACAACAGGAATAACTTGACGGAACTTGTAAAGATCTTCTTGAATGTCAAATATGCAGAAAATGTCACTATGAGAAAACCTAACCTGCAGATTCTTCCACGCACCCGCAGCTGTGTCAATCCATAGAACCGATCGTACAATTGATGCAGAGATTGAGCGTCGTATCCACACAAGAGCCATCGTGTTGCAACGAATCCACGGCGCATAAAGAACGTCTGAAACAGCGGGTTTGGGAAGAGTACCGTCGATAAATTTGTCTTTGTTCTTGGAGATTAACGCGATTTGCATTGAACGAGACCAGGTGTGGTAATTTTTGTCATCGAGCGGTGAAGAAACGAGAACAAGAGCCGGATTCTCGTTTGGATGCAGATAATAGGGATTAGAAGAGTTGGTAACGAAATCTGTAAAGCTCTGTGCAACCATTGTTGCAGAGAAATAGCAAGGAGAAGGTCTAGATGAAAAACGAAGAAACTAGACGAGGAAGAAAGGTGAAAAATAATGGCTATCAGAGTTGGGATAACTTTGATACCATGTCGATGAAACGAATGTTTAGCATGAGGAGAAGATGAAATACAGTTAGGTATTCATCAAGAAGAAGTTAGTTACATTCAAGAAGAAGAATAAGCTATTGAAAGTACTGTGTTCATTGATTTATCAAATAATGATTACAACTTGGTTTATATATACACAAAATAATCTTATGTACTGTAAGCTAAGGTGTGTCCTATGTACAATATAATGTGCTATCTCTAATATCTTGCTAGAGCACATGCTTGTTGTAACCTCCTGATTTTTCATACCTTAAATAATATATCTGATTATATTTGAGATTTTAACATCGCTAATTATTACAAACTAAACATTGAAACTAACATCTATAATAATTAATTTATCAATTAATTACTCTTTATTTTATTATTAATATTATTATTCGATTTGAATATCATCGTTTTATTTTACAAACTAAACTTTGAAATTAGTACTTTAAATACTTAATTTTAAGTTAATTAATTATCCATATTATTTTTATTATTATTACTTTTGCTGTTTTTGTTATTATATTATTTGATGAATATCACCATTTTACTCTACAAACTAATCTTAAAAAATGATAATAAATAAAATAATCTTAAGTTAATAAATGTATTAAATAATTATCCTTGTGGTTATTATTATTATTATTATTATTATTATTATACTTATCATTTCATTTTATAAAATATTAGTCATGAAATAGTAGTAAATCAAGTTTCCATACATTTCTTATCAACTATTTTCACAAATTTATATTAGAGCATCTATGGAAACTATTTATGCAAGACTTGTAAATATTTGATAAAGACATATCTACTAGCAAGAGTTGAAAAGTTAGAAATCATGGGCAAAAGGAGATAAATTTATGTTATTTTAATATCTTACAACTAGTATAAATAGAGATCTTTCTCATCCCATTTCTATCCATTCATTCACAAATCATCTTTCTTACCTCTCTATTTCTTTCCTTCTCTAGTTTCTTCATATAGCAATATTAGTTTTAGTTGTCGAAGTTTTCACGGTGTCAGTTTGTAGCTTTTAGAGTTATTTTCGCGTTAAAGTTCTTCTAAACTTTTAAAGGGGTTTTACACGTCAAAGTTCTTCCCAAATCTTTTTCAAAAGTAACCGGTAAGCCGTTATAATGTCCATTTTATTTTAATTATGTTATTTATATAAAGGTTGTTTTAAGATTTTGATTTAAATTTCTGTTCAGGCGTCGAGATATTGAACTTATGAAGTCCAAGATAAATTTTACCATTTTAAGTTGTTATAATGCCAAAGTATTATTATAAAATTAAAATTTTATTAGGAATATACTCTTGATAATTTTCTAAAACAAACAAATCCAAACGGGAGTATAGTCTAATTTATACTTGAATTTAATAATTATTTAAATATAATGGAGGTTATTATTAAATATTTTTAAAAAATAAATATTTTAATCTGTAACGGGATTATGTTTAATTAACCATAAATTATATTCTAATTATTTTATAAATTTCGTACAATTCAACGGTTATCGTAAATTAGGTTCTGGGCAAACATCAGAGAAAATGCTCGTGGACTTTCAACAATGCTCAACAACAAAAGGCGGGGGCAAGGTTTTGTATATGTTAAGACGATTAGCGTAAAATAGCTTAATATATATATGTGTAGTGGTGACCCAAGCCCTACTAGCGATAAATAAGTAAGGAGAGTCTATTCTCGAATAATATTTTCCCAAATCACTAAGCGAGGTTACGCCGACCTTAATTATTTATCATAAGAATAATCTATGATAATTTGATATTGTATTGTGCTTGCATTGTTTGATTGATTGTCTAATTATTTATTTTATTTATACTTGAATGATTTTGATTGATAGAATAAGAAAATAATCTATTAAGGAGAGAAACAACAACGTTGATTAGATATTAAGTGTTAGATCCCCAATACAAGAAGGGAAGTTGGATACATTTAGTAATTGTATTCGGTTGGGTTCTGTCTAAGGAAAAGACTTTGTCGACTATGTCCTTTACGGTCCACATCTCTTACCTAGGAAGCCAACCATACATTATTCACTGTATAAATTGAACTGGTTATATAGAGATAAGGATCACACCAAGAAGAAATAGACAAGACATTTAATGGATTTGGAACTCAACCGAAGTATCTAGATAATAAGTATGACCTGAAAGGTTGATACGATATTTCCCAAATATTAACTTAATACTTATGGTTGAGAGTTGCTACAAGATGATTGAGTGATCATATAGACTTACATTGAGGAATGTGTAAGTCCACTGTCGTTTGGTATAGGACGTACGAGGTTGATCCGTCGCCTACAATCTCGACGAGGATTATTATTTATGCATGATAGGCAAGACGGGGTTCTTGTTCTGAATCCTCAGGGACGATCGACTTATAACACCTGGACTCCACGTGAAGTTAGGTGGCGTAGCTCTTGGTAATTGGGAGTACGTTGGTGGCATATGGTCTTGTGATATCTGATATCTGATTTTGGTAAATGGGGTGGATATCCTTGACATCATTTAGTGGCCTGAGTCAGCATATAGTTTAGGGATGCATTAGAATAAACAGTTATAGAGTAGAGGTAAATATGGGATAAAGATACGTTTGTTTGAATAATTGTAGTTATCATATATATATATATATATATATATATATATATATATATATATATATATATATATATATATATATATATATATATATATATATATATATATATATATATATATATATATATATATATATATATATATATCGATATATTACTATTTTACATCCTATTCCGACTTTTAAACTTATACGTAAATCTTAGCCCTATATTCTTTTTATCTTGCATTTTTGGATCGGCCTATGACGATCAGGCAACGAGCTAGACCGTTTAGGAGAGAAGGCTATGGAGTGACGAATTACGATAACGTCAAGGATGAAGGTTGCTAGCATTTTGTCAAATGCTGATCACATCGCTACTACTACGTAATATTATGTACAATCAGTATAAGTGTCAGTCCAATTGGACTTAGGAGGTCCTTCTGTTATTCTTTCTTTTGGTTTTCTTCATGTACTTTTATTTTAAGTTTTATCTATGTGGTAAGGCCACTAGTCTTAATGGTGTCAAGCTCTATGTAAAATATATTAGAAGCATATATATGTGAAGTAATATATTTTAATTAATTCAGTCTTGTTATTTAAAAGTTTCAAATTTTATGTATTTTTTTATAAACATTTCTAAATTTTTATTAGAATTTCTCTAATGGGACATAGGCTATCTCATTTAATAGTATCCGAGTTGGTTGATTCAGCTCAGACCGTAAGTGTCTAGAGTTATACTGATTGTATCAAGTTGGATTCCAAACTGGATGATAACTTTTATTTTGTGTGTTTAGTCTTCCTCTTGAGAGCCTTCTAATATACTGATCTAGGAAGCATCATTAACACACTTAACTTATTTTTCTCCCCCCCCCCCCCCCTCCCCAACGGTAACGTAACAGACACTTCACAAAATTCACTCAATAAATACTTCACACTCATTCATTATTTTCATATCAGTTTCAAAGTACTTATCCATACCTTACAAATGGCTAAATGTTTTCTTTTATTCATCACTCTTCTTGTCATTATCTTGTTTCTTATTGGTATTATCAAGCATGAAGAATTAGGTAAACATTTCGTAGCAATAATAATAATTATAGTTTTACCATTACTAGTCTTAGCTTAGTTTATTAATAGAGGTTTTTAAATGAAACATGGTCATGGTTTTTGTAATCGTTGTTATTGAATAAATTGATATACTTTTGTTTATACATTAAATGTTGATTATGTTTCCCTGAATTCTATATATAATCATAACTAACGTTAAGCATTAATTCAACATTTTAAGCATAACCTTGCATGTGAGAGAATTGACAAAATCCTTTTCGATGAATCTTTCATTGGGATATAAATATACATATTTGTCATGTTCTTTATGTATTATGAATGATTGAACCTAATAAATTATCATTTTCAAGAAGTTATGGTTCAGAATTCTAGAAACGCGAGGCGTGGTAGGAGTGCTGGTAGAGGAACTAGTAGAGGTGTAGGTAGGAATGTGAATGGTGAAGCTACTCCCGAAGGGGTAGATAACATCCCCATGGGACGAGAAGATCATTCCCAAATTGGAATGAACTCTCAAGATGACACTCAAGATGTTCGTGAACTTGCTGCAGCTGTGTTAGTTCAAACACAACAAAATGCTCAAATCCTGCAAATCACTCGTGATCATCAACTTTTTCAGCAACAGCAAAGAGAAACCATGCATGAAGATACGGGATTGAACTCATTTCTGAAAGGTAAACCACCATAGTTTGGTGGTGATTTAATATGGATGGTGCTGAGAAATGGTTGCAAGAGATAAATAATATATTTTATTTCACTCAGTGTAGAGAGAATAAAAGAGTCGGTTATGCAACATTCATGCTGACAGGCGACGCTGAAGCCTGGTGGAGAGTAAAACATAGATTGTTGGAAGAGGAAGGATGAGAGATCAACTAGATCTTGTTCAAAGAATAATTTTTGGGGAAGTATTTTCCAAAGCTATGTATGAAAGAGAATGAGAGATCATTCGAGAACCTGCGTCAAGGTATGATGACAGTGGGAGAGTATACTAGGAAGTTTGAATCCTTGCTAAAGTATTCTGAATTTTACCGCTTGCATCCAAGGGAAGAATGGATGTGTGAAAAGTATCAAGATGGATTGAAATATGATATCCAGAGGGCGGTTCTACCTCTGCATATTATGCACTTTGGTGAGCTGATAGAAAGGTGTTTGAAGTTTAAAGAATTGACAATAGGAAGAATCAATATGGATCAGGAGGACCAACCCGAAACAACAATCACAAGGGCCATTTTAACCGAGGCCATGGAGGAAGGACCCAACAAGGGGGTAGGCCATATGAAAGGCCTACACCATATCATAACCAGGATTCTAGAAGGTTAATGTTCAAGTGTTATAGTTGTGGATGTTGGTGTAAGCCCTAGAGGCCAATACTTTTGGTACTTGTATCGAATTATTTATTAATAATAAAAGGCATTTTCTTTATTATGGTTGATTAATAAAGTCCCTAGAATAGATAGTCCGTTTAATGTATTAAGTGTGACTTAATCATGAGAACACATTAAACATAAGGACACTATTCTTAAAGTATCCGTAGTCGAGCTTTAGTGTGAAGTGGGATAGCATTAGAGCATTAAGACTATTATGTTTGTAGATTGATGATCACATCTCATGGATCATGGATAAAGAGTTACCAAGTCTTAAACATAGGTATGAATATTAGGAGTAATATTTATACCGGATTGACCCGCTATGAGAATACTATATAGAAAGTTATGCAAAGTGTCATAAGTTATTCTCATGGTGATAATAGTGTATACCACTCTTCGACCTGAAACCACTATGGATCCTAGATGTAAAGTCGAGTGCTTTATTGCTGATCTAACGTTGTCCGTAACTGGATAACCATAAAGACAGTTGATGGGTACTCCACAAAGCATGCTGAGGGACATGAGTGTCCTAGATGGAATTTGCCTATCCTGCATAACAGGATAAATGTCTATGGGCCCAATATTGAACTGGACAAGGGTGACACGGTTTATACCTTGTGTTCAATATAGACATAAGGGCAAAGGGGTAACTATACACCTAATTATTATCACAGGAGGTTTTGTCAGATCACATGACATTTTCGTGACTTGGGTAGCAGTGATGTGTTGCTAGATACCGCTCACTGTTTATTATGTTAAATGCGTGATTTAATATAATTTCCAACGTCGCGAAAACCTATAGGGTCACACACAAAGGACAGATTGATGAGAGATAGAGTAATTAAGGAACATCGTACGGTGTACTTAAGTAGAATACGAAATATGGTAAGGTACCAAATACTTAAGTGATTTTGGCATATTATGAGATATGGGCCAAAATGCACTTAAGTGGGCTTTTTGGCTTGAAGCCCACACAAGTGGTTCTATAAATAGAACCCCTTGGATAGAAGCATTGTAACTCACTGAGATAGACAACACAACTGAAGAGTTGGAATTTCGTATCTCTCTCTCACTCAAAGCCTTCATTCATAACAGCTAGCACTGCGATTGAAGGAATTCGTTCGTGTGGACTGAGTGGAGACGTTGTCATCATTCAACATTCGTGATCGCCCCGTGGATCTGTATCAAAGGTTTTGATCATTATCAGAAATCTGCACCAAAGGTTTGAATCGCCACAAGAGGTAACGGTTCTATCACTGATCATGCCCATTCGTAAGGATCACTAAATGGAGAAATTTTTAAATTCCGCTGCGCCTTAGATGGCAATTCTCCTTCAGTGGAGGGGACATCTTAACAAAGGTTGTCCAAATAGAAATATTGGAGCTTGTTTTCACTATGGTCAGAAGGGCCATTTTCTCAAAGATTTTCCCCAAGGACAAAATCAACCAATAAGCCAGAAAAGCGTCCTAATAAACAATAAAAATGTAGGGAGAGCAAGGAACGAAGGCCCAAATGTTGGTCAAAGACCTCAGAATCAGAATAAGCCAACCACGAGAAGAGTATTCACAGTTAGAGGAACTGAGATCTTAAAGTCAAATGAGTTAATCCAAGGTATGTGTTTAATTGGAGATAAGTTGGTACCAGTATTATTCAATTTAGGAGCTACACATTCATTTATATCTACATCTTGTGAAGAAGTTTTGGGATTTGAAATTGTTGATCTCAACTATAAGTTAACCATTACAACTCCCTCAGGAGAAAGAATGGTAACTTGTTTCGTCTGTTGAGACTGCCCTGTAACTTTAGAAAAAAGAAGATTCTTAGTAGATCTTGTGGTACTCCCGCTACAATACCTAGATGTTATCTTAGGAATGGATTGGTTATCAGCCAACGATGTAAACTTGGGGTGTAAGAAGAAAATTGTAACGTTTGGAGAAGATAGTGGAGAACTCATAAAGGTTGAAACTCTCACTCAAAAATTTATGATGTTATTCTCTATGTCAGTAGGAGAAACCCCTAGTGTTGGAAATTTTCCAGTGGTCTATGAATTCCCGGAAGTTTTTCCAAAAAATGTTCCAGGTTTACCACCGGTTAGGGAAGTGGAGTTTTCTATAGACTTAGTTCCAAGCACTGGACCAATTTCTATGTCTCCTTATTGAATGTCACCCTCAGAGCTGGCTGAGTTAAAGAAACAGTTAAACGAGATGTTAAAAAAGGAATTTATTAGACCAAGTGTATTGCCATGGGAAGCTCCAATTTTTTTGTCAAGAAGAAGGATGATTCTTCTAGACTTTTTGTAGATTACAAGCAGCTTAATAAAGCTACTGTAAAAAAACAAGTATCCTTTGCCTAGAATCGTTGACTTGATGGACCAGTTAAAGGGAGCATCGATATTCTCGAAGATTGACTTGAAGTATAGATATCTTCAGATCAGAGTGAAGGAGGATGATATTCCAAAAACAGATTTCAGATTCCGTTATGGACACTATGAGTACTTAGCTATGCCATTTGGTTTGACTAATGCTCCAGCAGTATTCATGGATTACATGAATAGGATCTTTAGGTCGTACTTAGATAAATTTGTTGTAGTTTTCATCGATGACATTTTGATTTATTCCAAGAATGAGCTAGAGAATGAAGAACATTTGAGAATTGTGCTATAGATATTAAAGGACCGTCAATTACACGCAAAATTCTCGAAATGTGAATTTTGAAGGATGTCCAATTTCTTGGTCATGTAATCAGTAAAAAAAGGTATTGCGGTAGACCCGAGTAAAGTCGAAGCAGTAACAAAGTGGGAAAGTCCAAAGAATGTTAGCGAGATTCAGTGTTTTCTTGGACTAGCTGGATATTATCGGAGGTTCATCGAAGGATTCTCAAAGATCGCTTTTCCTATGACTCGGTTAACGAGGAAGGGTAAAAACTTTGAATGTACAAAAGAGTGTGAAGAAAGTTTTCAGAAGTTGAAGGAAAGATTGACTTCATCACCAATACTCATCTTACCAGACCCATCATGATGATTTGATGTGTATTATGATGCGTCATACCAACGTCTTGGTTGTGTGTTGATACAAGAAAGGAAAGTGATAACTTATGCATCAAGACAATTGAAGGTGCATGAGAGAAACTACCCGACTTAGGACTTAGAGTTAGCAGCAATTGTGTTTGCCTTAAAAATTTGGAGGCAATATCTGTATGGGTCAAAGTTCACCGTGCTAAACATGAGACAGAGGCATTGGATGGAATTTTTGAAGGACTATGGTTTTGAGTTACAGTATCATCCAGGAAAGGCCAATGTTGTAGCAGACGCCTTGAGTCGAAAGACACTTCATGTATCTGCAATGATGTTGAAGGAAGAAGAGTTGATTAACCAATTCGTGGATTTAAACTTAGGAGTACATCACAGTGAAGGAAGTATGTTCATAGGCGATGTTGTCGTGTCTAATGAATTTCTAAAATTGATCAAAGATGAATAACAACTTGATGACCAACTAATGAAAATAAAGGAAACTATCAAATATGGTCAAAATGGAGATATTAACATAAGGAGTGATAGAATCCTAAGGTTTGGAGAAAGGTTGTGTATACCTCGAAACCAGGATATTCTAAAGTTGATCTTGGAAGAAGGCCACAAAAGTTAGATGAGTTTTCATCCTGGAGCCACAAAGATGTATCAAGACTTAAAGAAAATGTTTCAGTGGTTTGGAATGAAGAAGGATATAACAGAGTATGTTCAAAGTAGTTTGATATGTTAGAAGGCAAAGATTGAACATCAAAGGCCAGCCGGGTTGTTACAACCTTTAGAAATTCCAAAGTAGAAGTGGGATGGAATAGCTATGGATTTTGTAACTGCTTTGCCCAAAACTCAGAAGAAGCATGATGCAATTTGGGTAATCATTAATAGGTTGACAAAGACTTCACATTTCATTCCCATCAATTAGACGTTTAGCTTAGAGAGACTAGCTCAGGTATATGTAAAGGAAATTGTTAGATTACATGGAATACCTACAAGTATAGTCAATGATAGAGATCCCAGATTCACATCAAAGTTTTGGCGTCAGTTGCACTTAAAGCTAGGAACCAAACTAAGGTTAAGTTCAACTTATGATCCCCAAACAGATGGTCTGTCGGAAAGGACAATTCAGTCGTGAGAAGATCTGTTGAGAGCTTGTACTCTTGAACACAAAGGAAGTTGGGATGAGTTCTTACCATTGATTGAGTTTACTTACAACAATAGCTTTCGCTCAAGTATTGACATGGCTCCATATGAAGCATTGTATGGACGAAGATGTTGCACACCTTTATGTTGGTATGAAGTTGGAGAAAATAAAATATTGGGTTCAGAATTTGTGCAACAAACGACATACCATGTTAAACTTATTAGAGAAAAGATGAATGTTGCACAGGATTGTCAAAAGAGTTATAGTGATAAAAGGAGAAGACCTTTAGAATTCGAGGCATGAGTTCATGTGTTAATTAGGGTAACTCCTAGAGCGGTAATTGCACGAGCAATCAAAACTAGGAAGTTAACACCAAGGTTTATCGGGCCTTTTCAAATTCTACGACGAATTGGACCGGTAGCATACCACATTGCTTTACTGCCAAACATGTCTAATCTTCATGAGGTATTCCATGTATCACAACTGAGGAAGTATTATCCTGACCCTTCACATGTCATTGAGTCCGAAAGTGTGGAACTTAGAGATAACCTGGAATATGAGGCTTTACCTGTCAAAATTTTAGATCATTGAATTAAGGAACTTCGTGGAAAGCAGATACCATTGGTTAGAGTTGTGTGGGATGATATAACTAGTGATTCTACCTGGGAAAGAGAAGAAGACATGCGTCAAAAGTGTCCACATGTGTTTTAGGTACGCTAAATTTCGAGGACGAAATTTCTTTTAAGGCGGGTGGTAATGTAACATTCTAATTTTCCATACTTTAAATAATATATCTGATTATATTTGAGATTTTAACATCGCTAATTATTACAAACTAAACATTAAAACTAGAAGCTATAATAATTAATTTATCAATTAATTACTCTTTATTTTATTATTAATATTATTATTCGATTTGAATATCATCGTTTTATTTTACAAACTAAACTTTGAAATTAGTACTTTAAATACTTAATTTTAAGTTAATTAATTATCCATATTATTTTTATTATTATTACTTTTGTTATTTTTGTTATTATATTATTTGATGAATATCACCATTTTACTCTACAAACTAATCTTTATATATATATATATATATATATATATATATATATATATATATATATATATATATATATATATATATATATATATATATATATATATATATATATATATATATATATATATTAAATGAAATAATCTTAAGTTAATAAATGTATTAAATAATTATCCTTGTGGTTATTATTATTATTATTATTATTATTATTATTATTATTATTATTATTATTATACTTATTATTTCATTTTATAAAATAAATATATATTTTAATTTTTCCTATTAATATCCTACATGATCTTATGTCATGAAATAGTAGAAAATCAAGCTTCCATACATTTCTCACCAACTATTTTCACAAAGTCATATTAGAACATCTATGGAAACTATTCATGTAAGACTTATAAATATTTGATAAAGACATATCTACTAGCAAGAGTTGAAAAGTTAGAAAGCATGAGCAAAAGGAGATAAATTTATGTTATTTTAATATCTTACAACTAGTATAAATAGGGGTCTTTCTCACCCCATTTTAATTCTTTCATTCACTCATTAATAAATCATCTTTCTTACCTCTCTATTTCTTTCCTTCTCTAGTTTCTTCATATAGAAATATTAGTTTTAATTGTCGAAGTTCTCACAATGTTAGTTTGTAGCTTTTAGAGTTATTTTGGGTTCAAAGTTCTTCTAAAGTTTTAAAGGAGTTTTATACGTCAAAGTTCTGCCCAAATCATTCTCATAAGTAACCGGTAAGTCGTTATAATGTCCATTTTATTTTAATTATATTATTTTAATTATGTTATTTATATAAAATTTATTTTAAGATTTTGATTAAATTTCCGTTCAGATGTCGAGATATTGAACTTATAAAGTCCAAGATAAATTTTACCATTTTAAGTTGTTATAATGCCCAGGTATTATAATAAAATTAAAATGCTATTAGAAATATACTCTTGATAATTTTCTAAAATAAACATAACGAGAGTATAGTCTAATTTATACTTGAATTTAATAATTATTTAAATATAGTAGAGGTTATTATTAAATATTTTTAAAAAATAAATATTTTAATCTATAACGAGATTATGTTTAATTCATCGTAAATTTATTCTAATTATTTTATAAATTTCGTACAATTCAACAGTTATCGTAAATTAGGTTCTGGGCAAACATCGGAGAAAATGCTCGTAGACTTTCAACAACGCTCAACAACAAAAGGTGGGGGCAAGGTTTCGTATATGTTGGGATGATTTGCGTAAAATAGCTTAATATATATGTATGTAGTGGTGACCCAAGCCCTACTAGCGATAGATAAGTAAGGAGAACCTATTCTAGAATGATGATTTCCCCAAATCACTAAGCGAGGTTACGCCGACCTTAATTATTTATCATAAGAATTATCTATGACAATTTGAGGTTGTATTGTGCTTGCATTGTTTGATTAATTGTCTAATTGTTTATTTTATTTATACTTGAATGATTGTGATTGATAGAATAAGAAAATGATCTACTAAGGAGAGAAACAACAATATTGATTAGATATTAAGTGTTAGATCCCCAATAAAAGAAGGGAAGTTGGATACATTGAGTAGTTATATTCGGTTGGGATCTGGCTAAGGAAAAGGCTTGGTCGACTATTTCCTTTATGGTCCACCTCTCTTACCTGAGAAGCCAACCATACATTATTCACGGTATAAACTGAACTGATTATATAGAGATAAAGATCACACCAAAAAGAAATAGACAAGACATTTAATGGATTTGACACTCAACCAAAATATCTAGATAATAAGTATGACCTGAAAGGTTGATACGATATTTCCCAAATATTAACTTATTACTTATGGTTGAGAGTTGCTACAAGATGATTGAGTGATCATATAGACTTGCATTGAGGAGTGTGTAAGTCCACTGTCGTGCGGTATGAGACGTACAAGATTGATAAGTCCCCTACAATCCCTATGAGGATTATTATTTATGCATGCTAGGCAAGATGAGGTTCTTGGCCTGAATCCTCAAGGACGTCGACTTATAACATCTGGACTCCACGTGAAGTTAGGTGGTGCAACTCTTGGTAATTGGGAGTATGTTGGTGGCATGTGGTCTTGTGATATCTGATCTTGGTAAATGGGATAGATATCCTTGACATCATTTAGTGACCTGAGTCAGCATATAGTTCAGGGATGCATTAGAATAAATAGTTATAGAGTAGAGGTAAATATGGGATAAATATACGCTTGTTTGAATAATTGTGGTTGTCATATATATATATTACTATTTTACATCATATTCCCACTTTTAAACTTGTACGTAAACCTTAGCCCTATATTCTTTTTGTCTTGCACTTTTGGATCGAACTATGACGATTAGGCGATGAGCTAAACCGTTTAAGAGGGAAGGCTATGGAGTGACGGATTACGATAACATCAAGGATGAATGTTGCTAGTGTTTTGTCAAACGCTGATCACATCATTACTACTACGTAATATTATGTACAATCAATATAAGTGTCAGTCCCGTTGGACTTAGGAGGTACTTCTGTTATGCTTTCTCTTGGTTTTCTTCATGTACTTTTATTTTAAGTTTTATCTATGTGGCAAGGCCACTAGTCTTAACGGTGTCAAGGTCTATGTAAAATATATTAAAAGCATATATATGTGAAGTGGTATGTTTTAATTAATTCAGTCTTTTTATTTAAAAGATTCAAATTTTCTGTATTTTTTATAAACATTTTTAAATTTTTATTAGAATTTCACTAATGGGACATAT
Source organism: Lathyrus oleraceus (assembly GCF_024323335.1). Classification (NCBI taxonomy): domain Eukaryota; kingdom Viridiplantae; phylum Streptophyta; class Magnoliopsida; order Fabales; family Fabaceae; genus Lathyrus; species Lathyrus oleraceus. The sequence goes on from NC_066583.1 coordinate 345,283,597, forward strand.
GTTGTCTCACTTGTGCAACATTCGGGAGCACCAAAAGTATACGTCACGTAAACGTGTCACTTTTGAAGCAACTCAAGAGTTTTTTATTGCATTGTATCCTTCATCTTTCATGTTTATTATATACGTTATTTGGCATAATTTTGTGGCAACTATGTTATATTGTTGCTTAAATTGCTTTTATTTTATGTTTAGGAATTTTCAATATTTACATCATTCTCTGTGAGTGTTGTTTTATTGATGATTTTATCTTTGCAAACGCCTCTATATGTTACTACCTCCGTTTTTTATTATAAGCCGCTTTGGAAAAATATTTTGTACCACAATATAAGTCGTTTTATAATATCAATGAATCATTAATGTTATTTTTCCTATTATACCCTTAAATATTTATATTCTCTCTCTTTTCAATTATGTCAATTTGTTTTTCCAATACCATTAATGAATGATAATTTTGTAAGATCCTTCATAATTTTTCTTTTTCATACCACAATTATTACATTTCTTAATACGTGTAAAAAGTAAAAAACAACTTATAATAAAAAATAGAGGGAGTATATTAGTATATGTGTGATATAAGATACTGCTCATGGATTGATTTGTATCCTTCTGATGTTGTCAAAGGGGGATAAGCATCTTCAATATGAAGTTAGGATGCATACATTTAGGGGGAGCCTTCATGAAGACATGAAACGCATCATCTCAAGTTTTGCCATCATCAAAAAAGGAGAGAATGTGAGTCCAAATTCCCATTATATGTATTTTGTATGATGTCAAAACTAGAATACTTTAGCATTTATGTATATTGGACGGTATTCTTTGAGTTTAAATGTGCATCTTAGTATCAGCAAACTTAGGAATAGTTTAGAAAAGGTTTCATGCATTAAAAATAAGTTTTTATGTGAAAAACAGATTTATATGTTCACACATACATGCTATGAGTCGACACACGTGGATCATTTTTAAAGGTTATAGCTTCTGTAATACATGAGTTAACATATAAAGCATTTCAAATTGACACATAGAAGAAAAATTCTTATATGAGTTGACACATACGAGTTATGAGTCGGCGCATGTAGGTCAATTTTAAAGCATGTAGTGCATGTTTGATGTGCCGACCGTGGAGGGGTTTCAGGTCGACACATAGAAGAAAACTTTCTTCTATGAGTCGACACATGACATATACAAGCCGACACATGCTTCAAAAGTGTCGACATATGACATACATAGGTCGACATATACAATACATTTTTCCAAAAATTCATGATTTTTTCAAATCTTTTGCATCCCTTTTTGCCTCAAACTTACACACATATACATACCTCATATATGTATCATTTGAGATACGAAACTAGGAATGTACAAAGAGTTATCTTCATCTTCAACCTATGTTCTATGAATACACACAAACAAATTATACATAACCATTTTTTTTAGTTCCATCTAGAATCAGAGTTGATAACATCCAATTTAGGTTATTGAATTGTAAATTGGGTTGAGAATCTTTAGGGGTTTCAAATGATAAAACCAATTTAGGGTTTTCCTTCAAGATTAATTAGTGATTTGAAGGTTTTGGACAAGATTACATAAGTTGGATTCAACCGAGTGAAAGCTTCGAAGAACGGTGGGTTCGGTCGAAAGAGTAACGGTAACTAGAGGATCATCTTGGTAAATATAGGGTGACAAGAAATTTTCAATTTGGATTCGATCGAGTGAAAGCTTTAAAGAACATGTTTTCTTGCAAAGGAGTAGCGTGAGACAGTGGATTAAATTGGTATTGTTGGGTGACTTGATCAACCTCGTATCAAGGGAAGAAAAAGTGTTAGAATCAACATCAAACGTAAGGTTTGTGGGGTTGTATTGCTACATTTCTCTTGTAAAACTACTTTTGCAAAGTAAGATTAATTATCTCAATTCCATTTTGAATAGGGGGCAGACGTAGCCATAGCGAGGCCGATTGATGAACTTCTTAAACAAATCCTCGTGTTCTCTTCTTGGTGTATAAGCAATCTCAGCTATACATATGGAGACACCCTTATTTGTAAAAAATACAACAATTCAATTAGAAATCAATAAAATTTTCTCTTCTCCCCAAACCCTCTCTCTCTCTCTCTCTCTCTCTATATATATATATATATATATATATATATATATATATATATTTCTTTTTACTTTTCATTTGCAAATTGTTGAATTCGTCGATTGTACGATCAATACGTTTGGTCAAACTTTTTGATAACCTTTTGAAAGGGGTTTTGTTAAGTTGATCACAATCTATTATATTGTGGTTGGATTTGAAAATCAACAAACCCATATAAAAATTTTTAACGAAATTTATTGCACACAAGGTGTTCGATAATTTGCTTCAATTACGTTTTTGTGCATTTTGTCATTGAAAATAGACTTCACTTTTATTGTAGCATTCTAGTGATTGTTTTTAAAAGTATATTGATCAATTTGTTCTCATTACCATAACTTGATTCTATATACACATATCTGGGCTTTTCGATAGCGATTTGGTTTAGACGATTTGATCTGGGTCACTTCTGCTAGCCGTTAAATTTTTCAAAACAGTTTTTGTAGTGTTTTTTAACTTGAGATCTATTCACTCCCCTCTAGATCGTAGCCTATCGTTTAACAACGGTGGTCATCGCCAGACATGTCAGCTGGATTTCATTTTGTTATACTCTGGATGGATGGCTTCGGGGTCAGGTTTGATGTATGTGTATCTACCTGAGTGAGTGATGCATCATTTTATGTATTTGTAGGTTATTCCAAGACTCCCCTCAAAGTCTTCTCCTCCCACCATCCGCCGCATATATCTTGATGCCATACTTGAGGATCTCGATAGTCATCTAGGACCACAAGACTATCGTAGTGTGTCATGTACAGTGGGTTTATGCAGAAGACTACACCACATGGTTCTATAAGGTGTCACATCATATCATGACACCAGAAGCTCCTAGAAGACCATTTAGGTCATCTAATCAGGAGACACTGGAGGTCAGGGATGACCATACCCAAGACGTGTTGTTGGTATGTCAGGGTATTATGGATTTGGCGAGATCGGACATAGAGTCTGGACTTTTTGAGGAAGGTAATCCATAGTTGGCCCTCATGAAGAGATTATTGCTCGGGCATGGAATGCCTTGCAGCACATGCGGAGGAGAAACCAGGGGTTTAGACATACCCAATAGTTTATGTTTGTTTGTATTATTTTTTGTATTTTCAAAACAAATTATGTATGGCAGGTATATTTTGAATTTAAGTTATTTAACGTATGAGTTTTTTAATGTATGTATAGTATGTTTGATTCAATTTATGACACTTTTAAATGGTTTTATGATAAAAATAATTGGCCTAAAATGACCTAAAATATAAGTTATCCTAAAAAAGATCAAAGTTAGGACAACGTTGTTTCCTACAATGCATTTAGGGGGATTTATGAAGAGGCATCTTTGAAATATCCCATGTCATGTGCAATAAACACGGTTCCAATAGCTTAAAATGAATTTGGGGGATTATAGAGATGCATTTCCGAATTCATCTTAGAAAAATTACGGATATGAATCTCTGGGCCAAATTTTGGCAAAAGTGGGGTGTGTAGCTAAATTACGAGGGTTGATGTAATTTTAGGTGCGTCCGAAAATACATCTTCGGACATCAATAAAGATATTTTTGGATTTTCATAGGTGTAGGGTGCACCTCATGGAATGGGATGAGTATTTCTTTTTCCATATGTTGAAGCCTAAATGGGCTACCATATCTTTTTACTTGTCCAACAAATCATACCTAACTAACTCATTGGTCCTCCTTTCTCGCGTCACCCCTCTAAAACTTCTGGCATATCTCATTTTCACAATTTATCGTTAATCATTTTCACTTTTTCTTGCACCCATATACTCAAGACATGGATGAAGAATTTTCTGATTTTTTTCAAGTGTATCAGATATTTCATAAAATAATGCAAAATACCATACATTTTGTAAATTGTCGGTAAAAATTCAAAGATTTCTAGAAAAATAATGAAGAAATATCAAAAATTTTAAAAACATCTGAGACAAAATTACCGGATATTTGGAAAGAACCGGTAACATATAAAACCTACCGAATTTTTTGAAATATTCGATATACACCAAAAGTTCCAAAAAATTTTAAAAACCTGGAAGGTAGTAAAGAAATTATGGAAAAACTTCTATTTTTTTGTTGACAATTTTAAAAAAATATACCACATAAAACACATACATATAATGCAAAAGAATATAATATCATTACAAAACAAATAATATTGACTTCCTAACTTCTTCTTCCCAAATCCTAATATGTTCCGCATATGCTTATTCCCATGCTCTTATAACTTCACTACAATTATGTCTCCATCGGTTTATGATGGGAGGCAAAGGATGATTGGGTTTCAACTTCACCTGAACCCAATGGTTGTTGTTAACAGAACCAACTACGATCATTTTGTGGCTACTTGAAGTTATGCATAGAGCTATCACTAATGGGAAGAATATGATGTTAAGGTTCCTTGACAACGAGATCAATATAAAATTCTATCAAGAAGCAATAGGGTAACCTATATCAGGAATCACCATCCACTTCTCACGACGCTGCACACCCACGCTAGCTATCAACAACACACTTCTAACTTCTAGTACAATGTCATATAATAAATCAGAATACAATTGATGATGTTGATAATTTCAGTATCTAACTGTGTCTGAACCAAAGGCCAAGACTCTTCGCCCCATCCAATTAAAGCTGCAATAGCCCGAAAATCACAATTTCCACCGTCTTCCACATCAAAAATGTCATCAATTTACTGATGCAAGAAAATAGAAAACCGAGACAAATATTTTAGTTTTGAAGACACGCTACATGGTTGACTTTCAGTTGGTTTTGTATATGATCTCTTTGTACTCTGACTTCCCTGTGAGTTGTCAGCATACTTCCATTGTGAAGGATCACGATGAACATCACTCTCTTTGCCCATTTTACTCTTCTTATTTCCCTTTTTTGGCTTGTACTTCACTGATGGTGGACACATGGAAGTTGTGGATGGATGTATTAGTTCCTGCACTTTCTTCTTTATTTTCCTCTGACCTACAATATCCAGTGTACCAAAATACATCTTCATATTTTCACACTCTTCTAAATCAAATTGTGTCCTACTTTCTTATTTAGTGATCTCATGCTCTTCAATGAATAAGTTATTCCAAAACACATGTATTGATTCTCACGGAATAGGCTCTCCTTGTATTTGATAACCTGCAAGTTCACACGCACGAGGTAACCCATATGTTGTTCTAATAAAGCAACCACATGTTGCTTTCTCACAACCAACGAATGTTATCCTTTCCAACTCATTTCCAATATGTTATATACTCTGTCTTGAAATGAAGTCGTGCAATCTGGAGTAAAATGGAGTTTTATAGCGATGTTCAATGTTGACAACACTTTTCTGGAATGATACTTTATTTGAACCTAATCATAGTATAACTTTCTGAAATCACATCATTCTTCTTCGAATCTCCTCCTCTTTCACAATCCATAATCAATTTATCTTTCCTTTTTGTCATCCAATTTGTGGTATCAGAACGAATAGTAACAACAATAATACCATGTTGTTTACCAACGGACTACGCTCATGCCAAAACTTTAGCTCAACGTCAGAGATATCATAAATAAAAAGGAACCATATATGTAAAACATGCCACATAAGTGGTGAAAAACTGAGTATAACTCACATGAGAATCATCAGGATCAAGACCGTACAATTGAAGCATACTGAACTATCAGATTTTTGGGTTTATGCAAAAACTCGGGTATATCGTTTTTTTTTATTAAAAATTCGATATACAAAAAAATGTACTGGATTTTATGAAAAGCCTCAGTAATAATAACGGTAGAATCTTGCAAATTCCGGATTTTTCGTAAGAAACCAGTAAAACCTCAAAATATATCCGGACTTTTACTAAAAATATGAAAATAATCCAAAAATGTTTCCGGATTTCTCCTTAAAAAAGGGTAAAAATTTAACATATTCTGAATCTTTATAAAAAAAATCTTGTAAAAAATCAAGAGATTTCCTAATTTTGTCAAAATTTCGATTAAATCTCATACCAGATTTTTAAATGTCGATAAAAAAGTATAAAAACATTGTTTGACATTCTTTTACTAGATTTATTAAAATAAATATTTTAGTCTCTTCCCATTTTTACCGAGGAAATTTTATACAAAATATAAAAATTTGAAAATAAATAATGTGAAGAATAAAATTATCATTACTACAATATATGAAAATATCAGATTTTGAGAGTAGCAGAAAGAAACCTCTTAAAATACACTACGTGGACCAAAGCCCAATTGCGAATCCAACCCAAGAATTAATTCTTGATATATTTTGAGTTGGTTTTTATTCGCAGCCAACCTCTAAACAACAGCACTCTCTCACATAAATAAAAAATAAAATAAAATAAAAATTCCAGAACTTATTAAAAGTTCCATTTTATTGAATTTTAAGAAATAAATTTTGAAAGGATTTAATTGAAATACATTGAATGTTTTACCGTCAATTGATCATAGCCGTTGGATATTGAAACAAATTTGATTTTTATTTTAAAAATTTATAAATTAATACAAACGGGTGATGATGATGAATCGATTGTGTAATTTTTTTTATACAAACGATGTATAGTAATTAATCTCATTTCGAAAACCCACATACATATAAAAATTAATATATAAAGTCATTCTTTTGTAGCCATAAATTAATTTTTGCTATGACAGAATTATGTAACTACGCTATTTTTAAGAAAAAAGCAAGACGGTTATTAAAGAGTTTAAAGTGATATAGATTCATTTGTTATGATTACATTTTAATTAAATAGAATTCTTCCATAATTAACCATGATTTAAATTGATCTTTTTATATAAGGTCATAAAATTTTTAAGAGGACACTGAAAAATAATTATTTTATATGGCTATGTTAACTAATTGTTTTTTAATGTATTTAACAAAGCAAAATGTAACTACTACATTAAGATGGTAAATATTTGGTCTTAAACCCTTCAGTTTTTTTTAAAATAAAAATTGTCTTACTAATACTTTGGTGAAAAGTAGTTTAGTTTTTTCATTTTCTTGTTTTCATTTATTAGTCTTGTACTAAAAAATTTGTTGGGAGGTTTATATAATATGACAATTTATTTTTAATTAAGATCTAATTCTGATACTTCAAATGAATTCAACCTTAATTATATGTGAATTTCTTTCATCCACCAAACCTTTATATTTAAGGAAATTCCTACTTCGATCTATCCCACACCCTACCCACATATTTATTACAATATATTATCTGGATTCTAAGATCCAAATAATTTATTTTTTTATAAATAAATAATATTTTGTAAATAAAATTGAGAGTATATGAAAGGTTTTGAGTAAAAAAGAAATTTATCAATTGATTATGGATTATGGATAGAGGTGTAATCGGTTTGATTTGAACTGGTTTTTGATTAAAAAAAATATTTGAATCGGTGATATTTACATTGGTTTGGTTTTTAATATTTTTCACAAATGGAACTGAACTAAATTAAACGGTTTGGTTCGGTTGATTGGTTTATAATATATATATTTTTAAATTATATTTATCAATATATTCTCTGCTATCGTATTTTTTTGGTGTATTTTATACTACTATTTTTAAAATAATATATTTCCTGTCATTTATTTCATACTCTATTTTTTCAAACAAATTACAAATTTCTCTTAATCCATATGAATCAGTGAAACGATTTCCATTGCATCATGAAATAAGTTCACTATCTAGTATAAAACTTGACACTTGACATCATAATATAATATAAAAATTGACATTTGGCATCAGAATATTGAGAAGGGATTTAAAATCTTAATAAATAGAACATAACAAAACACACATCAATTAACAAGTTTCACACCTCAAACACACATCAGAATTATTTTGTAACAAGGATATAAGGAATTATGTTGAAGAAGAAACGAAAAAGGTAAAAAAAAATAATATGAAAATTAATGAAGAGAACTTGAATAGGAAGAATGCGACCATAGCATATTTAAACGATGATAGAGAGAGCAACAATTGTTGCGGGCAGCGAAAGCAAAGTTCAGTGAAATCAAGCCTTTGTGACTTATGGTTTCTACTTTCTATGTTTTGGAGTTTGGTTCTAGATATGTGTTTTGTTGAAAAGGAAGGAAGTGTAAACAAAGATGGAGAATGGTTGGACCAATACAAAATTTGAGCTTAATGATAGGTAGAATAAAAGATTCAGAGTGTAATTATATCCATTGGTTTGTTTCATCGATTTGATGGTTCCTAAAAACTAAAACCGAGAACCAAACCAAATCACATTGGTTTTCGTTGGTTTGGTTTGGTTTTAGAACCGAACCAGAAACAATAGGCTTTATTTCAGTTTGGTTTGGTTTGGATTGTCGGCTTAATTGATCTTTTTTGATCCGCTTACACCTCTAATTATGGGACACTTAGTTATTCCTTATAGTATTTGGTAAGATCTATGAACAACTTTTGTGCTTTCTATTTGTGGGTTGGGAGTTCTATTATTTTTCTGTATCAATAGAAGATTGAGAGTCTTTAATTTTGCAGTGGTGAAAACTTATATTGCAAAAGAGGTTTAAAGGGTCTTATAGGATTTTTTTTCTTTTCAAAACAGATAAAAAATATAGAAAAAAAAACAAGATACAATTGAGGGGGACCAAACCAAAACCCCCTCAGTGAATAACAAAGTTGTAATTAGGAAGACTTAGCTTATTCCTAACTATATCTGGAATAATGGCCCTAGGCGGATCAACCCAAGAAAGAGGCAAAATGGAATTTATAGCTAGAGAAGCTAATAAATCAACACCATTATTCCCTTCTCTGAAAATATGAGAAATATGAAATCTCATATTCCTGATTTTTGCTAAACAATTGAGCCAGATGGTCCTAATATGCCAAGGAACCACAAAAGGATTCTTAACAGACAGCAAAACAAAGGAGGAGTCAGTTTCCAGCCAAACATTATTTCAACCAAAACTAGAAGCAAAATCAATTACCTTAATAATGTTGGGTGTAAGTGTGAGTGGTTAAAGTTCCACATCACCTAGAATGAGTGGAATGTTGGATTTATAAGAGAGATGACTCATTTACCTAACACCTTAAGGTTCTGGGTTTAGATGTGGTGTCTCTCTTTCTTGTGATCCTAGAGCATTAGCCACGTTGGTGCTCCCGACTCTCCCAGACTCCCCAACAATGGTATCAGAGCCGTGGTTCAGCTTTGTGGGGGAGCGAGAGCTGGATCCAGTGTTGGATCCTGTTATAGGATGTGAGGGACTCACACTTATGGGGGAGAATTATGGGTACAAGTTTGAGTGGTTAAAGTCCCACATTTCCTATGAATGGGTGGAATGTTGGATTTATAAGAGAGATGGTCTATTTACCTAACACCTTAAAGTTTTTGGTTGAGATGTCGTGTCTCCCTCTCTTGTGGTTATGGAGCATTGATCTCATTGGTGCTCCCGACTTCTCCGGACTCCTAACAATGGTATCAGAGTTATGGTTTGGCTTTGTGGGGGAGCGGGAGCTGGATGCAGTATCTGATCCTTTTATAGGATGTGAGGACTCATACATGTGGGGGAGAATGTTGGGTGCAAGTATGAGTGGTTAAAGCCCCACATTACCTACGAATGAGTGGAATGTTGGATTTATAAGAGAGATTACCTATTTACCTAACACCTTAAGGTTTTGCATTGAGATGTGGTGTTTCCCTCTCTTGTGGACTTGGAGCATTGATTTAATTGGTGCTCCCGACTTCCCTGAACTCCCCAATAGTGGTATCAGAGCCGTGGTTCAGCTTTGCGGAGGAGCGAGAGCTAGATCCGGTGTTGGATCCTGAAATAGGATGTGAGGGACTCAGACTTGTGTGGGGAGAATGTTTGGTGCAAGTGTGAGTGGTTAAAGTCCCACATCACCTATGAATGAGTGGAATGGTTGATTTATAAGAGAGAGGATTCATTTACCTAACACCTTAAAGTTTTGGTTGAGATGTGGTTGAAGGAGAATAGTGATCCCAAACGCATCGGAATTTAAAAGTTTCTCCTTTAGTGATCCTTACGAATGGGCATGCTCAATGATAGAATCGTTACCTCTTGTAGAGATTGAAACCTTTGATGCAGATCTACGGAGCGATCATGAACGTTGAATGGTGACAACGCCTCTAATTAGTCCACACGAACGGATTCCTTCAATCCGAGTGCTAGCTGCTATGAATGAAGAATTTGAGTGAGAGAGAGAGAGAGAGAAACGAAATTACAACTGCATAAATGCTTCTGCACAAGGGTTCTATTTATAGAACCAGTTATGTGTGTTGCAAGCTAAAAAGCCCACTTAAGTGTATGTGGCCTATATCTTATGATATGGCAAAATCACTTAAGCGTGTGGTACCTTACCATATTTCATATTCTACTTAAGTACATCGTACCTTACGATGTTCTACAATTCACTTAAGTGCACCGTACCTTACGGTGTTCCTTAGTTACTCTATCTCTCATCAATCCGTCCTTTTGTGTGTGACCCTGTAGGTTTTCGCGACATTAGCAGTTATATTAAATCATGTATTTAACATAATAAACAGTGAGCGGTATCTAGAAACACATCACTGCTACCCAAGACACGAAAATGTCATGTGATCTAACAAATCCTTTTGTGATAATACTTATGTGTACAATTACCCTTTTGCCCCTATATCTATATTGAACACAAGGCATAGACTGTGTCATCCTTGTCCAGTTCAATATTGGGCCCGTAGACATTTATCCTGTTACGCAGGATGGGATAATTTCATCTAGGTCACTCATGTCCCTCAGCATTCTTCGTGGAGTACCCATCAACTGTATTTATGGTCATCCAGTTACGGACAATGTTTGATCAGCAATAAGGCACTCGACTCTACATCTAGGGTCCATAGTGGTTTCAGGTCGAAAGTTGGTATACACCACTATCACCATGAGAGTAACTTATGACACTTTGCATAACATTCTATGTAGTATTCTCATAGCGGGTCAATCCAGTATAAATATTACTCTTAATATTCATACCTATGTTTAAGACTTGATAACTCATTATCCATGATCCATGAGATGTGATCATCAGTCTATATACATAAGAGTCTTAATGCTTTAATGTTATCCCACTTTACAACAAAGCTCGACTACAGATAGTTTAAGAATAATGTCCTTATGTTGATTGGATCTCATGATTAAGTCACACTTGATACATTAAACGCACTAACTATTCTATTGACTTTATTAAACAAACATAATAAAGAAAAAACCTTTTATTATTAATAAATAATTCGATGCAAGTACCAAAAGTATTGACCTCTAGGCTTACGCCAACAATCTCCCACTAGCACTAGAGCCAATCAGGCATACTCCTAATGCCCATAGATCTAGTATGCCCATCATGCTTCTACTGCGCAAGAGGCTTTCTCAGTGGGTCAGCAATATTGTCAAGTGTAGGTACTCTGCATATTTCCACATCTCCTCTATCTATTATCTCTCGAATGAGGTGATAACGCCTAAGTATGTTTTTGGATCGTTGGTGAGATCTAGGCTCCTTAGCTTGTGCGATAGCACCATTGTCATCACAATAAAGACCAATGGGATCCACAATGCTAGGAACTATGCCAAGTTCACTAATGAACTTTTTGATCCAAATAACTTCCTTTGCTGCACTTGAGGCAGCAATATACTCGGCCTCAGTTGTAGAATCAACAAATGTATCTTGCTTTGAACTTTTCTAACTCACAACGCCACCGTTTAAGCAAAACACATAACCAGATTGCGATCAAAAGTCATCCTTATCTGTCTGGAAGCTAGCATCGGTGTATCCAATTACAACAAGCTCTTCCTGACTTCCATATATCAATAATGAGTCATTAGTCCTTCTCAAATACTTAAGGATATTCTTGACAACTACCCAATGAGCATCACCGGGATCAGATTGGTACCTACTCGTTGCACTTAAAGCATACGAGATATCTAGTCGAGTACATAACATGGCATACATGATATATCCTATTGCAGATGCATATGGAATCTTATTCATGTGATCCCATTCTTCCTTAGTTGAAGGGGATTGTGTTTTTGATAGACACATGCCATGTTGCATAGATATGAATCCTTTATTGGAATCATGCATATTAAAGCGTCTCAACACTTTGTCTATGTATGTACTCTGACTTAGGCCAAGCAGTTTTTGTGATCTATCTCTATAGATCCTAATTCCTAATATATAGGTTGCTTCACCCAGGTCCTTCATAGAAAATCATTTCCCCAACCAAGACTTTACTTGTTATAGGGTAGGGACATCGTTTCCAATGAGTAATATGTCATCTACATATAATACCAGGAAGACGATCATGCTCCCACTAACCTTCTTTTAGACACAAGGCTCATCTTTATTCTTGATGAATCCATATTGTTTTACTATTTCATCAAAATGAAGATTCCAGCTTCTGGAAGCTTGCTTCAATTCGTAGATTGATCTTTGCAACTTACATATCTTTTGGGCTTCTTCTGGTATGTCAAATCCTTCAGGTTGTGTCATGTACACATCCTCAAGAAGATTCCCATTAAGGAAAGCAGTTTTGATATCCATCTGCCATATTTCATAATCATGATATGCATCGATAGCAAGTAAAATCCGAACAAATTTAAGCATTGCAAATGGTGAAAATGTTTCATCATAGTCAACCCCATGAATTTGTTTATATCCTTTTGCAACCAGTCTTGCCTTATAGGTATGTACCTTACCATCCATGTCAGTCTTCTTTTTGAATACCCACTTGTATCCTATAGGGTTAACTTCTACAGGAGGCTCTGCCAAGGTCCAAACCTGGCTTGTTCACATGGAATCCATTTCAGATTTCATGGCTTCTAGCCACTTCTCAGACTCGGGACCAGTTATGGCCTCTTGGTAGGTCACAGGCTCATCTTGATCCATGAGTAATACATCACCTTGATCAGTTATGAGATATCAATATCTCTCAGGTAGGTGATGCATCCTGCTTGACCTACGTTGGTTTTGTTCTACTTGAGCAGGTTGCTCTTCCATAACTACTTGTGTTTCCTGCTCTAATTCATCCATAGGTGTATCAATGCTTTCTGATTCTTGAATTTCTTCAAGCTCAACTTTCCTCCCACTGATTCCTTTGGAAATAAAATCCTTTTCTAGGAAAAGTCCAGTTCGAGCGACAAACACTTTTCCCTCAGAAGGATTGTAGAAGTAATACCCTCTTGTTTCTTTAGGATACCCCACAAATAAGCCTTTGTCAGATTTGGGCTCAAGCTTAGTTGAAATTTGTCGTTTCACATAAACTTCACAACCCCAAATCTTCATGTAAGACATATGTGGTTTCTTACCACTCCATATCTCATATGGTGTCTTATCAACCTTTTTGGATGGAACACGATTAAGTGTGTAAGCTGTTGTCAATAGTGCATGTCCCCAAAAGGAGTTTGGAAGATCGACGTGACTCATCATGGATCAGACCATGTCTAATAAGGTTCGATTTCTTCTCTCAGATACACCATTCCATTGGGGTGTTCCAGGAGGAGTAAGTTAGGATAGAACCCCACACTCTTTTAGATGGTCATCAAACTCTAGGCTTAAATACTCACCACCTCGATCTGATCGAAGAGTTTTAATATTCTTACCTATTTGGTTTTGTACTTCATTCTTGAATTCCTTGAACTCTTCAAAGGATTCTGATTTGTGTTTCATTAAATACACATAACCATATCTACTAAAATCATCCATAAATGTGATGAATTACTGAAAACCTCATATGGCTGGTATGTTCAATGGTCCACATACATTAGTATGTATGAGGGCCAAAAGATCATTAGCTCTTTCACCTTTTCCTGTGAATGGAGACTTTGTCATATTTCTAATTAAACAAGATCTGCATGTCTCATATGATTCATAATCAAAAGAGTCTAAGTGTCAATCTTTATGGAGTTTGGAAATGCGTTTCTCATTTATGTGGCCTAATCGACAATGCCAAAGGTATGTTGGATTTAACTCATTAGGTTTCATCCTTTTAGTATTAATGTTATAAATATGCATTTCAAGATCAAGGACATATAGCCCATTGTTCATTTGTGCAGTAGCATAGAATATATTATTCAAATAAATGGAGCAACAATTGTTCTTTATTATAAATGAAAAACCAAACTTGTCCAAACAAGAAACAGAAATAATATTCCTGCGAATTGCATGTACATAATAACAGTTCTCTAACTGAACTATTAAACCACTAGGTAAAGTCAATACATAAGTTCCTACGGCTAAAGCAGGAACCTTTGCTCCATTGCCAACTCGTAGGTCAACTTCACCTTTTGCCAAATCTCTACTCCTTTTTAGCCCCTGCACATTGGTACAAATGTGAGAACCGCATCCAGTATCTAATACCCATGATGCAGAAGTAGATAAATTAATTTCAATAACAAAAATACCTGAAGTTGAAGTCTCTACTTCATTCTTTTTATCTTCCAGGTACTTTGGGCAGTTTCTCTTCCAGTGTCCGGTCTTACCGCAATGGAAGCAGGTGCCTTCCTTTGCTATGCCTCCACTAGGCTTCAAAGTCGGAGCAGTGGGTTTGGGTTTGGCAACTTCCTTGCCTTTCCCTTTATCATCCTGCTTGGTGGGTCTTTTGTTCCGTCTCTTTCCATTTCCGATCATCAGAATGGACTTCCCTTTTGACTTCAGATTTTGCTCAGTATTTCTTAACATGGCTAGCAGTTCAGGATGAGATTTGTCCATATCATTCATATTGAAATTAAGGACAATTTGACTGAATCTATCTAGCAACGATTGCAAGATCAAATCAGTCGCAAGTTCCTTTCCGAGGGGAAAACCCAACCTTTCAAGGTTCTCCACATACCCAATCATCTTGAGCACATGGGGACCTACAGGGGCTCCCTCATCTAACTTTCCTTGAAAAAGAGCTTTTGAAACTTCAAACCTCTCATGCCTTGCCTGCTTTTGATAGAGCATCTTCAGGTGTTCGATCATATCGAATGCCGCCATGTTCTCATGTTGCTTTTGCAACTCCGAGTTCATGGTAGCTAGCATGAGGCAAGCAGTTTCATTGGCATAATTGACATGCTTCTTATAAGCATCTGTTTCTGCCTTAGGTGCAGAACTAGGAGGTTCCTCTTCAAGAACAGGTTTCTCCAAGACATATAGTTCTCTATCATGTTTGAGGACAATCCTCAGATTTCGGTGCCAATCAAGAAAATTTGTCCCAGACAATTTTTCCTTATCAAGGATTGATCGCAAAATATTGTTAGAGGTGTTTGTTGTCATGGTAATCTACATGAAAATAATGAAAATATAAGTATCAATAACATATTTAATTAGGCCTTTAATTAAATATGCTTCCACTATTTTACTCAAAACAAATGACCCTCACCATTTGATTCAGGAAATCCTGTTGGAAGATTTTCTAGTGGGTCGAGATCCACATTTCTCTTGTTTTAAGTCCGCGTAGGCGGATTACACAAAACTAGGTTATTTAGGTAGGAACTCCTTCCAATTGTATCTAATACAACTCTCGAATATTTTAGTTGGATGAATAACTCCTTATTCCAATCCATCACATGGATCAATTCCAAATCTTGCTTCTAAACATATATAATCTTATTATAATTTGTTTATTTAAGTTTAACCCATTGTTTTAGCAATTGTATATTACAATTATCCCATCGCACCTTACTAATATAGAATATGCACCTCGCATAGGCGAAACCTACATTATTCGATACTAGTCTTGATGAGTGCTAAAACTTGGAAAGCATAAACTTAATATTTAATTTGAGAGAATTTGCAATTATTCTTATCTCACCGGCTTATTTATCATATAAATCGTCTCTCACATGCATCAACATACATTCACATGCATCAACATACATACAAAATGAAACAGTTATGGCCCCTAGCACAATTTTTCTCCCAAGCCAATGAGAGAACCTAAGCTAACCTAATAATGATCTAAGCTTCTCGAAACAAGATCTTCAAGGTTGTCCTCCTTTGATATTGTATTCTTCTCTTTCTTCATAACATTACATTACATAAAAGAAACTCGTTTTACATACGAGGGAGTGAGATGATAAAAGAAGTTACATTAAGAGATTAAAAGAGAGACACGACACGCATGTCGTATTTTAAAATCCCAAAATAAAATAAAGGAAAACTAAGGCCATAACCGATCACCACAAGACAATAATAATAAACACATTTTATTATTAATTTAAATTTTTTTAATTAAATAAACCAAATTAAATTTTAATGAACATTTCATTTGAAATCGACGTCGATTTTCGCATCAACACTTGATACTTTAAAACACAACTCTTGTGCAGTCACAACCCTAATCACATAACTTTTTGACAGCACAACCCCTATACCGTCATAAACCCTAATGCACCAATTTCATACCGTAAAACACACCTCGATTGTTAATTCAGTATGATTGATCAACACATAATTGTTTCACCATACTTTCGTTGGATTCCGAAGCAAATGATCATTGGTCGCTCAAAGGAAAACAACCATTAAGTGTTTGAATGAACGGAAGAGAAACAATATATCATATATACCGTATTTTGCATCAGAATTACTTATATCATATATATAACTTGATCGATCTCAATTGTGTAACCTATGGACGATCGATGTATCGCTGCTTCACCATACTAACGTCGGATTCCGAAGCATAGTCAACCTCCATCATCCAAATCGTACACACATGATGCCAAATTTAATTACTTGTTTATTCTTTGATTCATTCTATCTTTTAATCGTATTAATATAGAAAATATAGAAAATAAACAGCTATCAGATGCATGGTTTCGTAAGTGGCTTTGATACCACTGAAGGAGAATAACGATAAAAAATGCAGCGGAATTTAAAATTTTTCTCCTTTAGTGATCCTTACGAATGGGCATGATCAGTGACAGAATCGTTACCTCTTGTGGCAATTGAAACCTTTGATTCAGATCTACGGAGCGATCACGAATGTTGAATGGTGACAACGCCTCTACTCAGTCCACACAAACGAATTCCTTCAATCTCAGTGCTAGCTACTACAAATGAAGGCTTTAAGTGAGAGAGAGAGAGAGAGAGAGAGAGAGAGAGAGAGAGAGAGAGAGAGAGAGAGAGAGAGAGAGAGAGAGAGAGAGAGAGAGAAACGAAATTACAACTGCACAAATGCTTCTGCACAAGGGTTCTATTTATAGAACCACTTGTGTGGGCTGCAAGCTAAAAAGCCCACTTAAGTGTATATGACCCATAACTTATGATATGCCAAAATCACTTAAGCGTGTGGTACCTTACCATATTTTGTATTCTACTTAAGTACACCGTACCTTACGATGTTCTACAATTCACTTAAGTGCATCGTACCTTACGGTGTTCCTTAGTTACTCTATCTCTCATCAATCCGTCCTTTTGTGTGTGACCATATAGGTTTTCGCGACATTAGCAATTATATTAAATCATGTATTTAACATAATAAATAGTGAGCGGTATCTAACAACACATCACTGTTACCCAAGACACGAAAATGTCATGCGATCTGTAAAATCCTTTTGTGATAATACTTATGTGTATAATTACCTTTTTGCCCCTATGTCTATATTGAACACAAGGCATCGACCGTGTCATCCTTGTCCAGTTCAATATTGGGCCCGTAGACATTTATCCTGTTACGCAGGATGGGAAAATTCCATCTAGATCACTCATGTCCCTCAGCATGCTTCGCAGAGTACCCATCAACTGTCTTTATGGTCATCCAGTTATGGACAATGTTTGATCAGCAATAAGGCACTCGACTCTACATCTAGGGTCCATAGTGGTTTCAGGTCGAAGGGTGGTATACACCACTATCACCATGAGAATAACTTATGACACTTTGCATAAAATTTTATATATTATTCTCATAGAGGGTCAATCCAGTATAAATATTACTCTTAATATTCATACCTATGTTTAAGACTTGATAACTCCTTATCCATGATCCATGAGATGTGATCATCAGTCTATATACATAATAGTCTTAATGCTTTAATGTTATCCCACTTTACAACAAGGCTCGACTACGGATACTTTAAGAATAATGTCCTTATGTTTAATGGGATCTCATGATTAAGTCACACTTGATACATTAAACGGACTAACTATTCTAGGGACTTTATTAAACAAACATAATAAAGAAAAAGTCATTTATTATTAATAAATGATTCGATACAAGTACCCAAAGTATTTACCTCTAAAGCTTGCACCAACAGTGGTATCTTCCGCTCTTGTGGTCCTGGAGGATTAGTCACCTTGGTGCTCCTGACTCTCCCGGACTCCCCAACTAATAACTCCAAAAAGATCTACAATAATCGAGGAAGAGCAGACAATCTTCTCAGCAAAACCAAAAATAAAGCCCCCAAATGATTTTAGAACAAACCACCGTGGAAGGCCCAATCATAGGAGAAATATTCATCTGTGTTGCACCTCAACCAACCAATAGCCAGGAATAACCACAAAACCTCAATAATCTTAGGTGCCTTAGGCGGATGGAGATCAACATTGAAGGCCTTGATAATGGTAAACTCATGCATGGAAGAGTTCTCCATTTTAATATTAATATTACCTATGAAAGCATCCTCAATAAGGATTTTAACATTAATATTACCTATCAAAGCATCCTCATTCATGGAGCAGTATGTTGTTGCAAAAATCTTGTGTGCTTTAACACCAAGATTTGACAACGTGGTGGTAGCGATTGAGGAATCGAAGGATCTTGCAACGATGAGCAAATAAGAGTTGCAAAGCTTTCTTGAGGCTCATGAGCAAAGGATGGAGGAGAGAAATAATGATTAAGCAAAGACATAGATTTATTTGCAAGTTCGCTTCAACAACAAGGACAAGAGATTGAAAGGAAAATGACATATGAAGAGTAAAGGGAATTTTTAGAACTTTGGTGGAAGAGAGTCCCAAAGTTCCAAGAATTTTCTCCAGTTTTTTCTTTTACACTTTATACCTTGAGGAAATCTGTGCAAGATCGTTGCCCTCTTGATTTTATATTCGAGGCACATGTTAGATGTCAAAAAAATCGAACCTCTTAATTAGTCGATTAGGAGCGATAAAGTACAATAGTAAGCTTTCCTTAATGCACTTATACTCCTTTGTTATTTTTTTATAACTAGCTCAGAGTCTCCTTTAATTTTGACTCTTTTTGCCCCCAAATCTAATAAGATTTCAAGGCCAGCTATGAAAGCCTCATATTCAGCATCATTATTAGAGCATGAACCTTTGATCTTGAACTTAAACTTTGTTGGAATGTCTTTTGGAGATATTATCAAGACTCAAATACCAGTCTTATTCCTGTGACTGCAACCGTCGAAGTATAACTTCCAAGTTTCAACTCTAGATAATTATGTAACACCTCAACTATCGCATGATCGACAATGAAATCAACGACTATTTGTCCCTTCATGGCCTTTAAAGGTGCATAAGTCAAGGAATATTCTGTTAGAGCAAAATCCCATTTTCTAATTCGACTGTGCAAAATTGGTCTGAACAACATATGTTTAGTGACATCAAAATGCGAAGAGACGTAAACATCAGCTGGTTTATATAATGTTTAATTTTGTACAAGAGAAATACAAACATATGCACAACTTTTCTATAGGGTTATACCTAGTCTCTGCATCATTCAACACTCGACTAAGGTAATAAATGGCTCGTTCGACACCATTATCATCCTCTTGAGCCAACATACTCCATATGGTCGAGTCTGATGCAGAAATGTACAATCTCATGCACATATATCTAAAAGGAGGATACAATATCAGGGGTACATAAGGTATTCCTTAATCTCATCAAAAGCTATTTGATGTTCTTCTTGGCATTCAAACCTTTCTTTCTTCAACTGAAGTAACGACAAAAATGCTTGCGTCTTTCCGCTTAGGTTCGAAATGAACCTCCTCAAGAAGTTGATCTTCCTCAGTAGAGAATGCAACTCTTTTTTAGTCGAACGAGGTCGTGTTTCCATAATGGCCTTGGTTTTATTCTGGTTGATTTCAATGCGTTTTTTATGCATAACGAAAGTGAGGAAATCTCCAGCCTGCACTCAAAAACTACACTTGAGAGGTTTCATTTTTAGTTTGTACCTTCTCATCCTTTCAAATGATTGTCGAAGATGGTCCAGATGACCATTTCCCGATGCACACTTAATGACTATATCACCAATATATACTTGCACGAAAGTTTTGATATAATCATGAAAAATTGAATTCATTACCCCCTGGTACGTTGCACCAGTCTTTTTCAAGCACAAAGGCATCACTATCCATTTATAAGTGCCCAATGCTCATAGACATCGAAACACCGTCTTTGGAACATCTTCATTTGCAATGAAAATTTGGTTATAACCAGAATAACCATTAAGCATACTAAGATATATGAAACCCACTGCTGAATCGACCAACATTTTTGCCGCCAACATTGGGTATTCGTCTTTTGGGGTCGTGGCATTCAGATCTCTGAAATCTATGCAACCCCTTAGTGTTTCGTTCTTTTTTTATTACATGAACAATATTTGCTAGCCATTCGACATACCTGGTCGTCCTGATGAACTTACATCTTAGGAGTCTTTCGATGTCCTCTTTAATTTTCGACCTAAATTCTGGCTTGAACCGTGTTGGCATTTGCTTGATTGGCATCTTACCATGCTTTATTGGCAGCTTTAACTCCAACAAATTTCTGCTTAACCCAGGCATTTCATCATAGTCCAAAGCAAAATAATCTTTGTACTCCTAAAGTAGTTTGGTTACTTTGATTCTTAGTTCTGCTTCAAGATTGGCGTTGATATAGGTCGGCCTTTTACTCGTCCCATCACCCAGTTAGATTTTTCTAGAGGATCTTGGGCCTGCATATTTTTAGTCATCGTGACTGAATCTTTTTCGAAACTTAGAGGCTCGTCCTCATAGACATAATTGAGCCTCTGAGCGTTTAAACCATCAATTTCTTCATTAGTGGGTTGCTACTTATCTGGTGGCTCAGGTTCAAAGTCGATCCTGGTCCCAAATCATAAATTTCTATTTCATTGGCTTCAACAACCATGTGTCGGACTTCAGCCTCTAAGGCCACTTTTAGTCTATTTTCGGTTACATAAGTCGAAAATATTTTCAAAGTATCATACTAAGATATAACCCCCACTTTCGTCTTCCCGACCAGTTGGTGGGATCCCAGACATTCCCTCATCCCCCATTCTTTCTCTGAACCATATAAATCAATGGGTAATGTGAAGTTTCAAAGAGTAAATGCCTCTTCTAAAGGTAAATACTCTGACCCTGTAGCAGTACAAGGTGTAATATTTTCCAGCTTTCTGTCAAAATTTATTTTATCGACATGATTTATGTATACCAAATAGTAACTCTGACCTGCCTCTACATTTTTGAAAATCCCATCATTTCATCATATCAAAACTCTTCGGTGAAGTGATAATGACACCGCTCTAATGCCATGGATCCATTATCTCCCTAGGAGTAAGTTATAATTGGCCCTGGAAGATATGACCATGAAAATAATAGGTTTGGTTATTGAACCAACTATTCAGTTAACTTGAATCCCCCCCAAAGTGTGTCCAGTTTTGCCCTTGTAATTTGACAAAACCATGGTGTAGGGTCTTAAATCAGTATCATGCTTTCTGATATTTTTCAAAAGAAAATGAGGCATCAGGTTGAATGTTGCGCCTCCATCAATCAACACCTTGTTGATTCTAGTATTTTCAATTTTTATCCTTATGAATAAGGGTTTCAAATAACTCTTCATGCCTCCGTATGTCCTTTCGAAGAAAGAATTTTATTCCTCTACACATCCGTTATTCATGACGTAATAATAAACGGGCCTATGCTTGGCCATTTCTTATTCATCGCACTCCTTAGATTCCTCAACTTCTTTAGGGAAATCATACTCGACTAGGAGTATCGACACAATGTTACAAATCAAGTTGAAATCAAGTTTCAATCCAGAATCAAAATTACCAGTCAACATATCATCCTTCATAGGTGGTTCTTCTTTTACTGCTTTCCCTTTTGCTTTTGTTGGCACATGGGAAAATAACTATCTTCTGACTGGCTTATTGGCCTTGTCATCGACATGATTAGCTTTTGGTATGTTGGTACCTGATTTTGTAGTTTCTCTTTCTGCCTTTTTATTTCTTTGGAACCTCCTTCATTGGGTTCGATACATGGGATTTTCCCCTTTATAATTGTTGGGCCCATACGACTATGTCGACACTTGAAAGTTCTCTTGAAATGCCAATGATGAGCCTCTTCCTATATAGAAACTTTTCCACTTCTGGTAGCTAGGTCCCTTTTTGCCCATAGGTCGCATCCATTTCCCTTGAGGAGCGTTAGATGTTAGGACATATGTGTTTGGTCTGTTCCCCTGGTGAGTTGGGAACTTTTGTTTCTTTTTATGGGAACACCCCTTTTGTCAAAATAAAACTAGGGGGTTTTATTCCCCCACTTCCATTTCTGCTTAGCATCTCGAGCATTCTCCAAATCCTTAATAGCTTTTTTGTCAAAAACAACGCTTCATATTGGACACAAAGATTACGTTAGAATCCTTGAGTTTGCAGCGGTTGAGGATGTTAATCAGCTCATCTTATTTCCTAGGGTAAACTATTTTCATCTGCTCCTCACTATTCTAGCCAACTTCTGCTTCTACTTCCATATCATGGTCTTTAGTAACCACGACCATATTGATCTCGGTCGGTTCAACATAGTTGGCTTGAGTCTGCAACGGGTCATAGTCAATTTTCATTGGTGCCTTTCCTTTTTCAGCGAATTTTAGTCTTCCTTCCTTCAAAACTTCCTGGAGAAGATCCATGAAAAGAAAACATTGGGAAGTTTTATGACCCAAAAAGTTATGGTATTTGCAAAACCCTCTAATGGCGATATTTTACGCCTTGTGGCACCAAAATTTGGCCATCAATAACCAGCAAGTCAAAAAATTTGTCGCATTTGGTTATGTCAAAGGTGTAAGTTTTCTTTGTGAATTTATCATTCTTTTCTGGTTCGACGGGGTTCTTCCCATTCACTGGCGTAAGGAGTTTACATGTATATGGGGGTCTTGGATTTAACTCAGCCAAGTTAAATTCGTTCTCCTCAACATAATTGTATTCGAAGTCGTGCCTTGGGTCATTCTCGTTTATGTCTATATAAACTACCCTTTCTTTTTGTTTCTATTTTCCCTAGCCTTTTCTTCCTTTAGATGTTCGACTTGTCGATCTCTATCTGCTAGTTGGGCCATATCCCTCAGGTATTGGGTGTCCAATTTCTTCCTGATGGAATAGTCTAAACCCTCTGCGTCTATCTCGACTAGTTCATGTTCTGGTACTTGGGTGAATCACCTTTCCTTCAACAATCGGAATTTGTTGAGGTAATCGTCTATTGCCAATTCTTTCAGGCTAATCTTAAATTGCCCCATGTAAAATTGTTCGTCAAATACTCTTTCTAACTGAGTCCAATTATTTATGGAGTGTGCAGGGAGTATCGTGATTCATGTGAAGGCATTTTTTGTGAGAGAATTAGGGAAGTATCTCATCCTTAGATTCTTGTTGTTTGCTATATCCTCTGCTTCAGTCAAATATCGAGAGAATATGTTCGACTATGGAGTCACTGGTGTCACCTACAAATTTGGTGAACTTATGGACTTTCTAACCCCCTCGGAGTTCTGTCTGTATTACATATTCCGACAGAGGGGAAGTATAGTTGGGCTTATGTTCAAACCATTATGTGCCATGATTCTTTCGACCATGGATGCAAGGTTTTTGTCATGCCATATTTTCTTGCTGGGCTTGATGGACTATTTGGTTAGCATCTTGATTTTTATTAACCAACAAAACTGGTGGATTCCTTTGTTCGACGTCCACATGTATATGTTGTTCGAATACTTGAGGCACAAAATGATGACCTTGATTCACTATGTTTTCCTCATTGATTATTCCTACATTCTGATTTGGCCTCACCATCTAAGGTCAAACTTGACCCCAATGGCGCCAAAGAAATCAATGATTTGAGGCATTTTAGTTGCTAATTGCTGATAACTATGATTCGTAGTCTGAATCATTGGGTTAAACATAATACCTATTTTTTGGGTGAGCATGTTAAACATTTCATGATTATTCTCATCCATTTTTTATCTTATAACCATAATAGAGTTTATGGTTACTGGTGGCTGTTAGATGCCCAAAAGTGCTTATTTGAGCTATCATATGTGGGCATCTTTCACTCTTTTTCCTTGCTAAAATTGTCAAAATCACATTTGTTTTACATGGAATGCGTTACATTGATAAACAAGCTTGGTGCCTTTGATGTGTGTGTTATTGTGCAGGAAAGGCATGAATTAATTGATAATAAAGACACAAAAGAATTGGCAAAGGAACCAAAGAATAGGAGCATTTCATCTGCCTGCTCGCTAGGCGAGGCTGAGGCGAAGAATGGGTTCGCTAGGCGAGCTCCTGGCGAACAGCTCCAGTAAATTAGCAAATTAATTCGCTAGGCGAGCTCAAGGCGAAGTCTGCAGCGAATTCATTCTGTTTTGGTGAAAAGTGCAGCCAACACTCACTCGCTAGGCGAGGCTCTAGCGAGTCCCCAGCGAGCATTCCAGTAGCAAAACCTCTCAACCTCGCTGGGGCGAAGGTTGAAGCGTGTCCTTCGCTAGGCGAAGGTATGTTCGCTAGGCGAACATGACAGTTCAGCAGGCCCTGTTTGCTCTGGGCGCAGGGGCTTTTTGTGCTCATATTTGACCTTCGCTAGGCGAGCCATTCTGCTCGCCTAGCGAACATGACAGTTCTGCACTTGTCTATAAGTAGCAGGTGCCACTTTTGGGCACCATACCTCATTTTTACCAACTTTTCCATTTTTTGTACTTTCTTCTAGATATTTTACAGCATTGTTTTGTGGGAGCTTTTATGCCCTAATTTCATTTCTCTTCATCTAGCAACCATCTTCCACAAAAAGAAGGTGGATTCCCATCCAACTTCGATTATCCGACTTGGATGTTGATCAACCTTCTTTCCTTACTTGCCGACCAAGCTACCATGAAAATGAGTAGCTAAGTCATCCATTTGTCAAGGTTAGATGTAGGTGATTTCTAGCTTTGTGTGTAAATGTAAGGATCCTCATATGTAAACTCTTTAACGGTAAATATATGATGAAAACTTTGTTTCTATTTAAAACTATTTGTGTTGGTATTTGATCGAGAGATGTTTACCGATTCTTGACCTAGGTTTTCATCCAAACTTGTTTGTTAGCTAGAGATAGTAACGAATGATTTTGTTCACCATAAGGTTGAACCAAAAAGTTGTCATTTTGATAGATTGTGTTCGAGAGAAACAATGGATCAAAATAGCAAAAACTCACAATGGGTGTTCGAGAGAAACGCATTGAGAGGACCTTGTGAAATAATTTATCATCTAAAGGAGTTTATAAGATTGTTGACCGAGCAAATACATGCAAAGCAAATGTAATCATTGAAACCTAACTTTGACAATATTTCTCATATTAATCAAAACATAACTTTTACCGCAATTAATTACTTTGTATGCAAGATAACTTGATTAAAACCAAAACCCTATTGTTACATTAAGTTAAGATTAATTCAACCATTGAACGGCAGTGATATCTTACAATCTCTGTGGATACGATAACAAAAACCCGACACGAAATATACATTTCAACAGTGGCATCACCGAAGGAACGAATCCTGCCCCTAGTTGTGACGCATATTTTGATTGGGATTTGCTTATATCAAACATGATGCCAAATGAGGATTAACTGGAGACACCACAGTTGCGTCATCAACAAAAGTTGACATATTCAAGTGCAAACCTGTCATTATCGTTGTTGGCATACCATAAAGTAGCTCTCAATTAAACACATGGAATGTTAGACTTGGGGCATAGGGTCTAAAGTTACTTGCCATAGATTGTGTAACCCCTGGTATAGTGGGGATACTCGACGTTACTAACAGGGGATTTTTCACCCCATCTTGAGCAATAGAAGGTATAAATGTCATACTTATTATGGAGGCGCTTGCTCCAGTCGAAGGTGCAGTGACCGTGCCTCTGCCCGTAAAATCGGGTGGTCATTCTTCATTAGTATTGGTATTTCTAGGATTTGTAATTCAAACATATCTTCTTCTAGTTGGAATGAGAACTTTCTTATTGGTTATTTTTACCACTTCTCAATCTCATATACACAAATCATTGAAAAGTTTAATGAATGAAGAACTTTGTTTAGGAAAATGGCTGAATGAGTAAAGAAGAAAAATGAAAATTTTGCACAAAAATGGGTCCCACTATTCGTGTCAATTTATTTACCATGAAATTTAGCAAACAAAGACAAGTTTGATTTTACTTAAGAGATTAAACTTGAAAATATCTCGGGACAGATTTGTGCAAAAATTGTATATTTTGAGAGATTTTGAAAATGAACGTAAATAACATTGAATAAAAATAATGTAGTAAAATGATTGGGTAAAAAGGAAAAGTTAAAGGAAAATGTTAACTTTATAAATGGAACACAAATACATACGTTGAAAACTCATTTCACACATTCATAGTTGGATACTCTGAGTGTGTAATGTGTAAAATTGTGGACCCCTAAAACAATAAACAAACACTGCATATATACTAGTCCTAATATAACTATCTACAACGGTCGACTTAGCAAAACTTGTCATGTCTTCGTCTACATGCATCTCTCGTATTTGACATGTCTCCACGTATTAAATGTATGATCTTGTCCATATTCTTTGATAAAAAAGTAATATCCACATCAACTAAAAACCCCAAATCTTATTAAGTCTTTTAACTCGGCCAGGCTCTTTAATGGACATCTCGACCAACTTTCCAACCTCCTTCTACAGGAAATTCTTATCAAATGGTTGTGGTCTTCTGGTCGAAAATGACCATTTCGAGTATGGGTGAAACCTTAAATCTCTGCCATATCCAGATTCAACCCTGAATCCTCACGTTTATTACCTGTGTCAAAAATATGAGGTAACACTTAGAAAGAAGCTGGATGATAAAGGAGAAATGATGATACTTGTAGGGTATCACTCTACTGGTGGTTACATGTTGTTTGATGCAGCAAATAAGAGGGTTATAATAAGTCGATATGTCTTTTCGACGAAATAAAGCAATTACAACAACCTGTATCCAGTTACATAAAAGTTGTAACCGGTTACAACTTTGAAAATTTAATTTCTACAGAATAGGGAAGTGCATGCCGAAGCCGGAATTGAAGAAAATGTGGGAAGATCAACAAGGCAAAGAGGTTTTCCTCAAAGACTCTAAGATTGTGAGTTGTTCTGACACAACAAAGTCAATGATGATGGTGATTTCGTCCATTTTGTATTTATGTCTGAATCTGAATCCATTAAAATAGAAGAGGCTTTAAGTGACCCAAATTGGATTTATGCTATGAAGGAGAAGATAGAATTTATTGAGAATAATAATAATTGGGAGTTGGTTGATCTACCAAACGGGAAGAAGCCAATTGGTGTGAAGATGGATACAAGTGAAAGAGTGATTATCCTTTGTCTATATGTAGACAACTTATTGATAACGGGCAACGACAACAGAAAGTGCATTTCTAAGTTCAAGAGTGAACTTATAAAATAATTTGAGATGACCGACCTTAACCTCACAACATACTTCTTTGACATTGAATTCCACAAGTTCAAAAATGGACTGCTTATGCACCAAAGAAGGTATGCACTTGAGATATTTAAGAAGTTTAAAATGGAGCATTGTAATGCTACCATTACTCTGGTAGAACCGAGGCTACAATTGTCAAAGAATGAGGATAAGCAAGATGTTGATCCAACTCAGTATAGGAGGTTGATTGGATCCTTGGGTTATTTGTGCAATACGCTACCAAACTTGGCATTTAATGTCGATATTGTTAGTAGATTCATGGAGAGACCGAAGGTGTCTCACCTGAAAGCAGTAAAGAGGATCCTAAGATATGTCAAAGGATCGATTGGCTGCAGAATTCTCTTTCCCGCGGCGGATACGGGCAGAAAATATAATTTGCTCGGTTTTACCGATTCCAGTTGGTACAGAGATAAAGATGATCGAAAGTCTACAACTGGATATATCTTTATATTTGTCAGAATACCAATATCATGGTTTCGAAGAAGGAACCGGTAGTTGCACTCTCGTCTTGTGAGGTCGAGTACATTCCCGCTTCGTTATGTGTGTATCAAGCCGTGTGGCTAATGAATCTATTGAAGGAGCTAGACAATAATGAGGGTGAGGCTGCTACACTCCTAGTTGATAATGTTTTCACGATTAATCTTGCTAAGAACCCCATTGCACATGGGAGGAGCAAGCACATTGAGATGACGTTTCACTAGAGGGAACTTGTTAGTGAAGGAAGGTTAAGTTATGGATATTGTAGAAGTGAAGACCAAGTGACTAATTTGTTGACTAAGTGAGTCACAAATGATGTGTTCAAGAGGTTGAAGATGAACATGGACATGGAAGATTTGGAGTACTTGAATTAAGGTGGCGTGTTAAATAAAATTTAGTAATTCAAATGCTATAACCAATTAACACGAGAGTGTAACCAGTTACAGCTAGGCAAAAATCACTTATGAGTTGAAGAAATAGAACATGCATCGTGGGTGCAACCATTTAACGTAACCGCTTAACGTAATCGGTTACCACTGAAAGAATTTATTTTTTATAGTAGCTGTAATCAGTTACAAGTTTAGTGTAACCTGTTACAGGTTCGTAAATTCTATTTTTTCAGTTATGTAATTGTGTAACTTCCAAATCATTTGTAATGTTTGTATATATGTCTTGGAGACATCTTCATAAATGTTAACAAGAAAATACTTTCTCACTCTCAATTATCTCTTTCTCAATTCCTCTCTCCCTCTCCATATTCTAATTTTCTTCATTATCATCAATCTTGTGGATCCAAATTATAACCCTTAATAAATATTGTCTCCTAATAGGTTAATGAGAAATGAAATTTGAAAAAAAGAAAAAATATTATAAGAATTTTAAGTTTCTATTTGTATTAATGCTATATTTGAAATTTGAAAGATGTCTTTGAGAGTGA
The DNA here is from genome assembly GCF_024323335.1 of Lathyrus oleraceus. Classification (NCBI taxonomy): domain Eukaryota; kingdom Viridiplantae; phylum Streptophyta; class Magnoliopsida; order Fabales; family Fabaceae; genus Lathyrus; species Lathyrus oleraceus. Next base: position 345,312,836 of record NC_066583.1, read on the forward strand.
GATGAGTAAATATGTGAAAGAGAACCTAGAAAGACAACTTTTGAAGAGATAAAACTTAAAAACTCGAAAGGAATGACACACTCAAAAGGCATGAAGTATGCCAATATTTGACCTATGAGAATTCAGTGCATCCAAGACTGTGGACGAAGTATGTAATTCACTTTAATATTTTCTAACTCAAATCAACTTTTAACATCAGTTCTTGTTATTATAGAGTCATTTTCTAGTTTTTGTTACTTGTATTTCATTACTGATATTTTATTTGAAAAAAGTATTTGATTTTTAATCAACTCATATGAATTTAATATTTAAAGTGATAATCGAAACTGAATTGGACGGTAAAGTTTAAAGGATTAGATCAAGAATCAAAATTTTAACCGATAAGTTTGAATATGAAAATTGATATGCAGAAAAAATGGGATTTAAACTAAAGAATCGATCAAAAATTAAAAATTTGAAGATTTAGACAATTTTTAAGGTTAGATAGGATTTTGATTTTGCTTTTGATTTATAAAAAATATGATAAATGATTTCCTTTTAAATCAAAATACTATTTAATTTAATTTTTCTCTTTTTTTCTAATCACTCTTGTGCACAATACCATAGAGAAGTCAAATAGAAAAACTAAAGTATAAACTATTCTAATTTTTTTTTCCTCTCATTTGAATAAAATTAATTTAATACAATAATACAAAATACATATTAGCTTATTAATTTATTATTATTATTATACTAAAATGAAAGTCTTAAGTCTATCAAACCTATAATTATAACCTTTTACTTTTAGTTTTAAAATATAGAATAAACTACATTCTTTTAACATAAACAAAGAGATTCAATACATTTTAAATTATAAGCTATATTTTAGTTTAATATTATATTTTATTAAATGTAATATATTAAAATTAATAAAAATATAATATTTTATATATTTAAGTATTGATTTAGGGTTGAATGTTAGTAAAAATTGAGTTAAACTCAACGTTACCCACACTTATACATAGTAGATTCAATATGTTTGACCATCGCACTATCTTTCGGTTTCATCTTTCTTATTATTGCATAAATATTTTATAAGGTACTGTTTGATCCGACTTTTTATTGATTTATTCTCTATTTTAAAGGAGAAGTAGGGCCAAACTATATTTAGAAAAAAATTCCTTACAAAAAATGACTTTTTAAAAAAATAAAAACACAATTTAAGGAGTTTTTACAAAAGTAATTGAAAGGAGTTTTATAAAAACTTTTTGAACATTTACTTGTACATAATTATATATATCGAATCCTCGTGAACACAATTTATACTATTAAATTATTATAAATTATTTTTCAATTCTTTACATCAATGCACATTTTCATAATTATTCTCATATTACTTTATTTTATATAATTTTAAAAAAATTATTCATTCATATAACAACATCATTACTTTCACTACGATGAATGATTATAGAATTTGTTAGTTTAATTTATTAATTATTTATTTTAAAAATATAAACCTTTTTATTGTTTTTGTTTTAATTAATAATTTATTCACTCACACATATATATTTTTAAATATTTATAAAAAAATATTCATTTAATTTTTTTTATAACATATTTCATATCTTTTAATAATATAGTAGTATTTTATTTTAATTTATATTTATTTTTGTGTAAGCAAATTATATATATATATATATATATATATATATATATATATATATATATATATATATATATATATATATATATATATATATATATATATATATATCAAACGATTTTTAATTTTTTTTTAAGTAAGAAAAATATTAGTATTAACAAATAATTTAATATAAATTTTTCATTTTTAACTTTAACTTATAAGTAATTTTTGCATCAAGAATGGCGTCGTAGTTATGGTTTTGAAAAATTGTTCGCTGGTTTCATTCTCCTTCAATAATCAAATATGCATCCATGTTAATATTTATGAAACATTTTCATTTGAACCACAAATTATATGTGATTAACTGTAAATATATATTTATAGTTTTGCATGATTTGAACCCTAAACATCTTATTTATTTTTAACTCTTAACTCACTATTTCAAATCAGTTGAGATAACCCTTCCACTTTAATATTTATAGTCTTTCTCAAACATTACTTCCTATGTAATACTCGCATTACTTCTGTGATTTCAAGATGCTTTGTACTTTAGTAGTATATTATTTTGAAAAACATTTGCTTGCAGCAATTGCTTAACTCTTATCCAAATATCTAATCAGTTGAAAATCAAACTATTTCACCTATAAGAGTTAAGTCAGTAATTAAATACGATCAAATGTGAAATGTCTCAAAGTTGAATTTGAACCAAACAAAAAAAACACCACACCATATAGGATTATCTAACCATATGACACTTTTTTAATAATAATTTTAACCATGATTATTATCCACTAAACAATAATTCAAAGTCACTGTCCAAAGAAAATAATTTCTTTGTTTTACACACGAAACTGCATCGTGTCGCGGCACGATTTAATTATTTGTGGTGTTCAAAGTTATTGATGATGAGGGCATGACGGTGATTGATTTAGTTGGAATGTACCAAACCATCTAAACATGCATAATCTTTTTATATATTATTATAGTAATTATAGTAATGTTTTAGCTACGTCATTTACATAGTTTATTTAGTTATGTACAATGAGGGATAAGAAAAATAATTTGTTTTGTGCTTCGTTTCAATGGTGTATATTTAATAAATTAATAAAATTATTTTCAATGACTCCCTCACATGCGTCTTCATACGCCACATAACATTATACAGTTTTATATATATGACACTACCATAGTCTCCATCAAACAACATGGATACAATAATATAAATGATTTTCTTGTTTTATTTGTGAGTTTCTTAGATATTAGAAATTGATTAGCGAATCAAATTAAATATGCAGTCTTGTACTGAAATGATGCTTAGGTGAATTATATGCTAAATGCACACATTGTATGAAACATTAGAACATTTTAAAAATTAATTATACATTATGGTCCAAAATACTTCGGTTTTAAATGGATAGTTTTTTTAAAATTACGACAGATATGTTAGTGCGCAAGACATTTTTAGTAAGAAGAGAAAGAATGAGAGAGAATGAAAATAATGATTGATATTATTGAATTATGATTGTATAAATTAAATTATAAAATATGTTTATTTATATATAACTAACTTGTATACTAAGTAACAAATCCTAAACCCTAATTATCTTTGGGTTTGAGCTACACAATTTGGATTATATCACAACATACCCCCTTATAATCTAAGTTGTCGAACATATGCTAATCATAGTTGATATGAATTATTCCTAGTTTCTTTCTCAAATTCAGAAATTTATCGATCTTCAATCATTTTGTAAAAATATCAGCCAACTGTGCTTCACTTGAGCAATGTCTTACTTCAAGTTCACCTCAATTTACCTTCTCCCTTAAGAAGTGAAATGTAGCTTCGATGTGCTTACTCCCTTAATGACTGACTTGTTATCGATCTGCAGCACTAGAGGTTTCTTCACTTCAACCTCAATCTCTTCCAGCACATATCTGATCCAGATTGCTTGACAAACAACATAGGATCCTGATATATATTTAGCCTCACACGATGACAATGTCACCACAAGTTGCTTTAACGAGCACCATGAGATTGAGACACCAAATATTTGAAAAAAAATAACCAGTTGTGCTTCTTCGATCTTCTTTATCTCCACACCAATCAACATCTGAATATCAAGTAACCATAGCTTCTTTGCTTTCAAAGTCTCGTCGAAATAGAATTCCATCGTTTATCGATCCTTTTAAGTATTTCAATATTCTTCTTGCAGGTTTCATGTGTGACGTCCTTCATGTATCTACATACTAATCCGAATGAGAAACCTATATCAGGTCGGCTGTAGCACACATATCTCAGAGATCCGACATTTTATTTGAACAAAGTAGCATCAACTTTGTCTTCCTCTCCATGTTTCTCCAACTTTAAATTTGGTTCGATAGGCGAAGATGCAAAAGTCGAATAATCCATCCTAAATCTCTTGAGTATCTCATTGACATACTTTCTTTGATGTAGCATCATACCTTGCTTTGACATTTAAAATTCCACGCGTAAGAAATAAAACAAGTTTCCAAAATCCGACATATCAAATTCCCTCATCACCAGCTCTTTGAACTTCGACAAGTTCTTCGAGCTATTTCCAGTTACCAGTAAGTCATCAAAATATTAGCAGATTATTGTTATATATTGTGCCACAACCTATGCATAGACACCATAGTCAGACCTGCATTTGACGAATCCCAATTCGACTAAGTATGAGTCGCTCTTCTTGTTCCATGCCCTAGATACCTTATTGAGTCCATTGAGAGCTTTGAGAAACTTATACACTTTCCTTGATTCCTCCTGTATCACAAACCCAATAGGTTGTATGACATAAACTTCTTCGTCTAAGGGACCATTTAAAAATGTTGATTTCACATCTAAGTGAAATGTCGACCAACCTCGCTTGCATGCAAATGCTACAACCAATATGACAGTCTCCAATCTTGTGACATATGCATATACTTCAGAGTAGTCGAGTCCTGCTCTCTAAAGAAATCCTCAAGCTACCAATCTCTCCTTATGTCTTGCTATCGACCTATCAACATTGTGTTTCAGCGTAAACACTCGCTTCACTTTGATAGATTTTGTTAGTGCCAAAAATTAGACTAACTCCCATGTGTTATTTATTTCAATTGCTTGTAACTCTTCGATCATAACATACTTCACTTCATATTCTTTAAGGCCTTGTTATAGTTAATTGGTTCAACACCTGCAAGTAAAGCAAAATGAAAAAAATCTCCATCTGGTGTGATTTCATCATCACCAGTCACTTCGTAGTCTTAAAGTCTTGATGGACAAACTCTAGTTCTTTGAGATCTATAGCTTGTGATAGCTATAGCCTCTTCTACTTCGAATATGTCAGCAACTGTATTGACTGGAATATCGATAATTGCTTCGACTTCTACTTCATCAATTTCTTCATCGATGCCATAGCTCGTCAATGGCTTGTTAGTTGGATCACCAGAATTCCAATCCTAGGATGAATTTTCTTCAATAACAATATCTCGACTCATTATGATCTCATCATTGATTAGGTTGAATAGCCTATATGCTCTAGTTTTGGTATATCCTACCAGAATTATATGTTCACTATTCTCATCAAGCTTCATTCTTCTTGCATCAGGAACATGCTTGTAACAAATAGAGTCAAACACCCTCGGATGACTCATTGGTGGCCGTTTTGTGCTTCACACTTCTTCAGGGATCTTGTTCTTCAGCTTCTTGGTAAGGATCCAATTTATAATATAAACAATAGTGGAAACAACTTCACCCCATAAGGTTTATGGGAAACTCTGTTGCTTCAACATGCATCTCGCCATGTCCATTATGGTCTTGTTTCTTCTTTAGGCTATTTCATTATGTTGAGGTGTGTAAGGAGCCATTACCTCGTGATAAATACCATTTTCTGCACATAATTCTTCAAACATTTTTTTATGTATATTTGCCACCTCCAACTACTTGTATAACCTTGATCTTCTTTTCACTCTAGCTTTTGACAAGTATTTTGAATCTCTTCAAGATTGCAATACTTCATCCTTTTACATGATCACATAGATCAAAAGTTTTTGACTATACTCATCGAAAAATGAGATAAAATACCTGTTTCCACTAATGGAATGATCCTCAAACATGCCATATACATTTGAATGTACTACTTCTAGTATGCTAGAGGATCTCATTGGTATAGTGAAAACAAAAGACTTTCTAGATTGCTTTCCGACTAAGCAACCTCATAGAGTTTGTCGGGCATCTCAAGACTTGGTATACCAATTACCATATCTTGAGTGATCAGTTGATTGAGTGATTGAAATCTCAAATTTCTAAACCTCGGATGCCACAACAAACTATGCTTGTGGTCGACCCATGATTTTTAGACATTGTACTTCAGTCAAACTGATCATGGTCTTGAATGTTCTATTCTTCGACAAAGGAGATTTCAAGATCAAATTATTCTAAGTGTCGAAGAGTTCCAAGGCTTCATCTTTCATAATAACTGAGAAACCTTTTTTAGGCCAATTGTCTAATACTTAGCAGATTGCACTTCATTCCAGGTACATATAGTACAACTTTGATCATAACCTTACCTCCACTGATCCTTTGAATAACTATGTCGCATGTACCTTATGGTTGCAACAAGTTATTATCAACAAGTTTGACCTTGCTTTTTTGCGACGAGTCAAAATCTACTAACCACACTTTTTGACCAGTCATGTGATTCAAGCAACCTAAGTCGAGGAACCAGATCTTATAGTCGACATGGTCATCTACAACTATATTCATAACCACCATATATTCAGAATCATCTGAATCTTGGCGTGCAAGGTTCACTCCCTCCTCCTTGCCTTTTGTCACTCCCTTGTCTTTATTGTACCAACAATTCTTGGCCAATTGACCCCTCTTTTCACGGTTATAGCACTGCACACCTTTTTGTCTTTGTCTTTCTGATAGGAGTTTCCTTCTCCTCTTTTTGTGGATTAAAAAGCCCTATCATCGACCTTATGCTTTTGAGGGTTTGACCAAGACTTGTTGCTTAGAGTCTTGTCACCTTTGTCTTTGAACTTTTCGGAACCACCATGCTTCTTCCAAGCTTGAGCCTGCAGTGCTTGTATCGAATCTTGAACCCATTTCCTTTTGACAATCCTAATCTCATACGCCTCCAACGAACCAACCAAATCTTCTAGTTTCAGGGTTTTAAGATTATTTGATTATTTAATAGCTACGATAATATGATGAAAGTGAGAGGTCAACATACACATTACCTTCTAAACTATCATCTTATCAATTAGGGTTCCACCATAACCCTTCATGAGATGGATGAGATTATGTACCTTCGACACATAGCCTGCAATCTTTTTATCTTCTCCCATCCACAACAACTCATACTGCTGTCGCAAACTCTCCAATTGGACGACTTTGACATTCTCACTTATTTCATAGTAATTGATAAGAATATCCCACACCTCCTTCGCCAATTCAGATTGAGAGATCTTGTCGAAGATCTCTAAATCTACTGCCGATTGAATGCAATATATGGCCTTGCAGTCTTTCTTCTTCGCCTCCTTGTTCGCGAATCTCTGAGCACCGATTTCATTCTCAGCAAGCTTAGGGTCTCCATTAGCAACAACTTCTAGGGTTTCATGAAAGCAAAACAAGGACTTCATCTGCTTGCTCCATCAGTTCCAATTTTTTCCGTCAAGAATTGGAAGAGAATTCAGAATATCATTAGTGTCATTCATCTTTTCAACGATTGATTAACTATCCTTAATCGTAGAAATATAATCATCAATGTGTGATTCTTGAAAACGCAATCAATAATCTAACTGGAGCTCTAGATAACAATTTGTTAGTGCACGAGGCACCTTTAGCAAGGAGAGAAAGAATGAGAGATAATGAAAATAAGGATTGATATTATTGGATTATGATTGTACAAACTGAATCATAAAATATATCTATTTATATACAACTAGCTTATATACTAAGTAATAAACCCTAAACCCTAATTACCTTTTTAGGCTTGGGCTACACAACTTGGATTATATCACAACATACCCCCTATAATCCAAGTTGTCGAACATACACTAATCATAGTCGATATGAACTATTCATAATTTCTTACTCAAATTCAGGAATTTGTTAACCTTCAATCATTTGGGGAAAATGTCGGTCAACTGTGCTTCACTTGAGCAATGTCTTACTTTAAGTTCACCTTGATTTACCTTCTCCCTTAAGAAGTGAAATTTAGCTTCAATGTACTTATTCCTTCCATGCAAAACTGGATTCTTCGCAAGATTTACTATTGACTTATTGTCGATCTGCAGCACCAGAGGTTTCTTCACTTCGACCTCAATCTCATCCACCACAAATCTGATCCAGATTGCTTGACAAACAGAATAGGATCCTACTATATATGCAACCTCACACGATGACAATGCCACCACATGTTTCTTTCTCGAGCACCATAAGATTGGGGCACCAAATACTTGAAAGAAATAACCAGTTGGGCTTCTTCGATCTTCCTCATCTCCATACCAATCAACATTTGAATAACAAGTAACCATAACTTCTTTGCTTTCAGAGTCTCATCTAAATAGAATTCCATCGTTTATCGATCCTTTTAAGTATCTCAGGATTCTTCTTGTAGCCTTTATGTGTGATACCCTTGGTTCACTCAAGCATCTGCTTACTAATCTGAATGAGAAATCTATATCAGGCCGGCTGTTGCATATATATCTCAGAGATCCGATAATTGGTTTGAATAAAGTTTCATCGACTTTGTCTTCCTCTCCATTTTTCTCCAACTTTAAATTTGGTTCAACGGGAAAAGATGCATGAGTCGAATCATCCATCTTGAATCTCTTGATTATCTATTTGACATACTTTCTTTTATATATCACCGTACCTTGCTTTGACATTTGAAATTCCATGCCTAGGAAATAAGACAAGTTTCTCATATCCGACATTTTAAATTCCCTCATCATCAACTCTTTGAACGTCGACAAGTTCTTCAAGTTATTTGCAGTTACCAGCAAGTCATCGACCTATAAGCATATGACTTGTATATCTTGTGCCACAACCTGTGCATAGACACAATACTCCGACCTGTATCTGGGGAATCCCAATTTGACTAAGTATGATTCAATCTTCTTGTTCCATACCCTAGGTGCCTTCTTCAGACCATAGAGCACTTTGTGCAACTTATACACTTTCATTGCTTCCTCCTATATCAAAAATCCAAGAGGTTGTGTGACATGGTCTTATTCATCTAATGGACCATTCAAAAATGTTTATTTTACATATAAGTGAAATGTCGACCAGCCTTGCTTGCATGCCAAGGCTACAACCAATATGACAGTCTCCAATCTTGTGAGGGGTGCATATACTTTAGAGTAGTCAAGTCCTTCTATAAATCCTCAAGCTACCTATCTCGCCTTATGTATTACTATCGAGCTATCAACATTGTGTTTCATCTTGAGTACGCACTTCACTTCGATATCTTTTGTATGTGCCGAAAATTTGACTAATTCCCATGTGTTGTTTCTTTCGATTTCTTGTAACTTTTCGACTATAGAAGACTTCCACTTTATATTCTTTAAAGCCTCGATATAGTTTATTTGTTCACCACCTGCAATTAAAGCAAAGTAAACTAATTCTCCATATGGTGTGACTTCATTATCACATCTCACTTCGTAGACTTGAAGTCTTGCTAGACAAACTTCTAGTTCTTTGAGCTCTTTGGCTTGTGCTAGCCATACTAAGCACAAATCCTAACCAGATCAATTCAATCCCTCACTAAGCACAAAACTCACACATATTATGAGGAAACACGAGGATCACTATCTAAATCTCCCTAAAAAATCTTCTAACAAACTAATATTTTCCTTATTCTTTTTTCATCCATCACTCACTCTCTCTATAAATTAAGCCTCATTGCACTCAATCCAAAAGAGGAAAAATCACCTTGAACATATGCACAAATCCAACTCACCCCTCACTCTAAAGGTCTCATTGTAAGAACTACTCAGGTTCATCATCTAAACTTGAGTAGCTCTGAGCTAAAACTCACACACCCAATCACCAGAGCTAAGCCTTAATCCCTCATCGAAGAAGTAAAGTAGAAGAAGGAGTAGTAGAGGAGAAGAACACAAAGACAAAAGTAGAAATGGAGATAAAGGGTTTAAAGGACTCACTTGAGGTATCCCTTGCTTGGCGGAGTCTCTCCAAAGTTTCTAAGCTCCAGTGAGGTCTTTCTTTTCAACTTTTTTTGCGCTTTCTTCGTGTCTATTGTTGTTTTGCCTTCCTTGCATGTTTAATTATGTTGATCATGTGTATTGGACTGCTAATTTGCAGTTTTTAGAACCTATGGTTTAGTTTGGGAATTTGGTTTGATATGCAAAATTGTTTTTTGTTTGGATAAATTGAAGTCGGAGTCGTGTTTAGAATTAGATTTTAGGCTAGGTTGCTCTGGTTGTTTTTAGGATTTGAAGGTTTTTTATGGTTTCTGGGTTTTTGTGCTATGAACACCACTGTGATATTCATAGAATCCGCCATTTTTGATCCACATGTGTGGCGAAATCATGTGTATTAATTTGTTTGTGTAGCGGATGCTGATGAAATAAGAGAGGGATGAGAGAACGTGTTAGTCACAGAGAGAAAGAAGAGTGAGGTTTGAGTCCCACACGATTGACTTCCTCACTTTAGTCCTCTTTCCATCCTCCCCTTTGCTAACACATGGCCGATCTCAGAGCCCTCAGATTCTTTGACTTATTCATATTTGACCAGATCCCCATGTGTGCATCACCCTCGAATTTCTGCCCTATGATCTTTAGTCACAAGATCATGAGGTTGAGGTAGAGTCAACAAAGTTGACTCCCTCAAATCCCCTTTGACCAACGTTCGGGCCTCCATACTAGGCATAATTTTTCTATTAGCACCCTTCCCTTTTGCAGTGCAGTTTTTATTTTTTATTTTATTTTGGATCATGGGCCTTTGACCCATTTTTATTTGTTTGCTCTTACTATTTCCAATCCCACCATACTATCTTGCACCTCCTGGAATTTTTTTCTTTTATCAATTTTGTTTATTTTCTTAATTGCTTAGGTAATAAAAATATATTTTTTAATAATTAAAAAGAATTTATTCAACGTCAAGTGGTATTTTCAATTTATCATTTTTCAATCGATTTTGAATTAACGCAAATCAAACCTCGATCCATATTGAGTGCTTTTCTTAAGTCAAATTAAAATACCTAAATCACTTATGAATAATTTTTCACAAAGGATGAAAAAGGAACTGTCTAGTATCTACTATTCTTTCCCTTATTTTTTGGATACGAGTTGCCTATCTCGACCATCCGAGTAATCATCATCCATTTAAAACTGTCAACCTGATTCATCTCAAACCTCTTTCGTAATTAAAACCTTAAGTGATCTTATTTTTATAATAAATCAGACAAAAAAGGAACGATCTAGTGTCTACTATTCCTTTTCTCGAATACTTGGATACGAGGTGTATAGCTCGGTTATTCTAGTATTTGTCGTCCATTCAAAACACTTTAACCATATCTAACCCTTTTGTAATTAATTAAGTGAAAAAGGAATGATGTAGTGTCTACTATTCTTTTTCCCGACAGTTTGGATACGAGTTATCTAGCTCAATCATTCGAGCATTTGTCATCCACTCAAAAACAAACTTCAACACATCAAACTTACTTTTTCTCGCCCTGCGCGATAAAAAAACCTTTAACAAAAGAACATTGTTTAGTCTATTTTACCACGATACAAACAATCGCTTGTGAGCACATGCAATGTTTAACTGCTAGAACGTGATATACACCTTCATTCAATAAAATCAACCAACCAATAAGTAGTTTTCTAAGAAGAACCACATTGATTTGAATTCTTCATCACACCTGAGGATACGTAGGAGCAAGACCTGGTCTGGAATCTTGTCAAGTACCCTAATAAAAACCTTTTTGCGACCCCTTTTATTTTACTTTTCATTCTTTCATCACTCGAAGAAAACAAATAACATAAGCTAACATTCAATCGCAAATCTAACTAAGAAGTTCTCGTTTAATACAATAGATGTGAGAGGTGCTAATAGCTTCCCCTTACACAATCGACTCACGAACCCAAATTTGGTTGCAATGACCATCTTTTTCTTTTAAGGGTTTTATCGATATTTTCTCTTTCCTTCTTTGGAACAAATAAAGTTCGGAGGAGACTCTATTTAATCATATGCGAGTGTGCGATGCCCAAATGGTCATATTTTTTGCGATGAGACACTCTAGATTTGTTAAAGGAAAAACTGAAAAAGAAAAACCACTAGAGATTTTCTAGAGATCAAGGTTGATAGTAACCCCTCCCTGTTTGGTAGAAACACCATCTTTTGAGTTTCCCGTCACAACCATCATAAGAATCATGACGAATAACAAGTGAACAAAATAAAATAGGAGTCAAGATCGTTACCTTTGATAATCAAAACTTTTGGTATGCGAAAAATAGAGTCACTTGAGCGTCGAAAGGGTCGTCAAAGTAGAGAAAGTAAAACGGAGGGGAATAGTCTACAAAGCGTGAGATCAAATAAAATAGGGAGCACGTAAAAATTCTTAAGATCACAAGCAAGAGAATAAAACAAAGACCAAATTCCTTCTCTGACCTTTCTGTATTGGTAGAAGGCAACCCACAATTAGGGGTGTTCATGGGTGCGAGTCGACCCACAAACCCGCTGACCCAAATCAATCCAACCCATAAATTATCCGAACTTATTCATTTACGGGTATATCTAACCCAACCCATAATAACCCGTATAGTTTTGGTTCAAATATCGAGTTTGAGTTTTGTCGGACCCGTTGACCCAACCCATTGATGTGATTTTAGTAATTTCTTATTATTATTATTATTATTTTAAATGAAAATATAAAATTAATATCTCACTAATAATCATAAATTTTCTATAAAAAAATTATTTCCGACCAATAATACTACTAGACTAATGAGTTTACGTAATTCTAAGATTAAATGTTCTTTCTTATTTTCTTTTGTATCACTTCCAAATTATGTATTTTATGTAAATAACGTGTCTTGTTGAATTTTATACTTTTATAAAATGTTATGTCGAGTTGATGAGTTTTATTAGATATTATATGATGTGTTTCATTGAATTTGAGTGTTATAAATGAGTATGATTGTATTAAGTTGTGTTACATTTTTTAAAAACCTACAAAAGGAATCATAAAAAAAAATATTTTTTATTTGAAACACAACCCGCGAACCCAACCCATTAAAGAATGGGTCAGTTTGGGTCGATTTTGGCAATGAAATTGCGGGTTAGATGATGAACCCAACCTATTGAATTTTGATCGGGTTGGGTAAGGGGTCAGGTCAAACCTGATCCAACCCAACTCGCGTACAACCCTACCCACAATCAACGACTGAAGATCGAGGAAGACACATTATCACTACCAACGTTCCCGATTTGACATCGATCCCCCAGGACACTCGAGTAGTCTAAATAGATCACTTATGCCTTGAAGTCTAGGGTGACATGGAGAACTCTCACTACGAAACGTTTCGGCTATGAGATATTCACTTAATGCATGTGTTCCCGATGTCAGCTACTCCCACTCAACATCTCCAAACAGAAAGTTAAAATTTAATCGGCAACCGTCAGACGTCCCATGAGGGTGATAAAAAAAGTCTGGTACAATATGCTTCACAATTCTAGATTACCGATGAAAGCAAGGATTTATGGACAACTGTTATGGCTGACCCAACTATTCAATAAGATCGATCCAATTCGAGCGACACAATCAAAGAATCATCTTAGAAGAAAAAAACAAACAAATAGACTTTCGTCAAAAGGCCGCACACTAGTTTCGACCTACTTGTTCACAGCCAAACGACTCTTTAAAATATGTAAGAGTGATAACATTGCACATATATTCCTACTCCGCCACATTAAGACTTGTACCACAACATAGGACAAAAATTCGTCCCGTGCCGTCACCGATATCCTATTTAACACGGGGTAGTGGGTTTAGAATAATGGAATCTTTTAACTCTAGTATTGACAAATTCTTGTTAGCATAACGATAAATGGAAGTCGCTATTCTCAATTCAAATTTTGCAAGTTTGATTCCTCCACATTTTATACGATATAAGTTTTGAGTAATTAAATCAGGATCACTTATGCTTTGACATGCCAACGTTGACAATTCAAGTCTTAACATTTTTTACTACTAAAAGACGACTCAAAAGGTTGTTGTAAGAGTTAATTCACATGAATATTTTTCGTATTCGTGATTCACAAATCTCAATAATTTTCCAAGTATAGAGTATTACTATAATATAATATTTTATAATAATTGGGTGCCAAAGAAGTACAAAAAAGATAAGATTGAATAATGAAGATACCTTTAGCATTTGTACACGTGGTGGTTTATTTGGATATGCTTGTTTTATTTTACCATGCCACTTATTTTGATCTAAGCAATTATATGTGTGTTAACTAACTTCTTCATTATACATGTGTTGAATATTCTTTTCTAATCTAACACTTTGGTTATTTTTTCAAGCTAAGCACAAAGATAGGACAAAAGAAAATGCTCCACTGGCTAGCAAGGTGTCACTTCCTGTCAAAATGTCCCACATGCACTGCCTGCCCTTATTTGAATTGAAGATAATAAGGGATTGATATGGCCACCAGCTACACCCTACATTTTGCTAAATTTTATGACATATGGATTGAATTACAAAACTTTGTCTAAAAGTAAAGGATAAAGATGAGACTACAAATTTTAGAATAATTAAGTCATATTGATTCTATGATTTTTGAGGTTGATTTAACATTAATGAATCGGTATGATGAAAAAATTCCAATTTTAAAATTAATAAAATTAATTTTAATAAATAAGGATTAATTTTTTTTATTTGATTATGTTTTTTTGTTCTTCACTCTTTACTCAGGTGTAACAATCACTTCTTAATTGCAAGATGATTCTACACTACATCGAGAATTGAAAGAAAAAAAAACAATGCAATTGAAAGTGAGAGGAAAAGAGAAATTTTAGAAGAAAAAGAAGAATGTAACGTTGTTGTGCAAAATGCATTCTAAGTGGTTGATAATGTGTGTTAATCACAACTGTGATTTTAGAAACTACACAATGCTTCCTTACATTTGATACAAATGAAATATAGATCATATCTATTTATAGATGAGATTACTTGCATTTCAAGTCATCATAAAATAACTAACTCAACTAAAACTAAGATAAGTCATACTATTTTCACTTCTTCGACAATCTCATGCTTCGAATGCATACTTCGATAGACTATATTTGACTTTCTGTCAAATATAGCAGATACAAACTTTGTTCGGCACAAACTAATTTCGACACCTGTCGAATACAAATTTAACATATCACGTAATTCATTGTGTCTAAGCTTTCTACATTCATCATTGTTCTTAATCTCTTGAACAATTCGACCTGCACAACCTTTGTCATTATATCTGCAATCTGATTCTCTGATCTACAGTGCTCCAGACTCAACTTTTCATTCTCTACCTGCTCTCTCAGGTAATGCAACCTAATTTCAATGTGTTTTCTTCTTCCGTGTGCTATCATATTCTTTTCCAGATTGATAGCCGACACGTGTCAATTTTCATGGTCATTGCTTCATGATTCTTCCCTGTAATTTCTTCGACTATATTCATCATCCATGTTGCTTGGCATGCATATAGAAAAATTTCTATATGTTCTGTCTCACATGATGATAAAACTACCACTGGTTCCTTTCTCGAACTCCATGCGATTGGCGCACCACCTAACATGAACACATATCATGCACTCAATTTTCTATCTTTAGCATCACCACACAAACTAGAGTCAATGTAGCCCACAAGCTTGCATTATTTTCCTTCATCGATTGAAGGAAACAAAATATCATAGTCGAGTGTTCCTTTGAAATACCTTAGTATCCTCTTAGTGGCTGCAAGATGAGATACCTTTGGCTTCTGCATGAATCTGCTGAGCATGCCTACACAATAGGCTAAATCTGGTCTTGTGTGACAAAGGTATCTAAGTGATCTAATAAGTCTTCTATATTACGTTGGATCGATATCATCTTGATTCGAATATTTTATCAGTTGCAATCTGGGCTCAGCTGGAGTCGAAGTTGGGTTGCAATCTTGCATCTCTAATCTCTTGAGTATTTTGCCTGCATATCTTCTTTGATGTATCATTAAGCCTCTACTACTCTTGAAGAATTCGATTCCAAGGAAGTATGAGATATTTCCCAAGTCTGACATTTCAAACTCCTTACTTAAGTCATGTTTGAAGTCTTCGATCTCCTTCTTATAACTTCCTGTTATCAACATGTCGTCGACATGGAGACATAATATAAGCAACTCACTCCTGCTTCTCCTGACATACACACTATGCTCTGTTGTGCACTTATCAAACTCTTTCTCTCTTATAAACCTATCTATTTTCTTGTTCTAAGCTCTTGGAGCTTGTTCCAGTCCATAGGGGGCTTTATGCATCCTGTATACTTTCCTTTCTTGGTCTTGTTTCACAAATCCAATTGGTTGTGTCACATACACCTCTTCGTCTAAATGGCCATTCAGGAATGGATATTTCACGTCCATCTGACATATCGACCAATTATGGATATTGGCTAGACCAACAACCAACCATATTGTTTCAATTCTAGCTACTGGTACAAAGACTTCATCATAGTTGATTCCTTCTTTCTAAAGAAAACATTTTGCTACAAGTCTTGCCTTGTTTCGAATTACTTCACCTTTTGGATTCAACTTGACTTTGTATACCCATTTCACATCAATTACCTTATCCCCTTTTGGAAATTCGATAGTGACTAGGTATCATTATCTTCTGTGGATTTTATCTCATCCACCATAGCTTTTATCCACCTTGAGTCTTCCAATGCTTCAACTGCATCGACTAGCTCAACATCTGCGTAGAAGGCATAATGTACTAACTCACCTTCATCATCGACCATATCATCTGATGTGATTACACATTTCTGCTGTCTCGCATACATGTTTTTGGTTCTCTGAGGTCTGTTTGTGCTAGATTGACCTTCGATAGCTTCTTGCCCCGCTTCTCTAACAGCTTGTCGAACATCTCTAAAAGCTTGTCGAACATCTCTAACAACTTCACTAGAAGGTCTATTTTTAGCATATTCCACTTCTATTAAAAATTTCAAAATCTTTAATAAAATAACAATGTTTTTATAATAATCAATCAATGGTACATTTGATGAAAGGTCGTTAGAGGTACAAATGTCTAATTGTGCAGGTATTTTAAAGAACATTCTCCTAAAAGATAAAGATAAAGTAAAAATCGAGATGAATATAAAGATAATGACAAGGGTCAAGATCAAGATCAAGAAAAAGATCGAAGTAAGACTAAAATTAATCAAAACTAAGAAAAAAATAATTTTCATTAGGATCTACACAAGGAATGGAGGACCACAAAGGGTCATCCAATCCATAATGTTATAGGAGATATTTCTAAAGAGGTTACAACTCGAGACTCCCTTAATCAAGAAAGTAACCCTATGGAATTTGTTTCCAAAATTGAGACAAAGGACGTCAATGAAACTTTCATTGAGGAACATTAGTCTCTTTCTATGCAAGAAAAGTTAAACCAAACCGAGAGAAACAATGTTTGAGAAGTTGTTCCCAAATCTTCATCTAAGACAGTGATTGGAACCAAATGGTTATTTCGTAACAAGATTAACAAAAAAGAAAACATTTTAATAAATATAGCAAGACTCATTGTAAAAGGATACAATCAACAAGAAGGAATAAATTTTGATAAAACTTGTTTATATAGCTATATTAGAGGCCATAAGGATTCTATTAGCCATCTCATGCATTTTTAATTTTAACAACTTCCAAATGGATGTACATAATGATTTATTGAACGATTACATTGAATACAAAATGTATGTTGATCAACCTCTTGATTTTATGAACTTTTATTTTCTTGATCATGTCTTTAGACTGAAAAAGGATTTATAGGGATTGAAATAAGCCCCTACGGATATGTAGGAAAATTTGAGAAAGCTTCTTCTATAAACAATTTTCAAAGAGACAAGATTTATACAACTCTTTTTATTAATAAAATAAACACTTACATTTTACTTGTGCAAATTTATCTCGATGATATCATATTTCGTGCTATGACGAGTCCTTGCACAAAATATTTTGATATGATGCAGAATGAAATTTCAATGTATATGATGTGGGATTTGTAGTACTTACTTGGATTAAAGATTCATCAATCAAAGAATTGAACCTTCACCAATCAAGCCAAATACTACAAAGAGCTACTTAATAGTTCCAAAATAGATAAAGCAAATTCAATCTCAACTCCAATAAGCACAACCTGTCGTTTAGATAAGGAAGAAGAAGGAAAATAAGTTGAAGAAAGCAAATATCAAGGTATGATATGATATCTCATTTATCTAACTATGATCTCTTTTTTATCTAAGTGCATCTCATTTTGATATCATATTTGTTGTCTGTTTATGCACACGTGTTCAAGCAAACCCTAAAGAATCATACCTCATGCAGTCAAATACATTACTAGGTTTCTCACTAGCACACCTCTTATGGGTTTATGGTACCCCAAAGAGATGGATTGTACATTAGTTGGGTACTACGATTTTGATTCCACAGTTGTAAGTTGGATAAAAAAAGTATTAGTCATACGTATCCATTTTCTTGGAAACTCGCTTGTCTCCTGGCATATCAAGTAACAAGGAAATATTGTATAAATAGAAGTAGAATACGTTGTTACGAGTAATTGTTGTGCATAAGTTATCCGTATGAAACAAAAGTTAATTGATTACAAGGTTCATCCCAAAAATGTCACGATAAAATACGAAACAATTATTTCCATAATCTCACAAAAAGTTCAACAACCCACTCTCAGACTAAACAAATTGAGATTGTCCCTTTGGGGACATCCAACAAACACATTGAGATTAGACATCATTTTATTATGGATCATTTTGAAAAAAGAGATTGCATAATTGAATTTGTGATTTCACCTAATCAAATTTCAAATACTTTTACAATACCTCTTCCTAAAGAAATTTTATTTTTCATAAGAGTTGAGTTAGGAATCTTAAATCAATCATGCATGGATCATTTTGCCAAGTGTTTCTTCTTCTTCTTCTTCCTCTTCCACTTCTCAACGTGTTGTACATGTTCTATGTATTATTTTTCTAAATCCTCCTCTTTGATAATAGTAAAGAGGGAGAAGTACACTCTTAAGAAAAATAAAGTATACCCTCTTTATCTTTGATGAGAAGTTTAACCACTCAAAATCTTTTATCAATCTTTTCTATTTTACCACAATCTTGAGAGATACATTGTCATCATCAAAATGGGAAAAAATATGATTCTTTATGTGGTGCAGATAACATTATGGTTTTGATTTGTTGAACACGCTACTACAAATAAAATATTTTATGATAAAACTTTCACCTCAAACATTCAAAAATTGAGGAAATATGTCCTGAGAGTGGCGCGTTTTATTTTACTAAAAACCTTTTCTCTCTGTTTTGTTTAAAAACTAAGATTATATATATATATATATATATATATATATATATATATATATATAGATATATATATATATATATATATATATATATATATATATATATATATATATATATATATATATATATATATATATATATATATATATATATATATATATATATATATATATATATATATATATATATATATATATATATATATATATATATATATATATATATATATATATATATATATATATATATATATATATATATATATATATATATATATATATATATATATATATATATATATATATATATATATATATATATATATATATATATATATATATATATATATATACTGTTTTTTATATTAATTTCATTTTCTATGATTTATATAGTAATTCTCACTTGGAACCTTTTCAACTTCCCTTTTTTTGTTTGTTAATCTTTTATTATTATTTTTATTTGTGTTAACTTCGGTTACATGTACCAACTCAGAGGTAATATATTGTGTCAATATTTCTTAATTACTTTTTTCAAAAGCATCTTTTTTGTTTTGTTTTACGAACTCATATACCTAGGTTTTCCTTAAAAACCTACGTGAAATATCTTTTAATTGAACTCCCAGAATATGGCGCTATATCGCTTTTTATTTTTATTTTATTTTTAATTAATGAATACACATCAGGTTCCCCTAAAAATCGACATGAAAATGTTTTGCATGAAATAATTCAAAGAACTAGTCTCTAACTTTTTGTTTACCTATCAAGGCTCTAACTTCATTGTCATTCTCTACGCATAAACCCTAGGCAATTTTATTTGTCAGTATCTCATCAAAACTCTTCCGATTGTTGGTGATTTTCATTGTCACTCTCATCAAAACACTAATACCATATCTATTATTTCCAACCTTAATTTAATCTTCGTATTCACGTTTGAGGTACTTCTTTATCATATTTTTCAGTATATTACTGAAATGGTTTTAGTTCATATCATTGAAATAGTTTTAGATTATGTCAACACGAATATCATCTATATTCCCATACAACATCACTGAAATGTGCAGATAATATTATGGTTTTGTTTTGTTGAAAACACTATTACAAATAAGACATTTTATGACAAAACATTTACCTTGAACATTCAAAAATCAAAGGAATATATCATGAGAGCACCATGTTTTATTTTACTAATAAATTTTCTCTCGGTTTTGCTTAAAAAGTGATATATATATATATATATATATATATATATATATATATATATATATATATATATATATATATATATATATATATATATATATATATATATATATATATATATATATATATATATATATGCACCTTTTCATATTTTCTTTTTTTTCTTTGTTAATCTTTTATTATTATTTTTTATTTGTGTTAACCTCGGGTACATGTACCAACTGAGAGGTGATATATTGTGTCAATATTTCTTAATTACGTTTTTCAAAAGCTTCTTTTTTGTTTTGTTTTATGAACTCATATACCTAGATTTTTCTTAAAAACCGACGTGAAAGATCTTTTAATTGAATTCCCAGAAAATGGCGCTATAGTCTTTTTTATTTTTATTTTACTTTTAATTAATGAATACACGCCGGTTTTCCCTAAAAATCAACATGAGAATGTTTTGCATGAAATAATTCAAAGAACTAGTCTCTAGCTTTTCGTTTACCTATCAAGGATCTAACTTCATCGTCATTCTCTGTGCATAAACCCTAGGCAATTTTCATTGTTACTCTCTCATTAAAACTCTTCCAATTATTGGTGATTTTCATCGTCACTCTCATCAGAACACGAACATCATATATATTTCCAACCATAACTGAATCTTCGTCATCATGTTTGAGGTACTTCTTTATCACATTTTTGTTCATATTACTGAAATGGTTTTATTTCATATCATGAAAATAATTTTAGTTTATATCAACATGAACATCATCTATTCCTATACAACATCGCTGAAATGGTTTCTCTTGATCATTATTTTTTCATTTTGATTATATCTCATAAGTCATGGCCGAACTGCTTTAGTTTTTTTACTGAAATAGTGTCTCTTTATTTGTTACCCTTGCATTAATGTTATTATTACGAAAATGGAATCTCTTATATTATTCTTTATTTAGATAGTCATGTCCGATATGACAAACAACTCCCAGACAACATCAACAACTCACTCGAAAAATGTTGGTGTCTCGATGAATTCAACCTCCATGACTCAACAACTACCTCTACAAATACACAACGTAAAAGAAAATCTAGAGGTTCCACGATGTATACCAAGGTGAAAAAAGTCCACGAAAATAGTATTCGCTTCCCGATTAGAAGGTAAAAGTAAAGTGAGTATTTTGTTGGATAGTTGACACGACTTTGACAGTGATTTGAAAAACATCTTACGGACTGATAACAAGTAAAGTGAGTATTTTGTTTTATGATTTATTTTTACAAGTATGTATGATCATTTAATTTTTTGTTTAATAATGATAAAAACTCTATTGTGTAAATATAAGAAGTGTTTATTGTTAGTCTTTTGATGATAGTATGGTGAGAAAAAAATGCTTACATATGTTGGTGAGCATTGGAGGGCTTTAAGACACAACTCACCCATGATTATATTACTCATCCAACAAATAAAAGTAAAGAAAGTCCTCCATACGTGATGTATCCATAAATTGATCATATTGTTGGGACGGATTTGTAAAGTCTCGTACCACTCTCGGCTTCTTGTCTAAGAGAAAAAAGGAAAGCTTAATAGATCTATAAATGTCTATCCACATAGATTGTATGATGGAAGATATCACAAACTTGAAAATAAGATGATTGAAGAAAAAAGAAAACAAAGGGAAGAAGATTTGGGTTCACATCAGAGGCTACACGTAAAGTGGATGAAAAGATTGTAAGTAAATTCTTTTTTCAACAATATTATATAGTTTGGTTAAATCAACTTGGTAAAGATGAAATTTTATATGTGTTGTATAATGTATGGTTGAACAGTCCAAAGTCGGTCTCTTTGTTCCAGAAG
This sequence comes from Lathyrus oleraceus, assembly GCF_024323335.1. Taxonomy (NCBI): domain Eukaryota; kingdom Viridiplantae; phylum Streptophyta; class Magnoliopsida; order Fabales; family Fabaceae; genus Lathyrus; species Lathyrus oleraceus. The sequence goes on from NC_066583.1 coordinate 345,335,079, forward strand.
ATCGTCATGACATATTGGTTGAAGCAATTGGAATCGACGAACATTATGGGTGTGTTCATGGTCTTGTAAGATGCATTGGCTTCAAGACATTTTTTAGACGATCTCGGTCAACTAGAGAAGTAAATAGTAAGGAAGAGACTTAAGAGATAGTTGTTGTTAAGTTGGTGGAGTAAAGGGAGAAGTGGATTCAGGAGGAAAGTCGGAAGATGCAGATGGAGGAGCGGGGGAGGGTGTTGCAGGAGGAATGTGTGAGGTTGTTGCAGCAGGTGCGAAAGTGGGTCCAGAAGGAGAAAGAAGAGTGAGAGAGGTTGGCTGAGGTGGAGCGAAAGAAGGCGAATGATGAGGAGTGTGAGAGGATATCCATGAAATGTACCCGCGATGTGCTTGAGGTATAAGTATAAGTTAAAAAATTTGTGTTGTATGTTGTTGTTATCATTGTTTGTGTTTTAATTTTTGTATTGTATTTCAGTTATTTTTATGATGTAGAGATTGAGTTAATTGGGTTTACTCAACCAAACAAATTCAAATTAGTTGAACATTCAAGCATAGGTAGTTGAGAAACTAATGGATGGTACAAGCACAAAAGAAAGTTGTTTTGTCCACCAGGACAATATTGAAACCACACCATAACAAGTAGATAACATTCAGAGACTATCAATGATAGTAGAGAGTCTTCCAGATCTCTGCGAGAATATTAAATTAAGTCATATTCCAAATCAGTATTACGTACTTCCTAAGTCTTCTATTATGTAATTTTTGAAGGGGGGGGGGGGGGGGGGGGAATGGCTAGACATTTCCATATTACAATTGTGGTGCTCGTAATTATAATTTTTACGTTGATAATTTCTATTTATATTCATAAGTTCTTGTACTTTAACAATAAACATTTGACTCTTGCAGGTACTTGCATGAGATATGTGTTGAAAGGGATTTAAGAAAGTATTGTTTCATATATCCAAATATCATTAATCTTCATGGTGGTATGGTAGCAAACAATATCAAGGTTTACGTAAAATACAATTTGTTAGAAGATAACAAAGAATGTTATTTGGCCCAATTTTTCTATGCATAAGTATATATTAATTTGTGTTTTCATTTATAAATCAATTTTATACATATTATTAATTAGTCTGAATGTTTATGCAGTAATCATTGGCAACTAATTATTATATGCCCGGGGAAAAATATTGTAGTTATGCTTTGCTCTATGCACAAGACCCTTAATGAAGTTATGTTAAATGCTTTGTGTGGGTAAGTGGTATTAGTTTTTATTCAAACTTGACCTTTAGTTTTTAATAGTTTTTATGCATATTTAATTTTACTGACATGTGTTGAGCGATTGAGGGATACAATGTAATCAAATATGATGTAATTGATAAAAATCCAAGGATCTTTTCCCTAAAAGTAAGTATTCCTTGTGCTTTTTGATGTTCTTTTATATGTGTATATTAATTCGTAACAATGTGAACATTATTTGTAGTCGAGAAGACAATCCAACGTTTATTCTTGTGGATACTATGTTATGAAACATATGCATGATATTGTCACCAGAGGCATTACAAATGGATGCACCAAGCGTAAGGTATTAGTTTAATTCATATACATGTAATTTATGTATATTTCTTAAGTTACTGTTGTTTTTGTTAGCTTACCATAATTTAAACTTTGCTCTAATTATAGGAGTTTAGCGACAAAACACCATTCTCCCAAGAAGATATAAATGATACCTGATTAATTTGAGCTGGTGTCTTCTTATCTTGTCATGAATTTCAACAACAATAGTTTTTCTTTTGTTATAAGTTGAATTTGTACATATAGAGGTTTTGATATTTTCATGTACAAAACTCTAACTTTTGTATTATGTCTTGATGACAATAATGTAAATTTGTATATTTGGTTTTGCCACAATGTAGATTTGCAATTTTGTATAACAAAGGAATGCCAATTTTGTTATTTGTTTCCGATTTAGTATTATGTGTTAATTTGGTGCTCTATAACAATTTTATAATTTCTGCATGTGTACAAAATGATACAGGCATGCCACTAAAATGAGAATCGAAACAAATTTATATAGTAATAAAATTGATTAAGGCCCTCAGTTAAAGTCAAAAACTGACGTACAAACATAACTTATCATCTCGGTTATGGAATAAAACCGAGAGGTGTGTTGCACACGCTAGTTAGTTTTGAAGATAAAAAATATATTGTTGATAGGGATCGAACCATTGACTTTTACATTTTAACCTCGACTTTATAAAAAGCGAGGGGCAATGTTCCCACTTTTCATATCACCCTTCGTTACCTTGGCATTGTAACCGAGGTGAAATCCATTGCGCATGCGACATGACATGTGTTATTTGTAGTAGTGACATATGAATCCACACAAAAAGGGAGTGGTGAATTTGGGGGGGGGGGTGATGTTGGTTTAAAACAAAATTGTTTTCTAAATCAGAAATTAAAAATATTTCAAGAAAATGTTTGGATATGCAGCGAAAAATAAAAATAACGAAAATATGTGGAAAATAAAGAGATAAGGGAAGAGATAACGACACCAGGAATTTATAGAGGTTCGGTTTAAAGAAGTGACCTACTGCTCTCCCCAAGAATTGATCTTGACAGTTTCCAACAATGCTTATGTGATTTTAATTCCAACCAAACAACGAATAGGGAAATGAAGCGGTTAGTCTTCAAGCCAAACAATGAACAAAGCTTTGAGCGGTTTATGAAAAGATGTATTGTCATATTCTCGCTCATTATCACATTGAAAACATTTTACTGTTTGAGGAAATTATGTGTGAATTTGATTTGAGAGAGAAGTGAACATTTCAAAAACTTGAGAATTATTTATTATAGGAAACGTCCATATAAAATCATAAAAATGGTCCAAAATCAAAATGTAATAGCGATGACCAGTTAAACTAAAAACTGAGAATGTCTACAAATCACTATGTAAAATATCGAATGGCATCATAGTAGAATTAATAGAGGAAACAAAAGGCAACCTAACATGTTTCCATATACACAAGAAACACAAATTGTCCTTGAATTCAAATGTTTATAACTTATGAACTTATTGCTACGAAGAGACTGCAAAGCTGAAGAACATGGATGTCCGAGACGACTATGCCAAAGACTATGTCGTACCCTTATTTTGTCCCAGGAATTTTATTCGTTACCCAAATATTTCATTCGTTACCCAAATATTTCATCATTTCATCTGGGCATATCACATCTTAGTCTAATGCATTCTTCATTTAATCGTCGCATTTTGCATATTTCGAATAAATAAATAAATTTTACTAAAGTTAACTTTCATTCATTTTTATCCATCCGTATTGCATAACTTTCTAATCATCATTTTATTTTAATAATGATTTATTGTCATGATATCACACCACACATTACATTTAAATCATACCAAAAATATGGTAAATGGCATAGAAGACAAAAGGTGGGAAATAGTATTTAAATATTAAAAAACATTTTTTTAAAAGCATATACAAATTCAAAAATTATTTTAAAAAATTAATTTTTAATTTTATGTTTAATAATAATAATAATAGAAATAATAATGATAATAATAATGCTACTATAACTACTAATAATAAATTCTAGTAACTAATTGGGAAAAGAAAAAATGATAATAATAATAATTATAATGATAATAATAATATAATAATAATAATAAAGAATGAAAACAATAGTGATATGATAATAATAATGAAAAAATTCTAATAATAAAGTTAATGATAATAAAAAAACTATCCTAATCTATCTTAATCTATTTGCGTTGAATCACTCATGAGAAGTTCTAAAAGACGTTATGTTGTTGCTGCAATATTCTTTCTGGTTCTGCGGTCATTCACTCTTAAGAAGTTCTGAAAGACGCTATGTTGCTGCTGCAATGTTCTTTCTGCTTTTGCGCTGATCGACTCTAGAGAAATTATGGAAAGACGCTATATTGTTGCTGCAATAATCTCTCTGCTTCTGCTTCTATATGTGACTTTGATTATCAAGCTTCTAAAATTTTGTTACTTAGCTGAAGACTCTGAAGATCTCAAGCCAGACACTGACATGGTCAAGATTCTGACTGAAGATTCTGATTTCAGCTTTGTGTTTCTTCTATTCATGCTTCATAAACTTTTCATCAGAATCCAATGAATTTAAAGATAAGATCAAGTGAATACATGATCAAAAAATCCGTTATACAAATCAGGAATATTCCTTCCACTACCTGAAAACGTGGGCGAATGATAATACTATTTTTCACACTTGTCACTAATCCGTTAGTGGACAACTGCTTTTTGGTATCCCAGATTTTCCCTCTAACACTTTCTTTCGTATGCTATATAAGTAAGACTTAGAGACTTGAAGAAAGTTAATGTAACAATTTACAAGATTGTTTTCTACGTGAAAAAGCTCTTTACTTTATGCTTAATTTTCTTTAAGTATTTATATTTCATTTGTGTAAAATCTACTTGTGTAGAAGCAACTTGTAACATAAAAAGCTGTATTCAAACTTGTTTTTTTGATTCCCTTAAGGAGACTAGGTTATAGTCGGATCCTCGAGAAGACGAAGAAAGTTGTTCTTTGTGATTTCCTTAAGGAGACAAAGTTGTAGTCAAATCCTTGAGAAGACAAAGAAAGTTGTTCTTTGTGATTTCTGTAATCTATTTTCTTATAGTGGATTAAATCCTTGTGTATAAGGCGAAATCACCTTGGCAGATGGACTAGAGTAGCTTTAATTTCAAGCAAACCAGGATAAAAATCCTTGTCTTTCTCTTTGTGTTCTCTTGATTGTGAGGAGTTTTTGAGTTGGTAAAAAACTTTTGTTTTTAAAACTCAATTCGACCCCCCCCCCCATATTTCTTGTGTTTTTCACACCTTTAATTGGAATCAGAGCTCCGATTTTGATTGTGATAAAGTTTTATTAACACTTCACCATGTTCAGTATCGATCTAGTTTGTGTGAGAAACAATGGTCGCTGCTAACAACAACATAGTCATTGCTAACAACAACGAGCGAGATCACTACAACGCTAAACAACCAGTCTTTGATGGTGAAAATTTTGATTACTGGAAAGACAGAATTGAAAGTTTCTTTCTGGGATATGATGTTGATCTTTGGGATCTTGTAGTTTGTGGGTACGTTCATCTAGTAAATGTTGAAGGAAACAATATAGCAAGAATTGCTATGACAGATCAACAAAAGAAGGATTTCAAGAATCATCATAAGGCTAGAACGTTATTGCTTATTATCTCTTATATTGAGTATGAAAAGATAACAAACAGAGATTCTACTAAGTCTATGTTTGATTATTTGAGAATGACTCGTGAAGGGAATGCTCAAGTTAAGGAGACAAAGGCTTTGTCCTTAATCCAAAAATATGAGGCATTCAGAATGGAAGATGGTGAAACCGTTGAGACTATGTTCTCAAGATTTCAGATGCTTGTCGCAGGACTCAAGGTTCTGGAAAAGGGTATTCCACGACTGACCATGTCAAGAAAATCATCAGAAGTCTCCCCCAAAAATGGATACCTATGATGACTTCCTTGAAGTTTGAAAATGACTTGAACAATATTTGTCTTGAAGAAATTGTTAGTTCTTTAAGAAGCCATGAGATAGAGCTTGTAGAAGATGAATTTTAGAAGCAGGGTAAATTTGTTGCCTTAAAGTCCAATCCTAAGAAGACAATGGCTTATAAAGTTGAGGACGAATCAGAAGATTTTGATGAAGACTAAGAAGATGATGGTGAGTTGTCTTTGTTTTCCAATAAGGTCAACAGAATCTGGAGGCACAAGCAGAATTGACAAGGAAAGTTCAGAGGAGCTAGAAGGACTATTGATCATTCTGATTCTTCTTCTAGACCAAATAAGGAAGGTTCTGGTAAAGAGGTTGTCTGCTATGAGTGCAAGGAGTTAGGCCACTATAAGGATGAGTTTCTTAAGATAAAGAAGGATAAAAGGCCTAAGAAAAAAGTTTTCTAAAGGCAAGAAGGGGCTTACGGCTACACAGGACGACTTAAAATCAAAAGAAGAAGATTCTGATGAGGAATAGGCCAACGTTGCATTGATGGCAATTACAGTTGATCCTGAAAGTTATGAAGAACCAGAAAACAAGATGTTGTCAGAATCAGAATCAGACTCCGATTCTGAAGAGGTGTTTTCTAAACTATCTCGTTCTGATTTAGAGTCATGTATCTCTGAAATGATGGAAAAGTACCAAAGTCCTTAAAGTAGGTACAAGGACCTTAAACAAGTCCAATTAGTTGCTTCTGAAACTCGTAGTGAGCTTATGAAGGATATTTCATCCCTAAACGAAAAATATATTTTCCTTAGAAAGTAACAACTCTGCTTTGAAAATAAAAATTTCAAAACTAGAGAAAGAAATAATTTCATAAGCTTCTGATATTGATTGCATCATCAGATATGACAGATCATTCTGGTACTTTTTGGCTAAAATCATAGATAGAAGCAAAATGGCTTCCATAATCTATGAAGTTAGCAGAAATGGCAAGAAAGGTCTAGGTTGTACAGAAACTGGAAAACCTGATGAAAGTCATAAGGTAAAACTGAAACCTCTCTATGAGCATTTTGTGCTTGCTAACACTGAGCTAGATTGTTCTGTACAGACATGGAAGAAGAACTTAGTTCTTAAACCTAAGTATCATGCATAAATTCCCCTTGATTATCATGTTGCACAAAACCCAAGGTTGTAAAAAACTCTAGGATAACTAACAAAAGAGGACCCAGAAAGTGGGTACCTAAGTATGAGATTATTTATGTTGCAGACATCCTTAGTAGCTCAGTTGACACACTAATCATGGTATTTGAACAATGGATGCTCGCGACACATGATGGACAGAAGGCATAAGTTCCAAGATTTGCAACTTAAGCATGGATGCTTCGTTTGTTTCATAGAAAAACAAGAAGGGAAGATCATTGGCTCTATGACATTGGTAATGGTAAAGTCCCTTCTATTACTAATGTCCTTTTGGTCAGTCATCTAAGTGACAATGGTTATGATATCATTTTTAATCAATAGTCTTGTAAGGCTGTTAGTCAGAAAGATGGCACAATCATTTTTAACGGAAAGAGGAAGAACAACATTTACAAAATCAAACTCCGTGATCTTGAGGATCAAAATATAAAATGCTTAATGTATGTTAATGAGAAGAATTGGGTATGGCATAAACATTTAGGCCATGTTAGCATGAGAAGGAATTCTCATCTAAATAAGCTTGGATTAGTCAGAGGCTTACCCAACCTAAAGTTCACTTCAGATGCTCTTTGTGAAACATGTCAGAAATTCAAGTTTTCTAAAACTTCTTTCAAAATGAAAATTGTTGTTTCTACCTCTAGACCGTTAGAGCTTTTGCATATTTATTTGTTTGAGCCAGTGAAAACGGTCTCTATTAGTGGTTGGACATGGGTAAAGTTCTTGAAACTTAAGGATGAGTCACATTTTGTATTCTCTACCTTCTGCTCACAAGTGCGAACAAAGATGGATTGCAAAATAGTCAGAGTCAGAAGTGGTCATGGTACAAAATTTGAAAATAGAAACTTTGAAAATATTTTTGATGCAAATGGAATTTCCCATGATTTCTAATATCCTATAACTCCACAAAAAAATGGGATTGTAGAAAGGAATAATAGGACTTTGCAAGAAATGGCTCACACCATGATCCCAGAAACTGATATGGCTAAGCATTTTTGGGCAGAGGCAGTTAACATAATATGTTATATTCATAACAAGATTTCTATTAGACCTATTATGGGTAAGACTCCATATGAATTGTGGAAGAACAGAAAGCCCAACATTTCTTATTTACATCCTTTTGGTTGTGATTGCTTTATGTTGAATATTAAAGAGAATCTTGGCAAGTTTGATTCCAAGGCACAAAAGTGATTATTGTTAGGATATTATGAACGCTCAAAAGGCTACAAAATCTTTAACACTAAGACACGAATTGTCAAGGAAACAATTCATATTAGATTCAATGGTAATCTTGACCCTGAAAAGTTAAATCTAGTTGAGAAATTTGCAGATATGAAGATCAATTTTTCAGAATCCACGAATAAAGATTCTGGAGATAAAGACACATAAGGCAAAGCTAAGGACGCTGAAGTAAAAGACTCAGAAGTGACTCAACCAAAAACTGTCATTGGTCCAACCCATTAGAAGAAGAGTAGACCAAGAACTTCTCATTCTGAAGAATTGATTCTGGGAGATAAAAACGCACCAGTTAGAACTCGATCTTCGTTAAAACCTTCTAAAGAAACTCTTATGGGTTTAGTATCTTTGATAGAGCCCACATCTGTTGACGAAGATCTTCTGGATAATGAATGGATTTTGGCTATGCAAGAGGAACTAAATTAATTCACCAGAAATAACGTTTGAGATCTAGTTTAGTGTCATACCCCGATTTTGGTCCTAAATCTTTTATGTTTGTTTGACATGCTTGGCCTAACTTTACTTTGGTTTTGTATGAGGATTGTGGTTTTGATCCAGAGTCATGGTGTTGTGATTGTGGATACATCTATGGTCTGGGTCATCTGAACAACCAAGTTTCTTGTGTTTCTAGCCACTTGCCAGCCAAGTTATTGGTCCATGGATACTATGTCAAAACCCTGACCTTATGGTCTCATTTCATGGCTTTGTTCATGTACATTATCAGTCAAGTTATTTTCCAAAAGTCAAACATGCAAGTCATAAGACAAAACAATTTGGAAACCAACTTCAAACCTTTTTGTCAATCCATTTCATCCATTTTAAACCAGTACATTTGATTCCATACAAGAAAAATAAAAAAAAGAACACTTTGACCAATTGTTGACTTTGGTCAACAGTTGACTTTTTGGTAAACTTTGACCAAAGTCAACTTGAATTCTTTTCTATCCTAAACCACCAATTGTCCAATCCTAGTCCTAATCCCATTTTACAACTCCATCTTGATTTTGTTTTGGCCATTTGTACATGGTCTTCAATGCCATCATGCCATGAACTTAGTTTGAGCCAATAAGCCTAGCAAAATAAAGCCATGTTGCAACATAGAGGCGATGTTGGTAAGCACTTGTAGAACCATTGGCAAGTCAGGACATCCTATGAAACTCCACATCAAGGCAATGCATTGGAGTCAAAGTCAAGACAAGTTGCAACCATTCTGCAACATGACTACAGGGCAGAAGAACAAGATTAACAACAAAGAAAGGAGTATTATTTTGAAGCAGCAGTTAAAGTGGGATAGAGCTTTGGAGACTTTCAACTGGTTTATCGGTAACTCTCATGAGTTGAATGTCATGTTCATTACAAATCAATAAACTTGTCACCATCATACATGTAAAACATGAAACAAGCATAGAGCATAGAAGGTTTGGGATTCTATATGAAGAATTATAGATAAAAGGAATTAAAAATGGAAGTTGTCAATTAGCATAGATTTCTTCATATTTCAATCGCAAATTTACACAAAGTTTCAATGGATTTGAAGTTGCAATTTAAATCACCACTATCAAAGAGTTTCTTACTACGCTCTTCTCCAACCCATTTCACCTACAGCTCCAATTCAATCCACTTCACCAAAAGTTTGTTTCTTTCTCCACAATCTTGGCTACTTCTGCTGCATCAGTGGCAAAACCAATCGCTTATGGTTTCAAAACTTTGTTGTAAACTAGGCAATTCTGTTGCAACCTTTAGGCTTACATTGACAGCATTCTTCTGACCGGCAAGAAATGCATCCAAGTCCTTGACTGGTACATCAAAAAAAAACAGCACCCTGTCCATCTGCAATTAGAGCAAGACCTCGCACCCCGTCAACCTTATCCTCAGCCTTGGCAAGAGCTTTTGCAAGTAACTCAACAGCTGTCAAACAAGAATTTATTCAACATTCAATTATCAAGCCATCTAATTCAACTGTTAGTAATTCAAAGTTGTTTGATTCTACAGTCAAGAAAGATCAAAAATCGTAAAGAGTACTGCTACAACTCAGTTGAGTAAAGTGTTGCCACAAATATCATAAGTTCTTCTACTTCCATGACAGGGTCAACCGGAAGATTGTAGTAGCGCAGGAGTTAATGTTGAGAAAGTATGTGAGAAAGTTTCGTCAAATCTTGAGCATGTGCCTCTGTTGACAAAAGGGTTTGCTGCATACAAGTTCTACAGGTTTTGTTGCCGTTGTGGGCCTGCTACATACAACACTGCAAGCTCTGATATAAACCCTACCGTCACCATGCCCAACGACTCTTTGTTCGCCGGTTTTCGTTTTGACAGAAAGAAATTCGGCGCAGATACTGCCAGGTTTCAGAAAAATGCCGATACTAGTTTGGCGAAGATTAAGTAGTGACTGGATGAAGAAAACCAGGCAAAACAATTATGCAAATAATCAGTTCATAAATAGAATTTCTCAACTGTCACATTTTGGATTCAGCTGCAGTGTTAATTTCTACTTCCTTCTTCATCAGGCACAACGGGACTCTCGCTAAATAACCTTGTAGACAAGACCCCGTCTGATCTTCTTGACATTGGCCAAAACACAAGTTATAGCAGAAACATCAATTTTCCAGCCAGAAGTATCAATTTAAATTCTCCAATCTCAAAATATGCAGAAAACTCCTGTGACAAAAGTTCTGTCAGAGATGATATGTTCAATTTCTCCCTTGATCCACATTCTCTTAAATCTGCACAAATTCAGCCTTCTCAAAATCAGATCGCTACAGGTTTTCATGATAATCCAACAATAAACTCTGAAAGTTCGAATCCAGCTGTACTTCATGATGATGTCTGTCCAAGTTTGACCTTGCCGGTTGATAGCCCGGATAGTTCAAGAAATAATGTTTCTTTCAAAAATCCACCTTCTTTTCTCAATGACTTCATTACAAACACCGGTCAAATGGTTGATCAGTTTAAACACGAATATTCTGCCTTGGATTGTCAAAAGTTGAAGGCGAAATTTTAGGACGATTGAAGAATTCAGAAAGGTCTAATGATTCTAAACTAGTGGAGTCATTTGCTGTAGCAGAAGATGCGACCGGTGTTGTTCCTTCAAATCGCAAGTCTTCACCAGTACGCCCCCCACATAATTTTGATGAAGTTGGAAGTGACGGGTCTCCATCTCAAACGGAAGTAGAGAACACCAACCTTTACCCTGCTGAACTGGCCCTGCATTCACCACGAAACCAGACACCTTAATCACATGATCAAACATAACACATATATGATAAACAAAGCCTAGTATTGGCATTCAGAAACTTACCTGCACTTTGCTAGGCTTGCTGCAGCATGCCTGCAACACACCTGCTGCAGTACCGTGAAACCATCCTACAGTCCAACATAACATAACAACAAAGTCAGTCATGACATGTCAAGAATCACCAAAACAGACAAGTTAATTCAAAGACCAACCTGTAATGCCGGTTGCAGCTGAAGCATCAATGCACCATGAGCATTTTAGAAAACCAACAGCTCCTTTTGGTGTGCACTCATGTACAACACAATCTGCAGCTTCCTTTAAAGAAAGGCCTTTGAATTCCATTATCGCAGCCATATCTCTTGCTACGGTCCCGCGGATTATTGCTTCACCTATTCCTGTTGCAGAAACTGCACAAAACTCATTGGCATATGTTCCAGCACCTATGACTGGCGTGTCACCAATTCGACCAGCCATTTTGTTCACCAATCCACCAGTTGATGTTGCAGGAGCTAGATTCCCATTACTGTCAACAACTACACATCCAACAGTTCCAATTTGACTATCACCATTGGCCAATGATGTTTCTGTTTCATTCTTTATATACTCAACCTGCTATTTTTTGAGGTTTTCGAAGAATCAACCGAACCAACAGAAGCAGTTCTGGCAGGAAATCTTTGAAGGGGTGAGGATGCCCCTGGTCCTGAATCACTAAATTTTGAGCCTTTATGAGAGCTTGGTGAAAGTTTTTTAGGAACTTCTCTCTTTGTAACATGAGATGCCGCTGGTGAATGTGAAGTGACTGAGCTACTCTTGGCAGCAATTCTCTTTTCTAAACTTAGCAATGACTCTTGAGCATTTCTCCATTGTTGTGAACCTGCTTCTGCCTTGTTGAGGCAGATTTGAAGAACCTGCTGCAAATTCTTGCCACAATAGAATCACAAACAGCTTACCAAAACACCCTGCCATGGACACTTCCTTATAAGTCCCTGCTCACTTCAAGCAACCGCAGTTGATGCCAATTCAACATACCACTCACTCTTCTTCTTGAGAAAGCCCTGTAAAAAGTCAAAACATTGGTGAAAGCTAAATATGTTCTGCTACAAAAGTGTAGAAACTCATTAGAATTCAAAAGAATTGATTCATTTATGTGGCTCACCTCAAGCCAAACAAAATCCCAAAAAGCCTGTTGAACCATGTTTGTTACCTTGCAACTTAACCTACATGTCACCTACTGCAGCCAGTCTATGCATTAAAACCATTAACAATCACTCTTCAAAATATCCATTATCCCAAGTCAAACCAAGCTCACCATTTTTTACTGCGGTAAAAAGGGACACATTAATCAGTCAATTTGCAAAACCTACAGTGCAAAACCATTAACCAACAGTCAGAGGGCAAAGTCCAAAAACATCCCAAATTGGTATGAGGTCAAAGCAGAGAAGAAAGTTTGTGAAGGATACCTTTTCTTGAATCTAACATGGATAGGGTAATTCTGTGTCTGAGCATCCAAAGTGCTTTGTAGAAACACTCCTTTTGAACAGCAAGGACCCCATTGGAAACCCTAATTCACAGAATATAAAAGGAGAATGAATCAGTAAGCAAAAAAACCCTAGAGAACAATAGAGAGCTGGAGGCGAAAATCTGAGAAGAAACCCTAAAAATCCCAAAATCAATTACCTGGAGGCCAGCTTCTTCGTGTCCTTCACCACCACCGCCGTGACACTTTGTAAGTACTTCTCTTTCTTTCTTTTTTATCTTTCTCATGTGCTTGCTGTTGAAAATATTGTGAGAGTTGAGAGTGATTGAGAGGGGTTTGTTGAGAGCGAGAGAGGGATTCGTGTGAGAGATGGAAAGATGCGAGTGGGATGCTGAAGGTTTGAGCTCGTAAGGTGAGAGAGAGTGAGGGAGACGAGCTTCTGTTTCCATTTTCTTTTTTCTTTTTAATTAATTCTTTTATTATTTAATTTATTTCATTCTTAACACAAAAATCAGAAAAATGTATATGTTTTTATTTTCTTTTATTATTATTATTTACTTTTTATTTATTTAGCTTATTTTGTTTTTTAACAGAGATAATAAAAAACCCATAAAAATGTTTGTTTTGTTTTTTTATTTATTTTAAATCCGTTAGCCCAGTTCATATATTTATGGTAGTATCTCAATAATAGATAGTATTGAGTGGCCTAGTGGAGAGAGTTTAGTTGCATAATATTAGGTGGAGAGGGTTCGATACTCATGTGAGGTTTTTTTTTGCTTATTATTTGATTTTATCTTCCTTTAGCATTTTTTATCCTCTTAGTATTTTATTAATATCTTCTTTTTATGTTTATTATACTCATGATTTCATTTGTTAATAATGCATAGTTGTTGTATTTTAGTTTAGTTCAAAACCATTTTTAAAAAAACTATAAAAATCATACTTTTCTCGATTTAATATCGAGCCCATTTTTTACACCCTTGTAAGTCGATTGCTTTTTAAGCATCGTCATCAACCTCACATAGCTTACTCTTGGGCTTTCTTACAATGAGCCGGTTCCCTTGCACTTACACTCATACGTTGTTTATTGTTTCATTATTTCATTCTTTGATTATTTGATTCGATTATATACTTGTTTATATCTTACTTGTTTGATTAACTGTGGCCTACTTGTATGGTGTTTGAGGCATATATTTATATTGCTTGATTGCCATGTCAACCCCCATTCATAACAAATCTATCCCTGTCCCATGAAATGTATAATATTTACTCTTTCATTCTTTATTCACCTGTTAATACAAGAATTAAAATGAACATTCGATAACCATTTCAAAACAAGATCAAAACCTCGATCCAACGTCGAGTAATCATTTCTCAAAACCTAACAGAACCAGCACGTATTCATCAACCTTGTAAGTCGATTGCTTTATGCATCGCCATCAACCTTGTAAGTCGATTGCTTCATGCATCGCCATCTACCTTTATCCCTAACACTTCTCCTTGCTCCATTCGTCGATTCTTGTTCCGATTAGGTGGCACCCATTAGATAGAACCCTTTGTATGATAACATAGGTAGGATTCCCATATCCTTTTGTATGATAACATAGGTAAAATTCCCATTTTTCTCTGCATGCTAACATTAGGTAGATGTTCCCATTTGTAAATCCTAACACTTAAGTACATATTGCATGACAACTCTAGGGCAGAGCTCCCCCCACTTCTAGACCTTTCCGAGCGTCTCCGATCTTGTGGCATGTAGTCCGTCCTACCGCAAAGAGGTAACTGCCTAAGACTCGATTCAGCGAGCTGCGACACCTACTGCTAGGACGTGAACACATTGCCCACTCTCCTTTGACACAACTGGTGTCCTCCTTTGTAAGTCCATGTTCAAATGGCAACCCCTATGTAGGGGAACTACATCGCCCTGATCCTTGTTCCAGACGAGGTATGTAGGCAGGGGACCGTGCGAGGTCTCTCCGGGCACTTTTTTTTCTTCTTTTGTTTGTGTGCTTGACAGTTATAGGCTCGAGTTCCCGACTCCCTATTAACTTGTTGGTTGTTGTGTGCTTGGAAGCTGATGTAAGTCCATCGAGTGGCGTTCGGGTTCCAGTGTGGGTTTGTTGGGTTCGGATGCTGATGTAAGTCCAGTGATTGGCAGTCGGGCTCCACGTTTGCCTTTTGTGTGTGTTTTGGTTCGGATGCTGATGTAAGTCCAGTGATTGGCAGTCGGGCTCCACGTTTGCCTTTTTGTGTGTGTTTTGGTTCGGATGCTGATGTAAGTCCAGTGATTGGCAGTCGGGCTCCATGTTTGCCCTTTTGTGTGTGTTTTGGTTCGGATGCTGATGTAAGTCCAGTGACTGGCATTCAGGCTCCATGTTTGCCTGCTTGTGTGTTTGTTTGTTTGGCGTGCGTGGGCCGAACTACGGCAACTCTGATTCTCATGTTCAGATGAGACACGTAGGCACAAGATGCGATGTCTTGCCGAGTTTGACTAACGACTAACAACTAATCCTTGTTTGCTTTCGCCCTCGTTGCGATCCTTTCTCTCGCCCTCGTTGCGATCGAGACTTTCCTTTTCTCTTGCCCTAGTTGCAATCGAGACCCTTATTCCCGTAGTTAGTTTGAACTACGTTTTGCTCTGATTCTCATTCCTGATGAGATACGTAGGCATAAGACGCGATGTCTTAGCGAGCACACTTATCCTTAACCCCTAGGTAGCCGAGCTACGACGACTCTGATTCTCATATTCAGATGAGATACGTATGCAATGGATGCGACATCCGTGCGAGTCACTTTTCTCTTGACCCTCTTTAGTAAATAGTACATTAGATAAACATACACCTTTTAAACAAGAAACAAACAAGAGTGGATCCCGTAGAGTACTACGGATGCGTAGGGGTGCTAATACCTTCCCTTCGCATAATCGACTCCCGAACCCAAGATTTGGTTGCGAGACCTTGTCTTTTCCTTTCCTTTCTCCGGTTTACTTCGAGCGTTTCCTTTCCCTTCTTTGGGATAAATAACGCACGGTGGCGACTCTTCTGTCATTTTCTTTCTCACCGGTTGTTTTTTCGCACCACCGTATTTTTCGGGTTACGACAGCTGGCGACTCTGCTGGGGACATCCGGTTTCCCTAAGCGAGTCCCTCCTAGCTTTTGTAGGTTTCTTGTTTGTTGGGTGTTTATTCTTTTGTACAGTTATTTATTTTCAGCATCTTACCTGCTTTACCTTATTGCATTCATGTACATATGCTTGCTGTATCTGTGGGTTGTTTGTTTGTTGGGTTGGGACTGTTCTATGAGAGATAAGCCCACTACCCAGGCTTGAGTGTACACATAGGTGTTAGAGTGGATAGTCATGAGGCTTGCGTGGCATGTTGCTACGCTAAGTCGTTCATGAGACCCACATTCCAGACGAGGTTTCTGTTGGATATATTTTGTCCTATGGGTGTTCCATAACGACAGATATTCCTTTAGAAATCGTCGACTCTAGTGACCATTTCCCGAGAACTCAGTCGAGGCCTCTCCTCCGAGACGTGATTATGTTAGCTCTGGTGGGCGCATTCTCGCTGCTCAATCCGAGGACCCCGAGACTGGGAACTTGCTTTAGGATATCATGTTGAGGGGAGTCATCAGAGGACTTTTGTCCCGTAATAATGCCAAACCTTCAGTGGTAAACGTATTATTCTTGACTGAAGGGCTGAAGTTGACAAACTTCTGTTCTTAGAACCTACCGGTGAGGGGCGGGCTAAATTCAGGAAACCTTAACCTCCAACCTACCCGGTTTTCTGGAGCAAAGTTTTGGTTTTGTATTATATTCCTCAGTGGGTTTTCTTTTCAGACAGTGCAACCCGACGGATGTTCAAGCAGATACAGCAGTCCTGGTTTCCATGTCACTGCATTACATTCACATCATCGCATCATTCTGCATTCACATCATTTAACACATGTTTATCCATTTCTAGGGGGTTTACATCTTCTTCTTGATTCCGGTCAGGGGTTTCTGGTTCTCTTAAGATGGATATTGGTAGAAAGAGACATGTCGCCTACAAGTTTCCGATGGTCTGTTTGGAGCCTATTCAACAACTGATGAAGTTAATGGATCACGATTCTCTAGAAGGATTCCGGAAGGATTACGGTTTGATTCTAAGCTTCGTCACGGTTCTCTCCAAAGATCAACACGATGCTCTCTTTACACTGCTGCAGTTCTATGACCCTCCGTTGAGGTGTTTCACATTCCCGGATTATATTTTGGTCCCTACTTTGGAGGAGATTGCCAGTTTTCTCAGAGTTCCTATCAAGTCACAGTTGTTGTTCTACAGTTCTGAGTTTCTGCCCGATCTCAGCATGGTTGCTTCGGCCACATATTTGGGGAAATCAGTCTTGAAGGCTAATATGTGTCAGAAGGGAGGAGTCAGTGGTTTTCATTTGAGTTTCTTGCTGGGAGAAGCAAAGAAGAAGCTTGAAGATGGTGACCAGAGGGGCTTCAATGCTGTGTTGGCTCTTTATGTGTATGGGATTGTCCTGTTCCCTAATGTTGCCAAATTTGTGGACATGGACGCAATACGCCTTTTTGTGTTGGGTAATCCAGTGCCGACCTTGTTGGGAGATTTCTTTCATTCGGTGCATCACAGGAATGAGAATAGAAAAGGAGGATTGTTGAATTGTTGTGCGCCTTTGTTTTATAAGTGGTTCAGTTCTCACCTACCCAAATCAGGAGCGTTCGTTGATGTAGAGGACTCGTTGAGTTGGTCGAAGAGATTAATGGGGTTGAGAGCTGAAGATATTTCTTGGTGGTCTGACCGGAGCTTGCTTCGGGCGGATATTATTCACAGTTGTGGGAACTTCCCAAATGTACCGTTGGTAGGAAGAAGAGGAGGAATCAACTATAATCCTTCTCTAGCAGTCAGACAGTTTGGATATGCTTTAAGAACTCCGCCTTTGGAAAAGGATGTGGAAGAATCTCTGTTTTTCCATTCTTCGCCTGATTTGACTGTACCCCTTAAGGCAGCTGAGGCCTGGCTCAAAGTGATCAAGAGAGGAAGAGCTGTGCTTGGAAAAGGAGATTGTAGAACATACCCTCAGTATGGAGAGTGGCTTCAAGGAAGAGTCGAAGAGTTGGGACTGCCGTTTCCTGTAGAAGAACCTTTGTATCCGTCTACTCCTGCGCAGTCAACAATGGTGAGCCGAGAGGAGTATGATAAATTGAAGAAAGCCATGGAGGAGCTTCAAATTGAAAACTCGGAGTTAAGTGTGAAGTTGCAAGACTATATGCATCAATTCCATGAGGCAGAATATCAGAAGGGGGAAGCCGTCAGATTGCAAGGGGAAGCAGAAAGGAAATTAGCTGTGGAGGTGGACTTCTTCAGGAAGACCGACAAGGCCTTGGGATCATCCAGTTCTGAGTTGAAGCGAGTCAAGCAACAATTAATGGATGCGCATGGTAAATTAGCTGGGTGGCAAGAGCGATGGGATGCATTTTCAACTTCTCGGAAGGCAAAGGAAGAGGAGATGGTGACCGAACTGACTGGTCAGATGGAGAAATTGAAGACTTTGTTGAAAGAGAAGAACCATGAGCTTCTGTGTGCCCGTTCTACCAATGGTTACATCACCGATCAACTCAATGAGGCTCGAGGACAGATTGAAGAACTTAAGGTGTTGGCAGGTTTGAAGAAGTCCAGACTTGAAGAGGTATTCGGAGAAGATGATGGGAATTACTACAGAGAACACATCAACGAGTTGGATGGGGTTATTCACCAAAGAAATCTGCTTATCCAGCGTTTGATAGAATTCCCAGATCATCCTGACACGATAGCATTGCTGGCCGAAGTGAGGAGCAGCCCTCATGGTTTGTACACAGGAGGCTGAGTCCTGATTATTGTTCCTCCCTTTACTTTTGCTTTATTGCTGTGTAGTGATGATCCACAGGCTTGTTGTGGAAATCCTCTTTTGATGTACTATCGGCTAAGGCCATTCTCTTTGACTTTATCTATATGAAGACCTTCTCTCTATTGCATCTTGATCTCTGAAGTTTATGGCTCGATTTTCTCGTGAGACTGGAATCAAGGGGGTAGAATACCTTTTTGAAGTGATAAACATGTCATTGCATTAACATTTCATTTTTGCATATTCTTGCATAACAGGTGTCGCCGCGGTGTTCTCATATTATTTGGTGTTCCATCAGCAGGATAGCCGATTCAGGAATTCACCGGTACGGTACCCGCAGAAACCAGCGAAGAGCAATGGAGAATCTACAAGCAGAGCTCGCAGAGATGAGGGTCCGCATGAACCAGTTCATGGACGTGGTCCAGGGAGTAGCGCAGGGACAGCAAGAGATTAGACAAATGATACAAAGGAATCCTGCAACTACCCAACCAGAGGTTGTGACTGATCCTCCAGTTGGAGAGGTTAATGGACCGGGGGCTATCCCGATCCCACATAACAACCACGATCAACCACCCATCCACGATGATCAAGATGATCAGTTCTTGCTGCCGGAAGACTTTGGCATGGGCCATGGCATGGATCCCATGTTCAGGAGATTAGAGGAGAGGCTGAAGGCGGTAGAAGGACAAAACCCCCTGGGGGTAGATGTTTCTGACTTGGGATTGGTCCCAGGCGTGAGGGTCCCACCAAAGTTCAAAGTCCCAATCTTTGACAAGTACAATGGCAGCTCTTGCCCGAAGACCCACGTGCAAGCCTACTTCTGAAAGATGGTTGCGTACTCTGATGACGAGAAGCTACTCATGTATTTCTTCCAGGACAGCCTAGCTGGGGCATCCCTGGAATGGTACATGAGATTGGATAGGGCCCATATCCGTTGCTGGAGGGATTTGGCGGAGGCTTTTGTGAAGCAATACCAGTATAATGCAGACATGGCCCCAGACAGAACTCAACTCCAGAACATGTCTCTTAAAAGCAATGAGTGCTTCAGGGAATACGCTCAACGCTGGAGGGAGACAGCTTCCCGTGTTCAACCTCCCATGTTGGAAAAGGAGATGGCCAACATGTTCATGAATACGTTGCCTGGACCTTACCTTGAGCGTCTGGTGAGGTGCAATGCCTCTAACTTTGCTGATGTGGTCTCTACGGGAGAGAGGGTAGAGAATTACCTGAAGACCTACAAGAGCTACAATGGAGGTGGATCTTCATCAGGAGTAAAGAAGCCATTTATGGGAGGACAGAAGCAGAGGGAAGGGGGTGTGAATTCTGCATCTTCATATCAAAACAGGGATAACCGGAGGAATAATTTTCAAAACTATCATCAGCAACCGTATGTTGCGGCTGTGACCATTCCGGCTGCAGCACCACTACAACAACAGCAACCACAACATCAACAGAATCAATACCGACCACAGCAACCACAACGTCAACCAGCTCAGTATCAACAACAACAACAACAACCAGGTAACAGACCCACCTATCAACAGAGGCAGAGGATGATGGACCGGCGTTTCGACACTCTTCCAATGTCGTGCGCTCAACTGCTTGCCAATCTTCAACAATTACAACTTGTGCAGCTACGCACTCTGGCTCCTCCTGTTGGTAGACTTCCGGTGGGTTACGATGCCAATGCTAGGTGCAGTTTCCACTCTAGGGCACCTGGCCACAACATTGAGAACTGCAAAGCTTTTAAGCACGTAGTTCAGGACCTCATTGATTCAAAGGCTATCAGCCTTGCACCGGCTCCAAATGTCGTCAACAATCCCATGCCACAGCATGGTGGTGCAAACGTGAATATGCTGGAGGAAGAAGCCAAGTCTGTTAAGGATGTGTTGCAGTTGAAGACCCCGTTGTGGGAAATTAAGGAATGCTTGCTGAAGGCCGATGTCTTCCCCGGTTGTGGGAAAGGTTGTTCGGAATGTGCTACACAGGGTAAGGGTTGCTTGAAACTGCAACAGGGTATCCAGGTCTTGCTTGACAATGGTACCCTTCAAGTTGAAGACTTGTCTGTCAAAGAATTTGCTGAAAGGGTAGTTGAAGAGGTGTTTGAAGACGCTCTTGAAGAATTCACAGATGTTGTTCCTGCTGATTGTGTGTTTCCCATTGATGTATTTAATTTTCCAAATGTTGTTGATGATATACCAAACAATGTGTCTGATTTTGATGTAACTGAACTTGATTCCGGTGTTCCGGATGTTTATGTTTCAATGAACGAGATTCCCGAGTATGACTATGATGTCGCTACCATCACCATCTTTTACCCGACTAATCGGATCAGTGTGCCAGAAGCGCAACCAGTGCCACCAGTGCGACCGGCCGCTATGACAATCACCACCCCTGGTCCTCTACCTTTCACCAGTGAAAGGGCCATTCCGTGGCATTATGGGGGGAATGTATACACACACGATCATGGGGTGGAACGACCTTTGAAGGTAGAAGAGGGTCAGAAGTCGGAACTCGAAGCTGAAGGTCCCGCAGTGGACAATGTTGGTGGAATCGGGCGATTCACCAGGAGTGGCAGACTATTCTCGCCACCCATTACCCAAAACAATAGTGCTGATGTCGCGGCTAAGGCCAAAGGCAAACAAGTTGTGAATGAGGGTACCTCTGCACCCCAAGCTGTTTCTGAGCCTACTTTCTCGAATGATGTGGACGAGCTCTTAAGAATCATAAAGAAAAGCGACTACAAGGTAGTCGATCAGTTGATTCAGACGCCGTCCAAGATATCCATCCTCTCACTCCTGTTGTGTTCAGAGGCACACAGGGAGGCACTTCTGAAGGTCCTTAATGCTGCATATGTGCCTCAGGAGATCTCAGTAAACCAGCTAGAAGGGATCATTGCAAATGTTCATGCGAGCAATGGGCTGGGTTTTACTGATTCTGACTTAACACCAGCTGGACGCAACCATAACAAAGCTTTGCATATCTCAATGGAATGCAAAGACACCGTGTTATCTCATGTTCTGGTGGATACAGGTTCCTCTCTCAATGTGCTGCCCAAGAGAGCCCTGTCAAGGTTAGAAGTAGAAGGTTTGATCTTGAAACCTTCCGATCTCATGGTGAGAGCCTTCGATGGTTCTAAGAGGTCGGTGTTTGGAGAGGTAGAATTGCCAATTCAGATTGGATCACAAATCTTCAACACCGTATTCTATGTGATGGATATCAGTCCCTCGTACAGTTGCCTTCTGGGTCGTCCTTGGATCCACAATGCTGGGGAAGTCTCCTCAACACTACATCAGAAGATCAAGTTCCCAGTCAATGGAAGAATTGTCACCGTCTGTGGTGAGGAGGACATACTGGTAAGTAACCTGTCTACCTTCAAGTATATAGAGGTAGAAGGTGAAATTCAAGAGACTCTCTGTCAGGCCTTTGAGTCAGTTCAGATCAAGGATGCAGCTCCGTTAGAAGAGTTTAAAGCAGGTGCCTCTATCTCATCTTTCAAGCAGGCGCAAGCCTTGGTGGATTCAGGTGTTGCTCCCGGTTGGGGACGTCTGTTGGAGTTACCGATGAAAGACGACAAGTTCGGGATTGGGTATCAACCAGCGCTGACTTCTACAACTTCAGCACTTCAGACTCGTCAGGGGCCGATTACTTTCTCCAGTGCTGGCGTCATCCAATATGGCCAGATCTCGGCGATCAACGATGAAGATGGGGATAGTGATTGCGACATCGACAACTGGGTGCGTCCGAGGATCCCGGGTGAAGTCATCAACAATTGGTCTTCCGAGGAAATTGTCCAAGTCACTCTTCTAGAGGAGTAATTTTTCTTGTTTATTCATGCATGTCCAAGTCTTACGTTCCGCCCAGGGCGTAATGACTCATTGTAGGGCTCATCTATGTGGATACCTGCATTGTTTATCATAAATGAAGGACGTCTTTTGCATTCAAATATTTTGTTCATTGTCTTTCTATTTTTACAGTTTTCAAAAATTCAAAAAAAAATCAAATAATATTTGGCAATGTTTTGTTTAGTTTTCACTCACTGTTCACACTCATAAGCACATACCATCACTCATGCAGATGCACATCACCGGATCCTATTGATAACAGTTCTGCTATGGCTCGCTTCGACTTCGAAAATCCAATCTTCCAAGCTGAAGAAGAGGGTGATGAAGACTGTGAACTCCCTGAAGAACTTGCCAGGCTGTTAAAATAGGAGGAAAGGGTCATTCAACCACATCAAGAGGCTACTGAAGTGATTAATCTTGGCACCGAGGACGTCAAGAAAGAAATCAAGATAGGGGCTGCTTTGGAAGATGATGTGAAGAAGGGGTTGATTGAACTGTTGCAAGAGTATGTTGACGTCTTCGCTTGGTCTTATCAGGATATGCCAGGGCTTGACACAGATATTGTGGTACACCGTTTACCTCTCAAAGAGGGTTGTCCTCCGGTCAAGCAGAAGCTCAGAAGAACAAGACCAGAGATGGCTGTCAAGATAAAGGAAGAAGTGCATAAACAGTTGGATGCAGGGTTCCTAGCGGTTACCAATTATCCGCCATGGGTCGCAAACATCGTTCCAGTACCTAAGAAAGATGGAAAGGTACGGATGTGTGTTGACTACCGGGATCTGAACAGAGCTAGCCCTAAAGATGATTTCCCATTACCTCACATCGACGTTTTGGTGGATAACACAGCTCAGTTCTCGGTATTCTCCTTCATGGATGGCTTTTCTGGCTATAACCAAATCAAGATGGCACCAGAAGACATGGAGAAGACAACTTTCATAACCCCATGGGGCACCTTCTGCTACAAGGTGATGCCGTTTGGTCTGAAAAACGCTGGGGCAACATATCAACGAGCAATGGTGACTCTGTTCCATGATATGATTCATCATGAAATCGAGGTTTATGTGGACGATATGATTGCCAAATCTCAGACAGAAGAAGAACATTTGGTGAATCTGCAGAAACTGTTCGAGCGTTTAAGGAAATTCAAGTTGAGGCTTAATCCGAACAAGTGCACTTTCGGGGTGAGATCTAGAAAGTTGCTGGGTTTTATTGTTAGCGGAAAAGGGATTGAGGTAGATCCTGACAAAGTGAAAGCAATACAGGAGATGCCTGAGCCAAGAACGGAGAAGCAAGTCCGTGGTTTCTTAGGGAGGTAGAACTACATCGCAAGGTTCATCTCTCACCTAACAGCCACGTGTGAGCCAATTTTCAAATTGCTGAGGAAAGATCAGGCTATCAGGTGGAATGAAGATTGTCAAAGGGCTTTTGAAAAGATAAAAGAGTATTTGCAGAATCCCCCTATCCTCATGCCTCCAGTCTCAGGGAGACCGCTGATTATGTACTTGACAGTACTTGACAATTCTATGGGTTGTGTTCTCGGTCAACACGACGAGACAGGTAGGAAAGAACATGCCATCTACTACCTGAGTAAAAAATTCACAGACTGCGAGTCGAGATACTCAATGCTTGAGAAGACGTGTTGTGCACTTGCCTGGGCTGCTAAGCGATTGAGAGAATACATGCTGACTCACACAACCTTACTGATCTCCAAGATGGATCCAGTCAAGTACATATTCGAGAAGCCATCTCTCACCGGAAGAGTTGCTCGTTGGCAAATGGTACTGACAGAGTACGACATCCAGTATACATCCCAGAAAGCCATCAAGGGGAGTATTCTGTCAGACTATCTTGCTCAACAACCGATTGACGATTATGAGCCAATGAAGTTTGATTTTCCAGATGAAGACATCATGTTCCTCAAGATGAAAGACTGTGAAGAGCCAGTTGTTGGGGAGGGACCTGATCCAGATGAAAAGTGGATTTTAACGTTTGATGGGGCTGTCAATGTCAGAGGAAGTGGAATTGGTGCTGTCATTACAACTCCGAAAGGTGCCCACATGCCTTTCACCGCTCGTCTGACTTTCGAGTGCACCAATAATGAAGCTGAGTACGAGGCCTGTATCTTGGGTATTGAGCAAGCCATTGATTTGAGAATCAAGACTCTGGACATCTTCGGAGATTCAGCTCTAGTGATCAATCAAGTGAATGGTGATTGGAATACTCTCCAGCCTACTCTGGTCCCCTACAGAGATTACACGAGAAGACTGTTGACTTTCTTCACAACAGTAAAGCTGTATCATATACCTCGTGATGAGAACCAGATGGCAGATGCTCTTGCTACTCTATCCTCCATGATCAAGGTGTTTCGGTGGAACCATGTTCCTAGTATCGATGTTATGCGCCTTGATAGGGCCGCGTATGTGTTTGGTGCTGAATTGGTAGTTGATGACAAGCCCTGGTATCACGATATCAAGTGTTTTTTGAAGAATCAAGAGTACCCTGCAGGGGCATCAAACAATGACACAAAGACTTTGAGAAGATTGGCAGGTAGTTTCTTCTTGAACAAAGACGATGTGTTATATAAGAGGAACTTCGACATGGTTTTGCTCAGATGCGTGGACAGACACGAGGCGAACATGTTAATGCAGGAAGTTCATGAAGGTTCCTTCGGTACTCACGCCGGCGGACATGCAATGGCTAAGAAATTGTTAAGGGCGGGTTATTACTGGATGACCATGGAATCAGATTGTTTCAAGTATGCTCGGAAGTGCCATAAATGCCAGATTTATGCTGATAAGGTGCATGTACCGACGAATCCTCTGAATGTGATGTCTTCGCCGTGGCCGTTTGCTATGTGGGGCATCGACATGATTGGAAAGATTGAGCCGACCGCTTCCAATGGGCATCGCTTCATCCTCGTTGCCATCGACTATTTCACCAAGTGGGTCGAAGCAGCATCATTCGCGAATGTCACCAGACATGTGGTTGCCCGTTTCATCAAGAAGGAAATCATTTGTCGCTATGGGGTTCCCGAAAGAATCATTACTGATAATGGTTCCAATCTCAATAACAAAATGATGAAGGAGTTGTGCCAGAACTTCAACATTCAGCATCACAATTCTTCCCCTTACCGCCCTAAGATGAACGGCGCTGTTGAGGCGGCAAATAAGAACATAAAGAAGATTGTGCAGAAGATGGTCGTCACGTACAGAGATTGGCATGAGATGCTACCCTTCGCCTTGCATGGGTACCGCACTTCAGTACGTACGTCGACCGGGGCAACCCCTTACTCCCTTGTGTATGGTATGGAAGCAGTCCTACCTGTTGAAGTGGAGATTCCTTCTCTAAGAGTCCTGTTGGATGTCAAGCTAGACGAAGCTGAATGGATTCAGACAAGGTTCAACGAGTTGAGTCTTATCGAAGAGAAGCGAATGGCAGCCATTTGTCATGGGCAGTTGTATCAGAGTCGGATGAAGAGAGCCTTTGACCAGAAAGTGCATCCTCGATGTTTCCAAGTTGGAGATTTAGTGTTGAAAAGGATCCTTCCTCCTCAGACGGATCACAGGGGCAAGTGGACTCCTAACTATGAGGGACCGTATATTGTCACCAAGGTTTTTGATGGTGGGGCCTTAATGCTTGCAACGATGGATGGTGAAGACTTCACTTCCCCGGTAAACTCAGACGCAGTTAAAAAATACTTCGCATGAAATAGACCCGCTGGACAGTAAAAAGAACAGTCCAGGCAAAAATGGGCATCCTGACGAACCAAGAAAATGAAAAGGTTCGGGAAAAAATTAGGGATTTAAAAATGAAAAGATCGTACACCCGGTAAGTTGAAAACCTGAAAAGGCAACTTAGGCAAAAATGGGTATCCCGGTGGATTGAAAACCCGAAAAGGGCGATCCAGGCAAAAGTTAGGGATTAAGCGAATGACTGCGTTCTGAGTTAGTTCCGAATCTCATCTCATGTCAATGACTGGACACTTTCAAAAGGATAGGAAGCAGTCCAATCACTCTTTTCAGAAAGCTGATCATCTGGAGGATCTTGAAGACGAGCGAGTCATAGCAGAATTGGAACCCAATAGAAATCCATTTCACATTGCCATTAGATTAATTTCCGTTTTTATCTTTCGTGCGATTACCTCTTTCCAGGGATTGCTTCCTGATGTAAATGTCTATTCAGAGGCTATTCAATCAATAAAATCATGTTATTCAGTATATCTCTGTTTTCATTTTCATTTTACTATTTTGTTTGCAAAAATGACGTCAGAATTTTTGATAAACATTGCATCATGAAACATAAGAGCGTTACAGGTACATGCTCAATGAACATTTAAAACTGTTGTGAATTTTAAGTATTTTGAATCATCTATTCAAAACATGTACACTCGGGGCATTTCCTTAAGATTCCCAGCAGGTTCTCACTACTGTACTCCCCAAGCGGTTGTTTCAGACTATACACTCCCTAGTAGAGTTAACAGTGCCAGACTGTATATCCCCAGCGAAGTTGACAGCACCAGACTGTAGCTTCCCAGCAGAAGCAGCTGCTCCTCAGAGTTCGATGCCAGATCGATGTTTTCAATCCCAGATCGATGGTCTCTCTCCTGGAAGCATAATCTCGGTACCGTATCGGTGTTTGGTCCCCCCTGCTGAGTCATCTCTCGTAGATTATGGTTGCCAGAACCACTATCACTTTCCCCAACAACAGGTTTTCAGTGTCGATCTCTCCCCAGTCAGAATCTCGGTATTTCGTTATTGCTAGAAGACTGTATGGTGGACCATCTCCCCAGCAGGGTGGAAGTTGACATGGTTATAGGATCCTCAGCACAGTTCCTAGAGTTCCCCGGTGTTGTCTCTGAAGGAGACGTGTGTTTATGCATTCATCATTTAGATAAGCATAGCATATTGCGTCATTAGTGCATAGCATTTCCATGATCATGGGGCATTGTGAAAAAAAAAAAAAAACAAAAAAACTCATGCATCAACATTGCAAACATACCCATTAGCCCTAGGCCGTGGTGACCAGCCGAGTTTGGGTTGTTGGAAAGGGTTTAGCATCGCGCCATTGGATCGGTTTCAAGATTGGGTTCATCAGCATGGTTGAGAGGTTGGTGCTTTCCCAACAAGTGACTCCTTAGTTGAGTGGGCATCCCCAGCAGTGTTACTCCCTGAAGTTGGCAGCATCTTGCAAGCTTGGGTCCTTTCCCTTAGCAGCAGTGGGTGTGTCTGATCTCTCCATGTAGAGTCTACCCCTTAAGCAGAAAGTGTCTACCATTTCCTTCTGCGCTCCCCACTGAGTTATATCCTCGTGGATGACGGTTGTTTCCGTTCCCTCCCTAACAGGATGGGTTTTCCCTATTGAGTTCTTTCCTCATTAGGATGTGTCCTGTTTCAGTCTGCCTTTTTGGATTGATCCTAAATTGGCTTCCTGTTGGCTGTCTCCCGTGCTTCCCTGGGGCATAAATGAATGGTCGCTCACTAACCAGCACTCATTCATCACATCCTCAGCGGAATTTGTGGCTTCTACCTACAAACCGGTAGTTGTAAGTCCTATCTTTGTGGTTTTCTACCTATTAACTGGTAGCTGTAAAATCCCACTTTCATCCCCTTGGTGGAGTTAACCCTGTGTGCTCATCCTATCGATGACTGGTTACTTTTCCGTGGTTTTCTGCCTACTAACCGGTAGATGTAATCCCCTCTTTGTGGTATTGATAGTCTTGTCCCCTTTGGATACTTGCCCTGATCAAGCAGTGTTGTCCCCAGTGAGTCTTCCCCTTTCTTTTGGTTATTTGCTCCGAGTTAGCAACTTTATCCTCTTTTGATTGGTCATCTTTTGCATGCCTAGTCCTGGTACCCTGATGCCTTTCTTTTCGGTCGATTATTCATTTAACAACCTGCAACCTGGTTATGGATAATCTTCCATGCGAGTGTATTATCTACGTTTTGACGACTATAGATAATATATCTCATGCACTCTTTGGTCAATCTTTCGATTGTTATCCCCAGCATAGGTCTTTGGCATGCGTGCCGGCTCACGTATCACTGTTTTGTTATCTTCGCCGATGCTGATAGACATGAAGAATTTTCCGGTGTTCAGACCGAGGCGGTATTCAGACCGAAGTGGCATTCAGGCCAGTTTTCCCGGTATCCAGACCGAAGTGGCATTCAGGCCAGTTTTCCCGGTATCCAGACCGAAGTGGCATTCAGGCCAGTTTTCCCAGTATCCAGACCGAAGTGGCATTCAGGCCAGAGTTTTCCCGGTATCCAGACCGAAGTGGCATTCAAGCCAGTTTTCCCGGTATCCAGACCGAAGTGGCATTCAGGCCAGAGTTTTCCCGGTATCCAGACCGAAGTGGCATTCAGGCCAGTTTTCCCGGTATCCAGACCGAAGTGGCATTCAGGCCAGTTTTCCCGGTATCCAGACCGAAGTGGCATTCAGGCCAGAGTTTTCCCGGTATCCAGACCGAAGTGGCATTCAGGCCAGTTTTCCCGGTATCCAGACCGAAGTGGCATTCAAGCCAGTTTTCCTGGTATCCAGACCGAAGTGGCATTCAGGCCAGAGTTTTCCCGGTATCCAGACCGAAGTGGCATTCAGGCCAGTTTTCCCGGTATTCAGACCGAAGTGGCATTCAGGCCAGTTTTCCCGGTATCCAGACCGAAGTGGCATTCAGGCCAGTTTTCCCGGTATCCAGACCGAAGTGGCATTCAGGCCAGAGTTTTCCCGGTATCCAGACCGAAGTGGCATTCAGGCCAGTTTTCCTGGTATCCAGACCGAAGTGGCATTCAGGCCAGTTTTCCCGGTATCCAGACCGAAGTGGCATTCAGGCCAGAGTTTTCCCGGTATCCAGACCGAAGTGGCATTCAGGCCAGTTTTCCCGGTATTCAGACCGAAGTGGCATTCAGGCCAGTTTTCCGGGTATCCAGACCGAAGTGGCATTCAGGCCAGTTTCCGGTATCCAGACCGAAGTGGCATTCAAGCCAGTCTTTTCCGATTTTCAGATCGAAGAAGTTTCCGGTATCCAGACCGAAGTGGCGTTCAGGCCAGTTTTCCGATTTCCAGATCGAAGTGGTGTTCAGACAAGTTTTTCGGTGATCAGACCAACATTGATACTCTCATATTCCGATGCTTAGTGCGGCGTTCAGGCCATGGGTATTCATGTGTTACCATTTATTTTGGTATTCAGGTCAACTTCCTGTTTCGGTACTCAGACCGATTTTCACCGTACCAGACGGACTCTTCTTTCGAGATTGCTTCTTTGCCGATTCTGACAGACATTGTTAATTATTTCGTACGGATTCAGGATCAAAATCCGGGTCTTCTTAGTATTTAACCATCTCCCACTTTGATCATATGAAGAATACCCTGCTTCATATTCTCTAGTTGAAGACGCTTAAATAGGGGCAGCTGTCATACCCCGATTTTGGTCCTAAATCTTTTATGTTTGTTTGACATGCTTGGCCTAACTTTACTTTGTTTTTTTATGAGGATTGTGGTTTTGATCCAGAGTCATGGTGTTGTGATTGTGGATACATCTATGGTCTGGGTCATCTGAACAACCAAGTTTCTTGTGTTTCTAGCCACTTGCCAACCAAGTTATTGGTCCATGGATACTATGTCAAAACCCTGACCTTATGGTCTCATTTCATGGCTTTGTTCATGTACATTATCAGTCAAGTTATTTTCCAAAAGTCAAACATGCAAGTCATAAGACAAAACAATTTGGAAACCAACTTCAAACCTTTTTGTCAATCCATTTCATCCATTTTAAACCAGTACATTTGATTCCATACAAGAAAAATAAAAAAAAGAACACTTTGACCAATTGTTGACTTTGGTCAACAGTTGACTTTTTGGTCAACTTTGACCAAAGTCAACTTGAATTCTTTTCTATCCTAAACCACCAATTGTCCAATCCTAGTCCTAATCCCATTTTACGACTCCATCTTGATTTTGTTTTGGCCATTTGTACATGGTCTTCAATGCCATCATGCCATGAACTTAGTTTGAGCCAATAAGCCTAGCAAAATAAAGCCATGTTGCAACATAGAGGCGATGTTGGTAAGCACTTGTAGAACCATTGGCAAGTCAGGACATCCTATGAAACTCCACATCAAGGCAATGCATTAGAGTCAAAGTCAAGACAAGTTGCAACCATTCTGCAACATGACTACAGGGCAGAAGAACAAGATTAACAACAAAGAAAGGAGTATTATTTTGAAGCAGCAATTAAAGTGGGATAAAGCTTTGGAGACTTTCAACTGGTTTATCGATAACTCTCATGAGTTGAATGTCATGTTCATTACAAATCAATAAACTTGTCACCATCATACATGTAAAACATGAAACAAGCATAGAGCATAGAAGGTTTGGGATTCTATATGAAGAATTATAGATAAAAGGAATTAAAAATGGAAGTTGTCAATTAGCATAGATTTCTTCATATTTCAATCGCAAATTTACACAAAGTTTCAATGGATTTGAAGTTGCAATTTAAATCACCACTATCAAAGAGTTTCTTACTACGCTCTTCTCCAACCCATTTCACCTACAGCTCCAATTCAATCCACTTCACCAAAAGTTTGTTTCTTTCTCCACAATCTTGGCTACTTCTGCTGCATCAGTGGCAAAACCAATCGCTTATGTTTTCAAAACTTTGTTGTAAACTAGGCAATTCTGTTGCAACCTTTAGGCTTACATTGACAACATTCTTCTGACCGGCAAGAAATGCATCCAAGTCCTTGACTGGTACATCAAAAAAAAAACAGCACCCTGTCCATCTGCAGTTAGAGCAAGACCTCGCACCCCGTCAACCTTATCCTCAGCCTTGGCAAGAGCTTTTGCAAGTAACTCAACAACTGTCAAACAAGAATTTATTCAACATTCAATTATCAAGCCATCTAATTCAACTGTTAGTAATTCAAAGTTGTTTGATTCTACAGTCAAGAAAGATCAAAAACAGTAAAGAGTACTGCTACAACTCAGTTGAGTAAAGTGTTGCCACAAATATCATAAGTTCTTCTACTTCCATGACAGGGTCAACCGGAAGATTGTAGTAGTGCAGGAGTTAATGTTGAGAAAGCATGTGAGAAAGTTTCGTCAAATCTTGAGCATGTGCCTCTGTTGACAAAAGGGTTTGCTGCATACAAGTTCTGCAGGTTTTGTTGCCGTTGTGGGCCTGCTACATACAACACTGCAAGCTCTGATATAAACCCTACCGTCACCATGCCCAACGACTCTTTGTTCGCCGGTTTTCGTTTTGACAAAAAGAAATTCGGCGCAGATACTGCCAGGTTTTAGAAAAATGTCGATACTAGTTTGGCGAAGATTAAGTAGTGACTGGATGAAGAAAACCAGGCAAAACAATTATGCAAATAATCAGTTCATAAATAGAATTACTCAACTGTCACATTTTGGATTCAGCTGCAGTGTTAATTTCTACTTCCTTCTTCATCAGGCACAACGGGACTCTCGCTAAATAACCTTGTAGACAAGACCCCGTCTGATCTTCTTGACATTGGCCAAAACACAAGTTATAGCAGAAACATCAATTTTCCAGCCAGAAGTATCAATTTAAATTCTCCAATCTCAAAATATGCAGAAAACTCCTGTGACAAAAGTTCTGTCAGAGATGATATGTTCAATTTCTCCCTTGATCCACATTCTCTTAAATCTGCACAAATTCAGCCTTCTCAAAATCAGATCGCTACAGGTTTTCATGATAATCCAACAATAAACTCTGAAAGTTCGAATCCAGCTGTACTTCATGATGATGTCTGTCCAAGTTTGACCTTGCCGGTTGATAGCCCGGATAGTTCAAGAAATAATGTTTCTTTCAAAAATCCACCTTCTTTTCTCAATGACTTCATTACAAACACCGGTCAAATGGTTGATCAGTTTAAACACGAATATTCTGCCTTGGATTGTCAAAAGTTGAAGGCGAAATTTTAGGACGATTGAAGAATTCAGAAAGGTCTAATGATTCTAAACTAGTGGAGTCATTTGCTGTAGCAGAAGATGCGACCGGTGTTGTTCCTTCAAATCGCAAGTCTTCACCAGTACGCCCCCCACATAATTTTGATGAAGTTGGAAGTGACGGGTCTCCATCTCAAACGGAAGTAGAGAACACCAACCTTTACCCTGCTGAACTGGCCCTGCATTCACCACGAAACCAGACACCTTAATCACATGATCAAACATAACACATATATGATAAACAAAGCCTAGTATTGGCATTCAGAAACTTACCTGCACTTTGCTAGGCTTGCTGCAGCATGCCTGCAACACACCTGCTGCAGTACCGTGAAACCATCCTACAGTCCAACATAACATAACAACAAAGTCAGTCATGACATGTCAAGAATCACCAAAACAGACAAGTTAATTCAAAGACCAACCTGTAATGCCGGTTGCAGCTGAAGCATCAATGCACCATGAGCATTTTAGAAAACCAACAGCTCCTTTTGGTGTGCACTCATGTACAACACAATCTGCAGCTTCCTTTAAAGAAAGGCCTTTGAATTCCATTATCGCAGCCATATCTCTTGCTACGGTCCCGCGGATTATTGCTTCACCTATTCCTGTTGCAGAAACTGCACAAAACTCATTGGCATATGTTCCAGCACCTATGACTGGCGTGTCACCAATTCGACCAGCCATTTTGTTCACCAATCTACCAGTTGATGTTGCAGGAGCTAGATTCCCATTACTGTCAACAACTACACATCCAACAGTTCCAATTTGACTATCACCATTGGCCAATGATGTTTCTGTTTCATTCTTTATATACTCAACCTGCTATTTTTTGAGGTTTTCGAAGAATCAGCCGAACCAACAGAAGCAGTTCTGGCAGGAAATCTTTGAAGGGGTGAGGATGCCCCTGGTCCTGAATCACTAAATTTTGAGCCTTTATGAGAGCTTGGTGAAAGTTTTTTAGGAACTTCTCTCTTTGTAACATGAGATGCCGCTGGTGAATGTGAAGTGACTGAGCTACTCTTGGCAGCAATTCTCTTTTCTAAACTTAGCAATGACTCTTGAGCATTTCTCCATTGTTGTGAACCTGCTTCTGCCTTGTTGAGGCAGATTTGAAGAACCTGCTGCAAATTCTTGCCACAATAGAATCACAAACAGCTTACCAAAACACCCTGCCATGGACACTTCCTTATAAGTCCCTGCTCACTTCAAGCAACCGCAGTTGATGCCAATTCAACATACCACTCACTCTTCTTCTTGAGAAAGCCCTGTAAAAAGTCAAAACATTGGTGAAAGCTAAATATGTTCTGCTACAAAAGTGTAGAAACTCATTAGAATTCAAAAGAATTGATTCATTTATGTGGCTCACCTCAAGCCAAACAAAATCCCAAAAAGCCTGTTGAACCATGTTTGTTACCTTGCAACTTAACCTACATGTCACCTACTGCAGCCAGTCTATGCATTAAAACCATTAACAATCACTCTTCAAAATATCCATTATCCCAAGTCAAACCAAGCTCACCATTTTTTACTGCGGTAAAAAGGGACACATTAATCATCAATTTGCAAAACCTACAGTGCAAAACCATTAACCAACAGTCAGAGGGCAAAGTCCAAAAACATCCCAAATTGGTATGAGGTCAAAGCAGAGAAGAAAGTTTGTGAAGGATACCTTTTCTTGAATCTAACATGGATAGGGTAATTCTGTGTCTGAGCATCCAAAGTGCTTTGTAGAAACACTCCTTTTGAACAGCAAGGACCCCATTGGAAACCCTAATTCACAGAATAAAAAAGGAGAATGAATCAGTAAGCAAAAAAAACCTAGAGAACAATAGAGAGCTGGAGGCGAAAATCTGAGAAGAAACCCTAAAAATCCCAAAATCAATTACCTGGAGGCCAGCTTCTTCGTGTCCTTCACCACCACCGCCGTGACACTTTGTAAGTACTTCTCTTTCTTTCTTTTTTATCTTTCTCATGTGCTTGCTGTTGAAAATATTGTGAGAGTTGAGAGTGATTGAGAGGGGTTTGTTGAGAGCGAGAGAGGGATTCGTGTGAGAGATGGAAAGATGCGAGTGAGATGCTGAAGGTTTGAGCTCGTAAGGTGAGAGAGAGTGAGAGAGACGAGCTTCTGTTTCCATTTTCTTTTTTCTTTTTAATTAATTCTTTTATTATTTAATTTATTTCATTCTTAACACAAAAATCAGAAAAATGTATATGTTTTTATTTTCTTTTATTATTATTATTTACTTTTTATTTATTTAGCTTATTTTGTTTTTTAACAGAGATAATAAAAAACCCATAAAAATGTTTGTTTTGTTTTTTTATTTATTTTAAATCCGTTAGCCCAGTTCATATATTTATGGTAGTATCTCAATAGTAGATAGTATTGAGTGGCCTAGTGGAGAGAGTTTAGTTGCATAATATTAGGTGGAGAGGGTTTGATACTCATGTGAGGTTTTTTTTTTGCTTATTATTTGATTTTATCTTCCTTTAGCATTTTTTATCCTCTTAGTATTTTATTAATATCTTCTTTTTATGTTTATTATACTCATGATTTCATTTGTTAATAATGCATAGTTGTTGTATTTTAGTTTAGTTCAAAACCATTTTTAAAAAAACTATAAAAATCATACTTTTCTCGATTTAATATCGAGCCCATTTTTTACACCCTTGTAAGTCGATTGCTTTTTAAGCATCGCCATCAACCTCACATAGCTTACTCTTGGGCTTTCTTACAATGAGCCGGTTCCCTTGCACTTACACTCATACGTTGTTTATTGTTTCATTATTTCATTCTTTGATTATTTGATTCGATTATATACTTGTTTATATCTTACTTGTTTGATTAACTGTGGCCTACTTGTATGGTGTTTGAGGCATATATTTATATTGCTTGATTGCCATGTCAACCCCCATTCATAACAAATGTATCCCTCTCCCATGAAATGTATAATATTTACTCTTTCATTCTTTATTCACCTGTTAATACAAGAATTAAAATGAACATTCGATAACCATTTCAAAACAAGATCAAAACCTCGATCCAACGTCGAGTAATCATTTCTCAAAACCTAACAGAACCAGCACGTATTCATCAACCTTGTAAGTCGATTGCTTTATGCATCAACATCAACCTTGTAAGTCGATTGCTTCATGCATCGCCATCTACCTTTATCCCTAACACTTCTCCTTGCTCCATTCGTCGATTCTTGTTCTGATTAGGTGGCACCCATTAGATAGAACCCTTTGTATGATAACATAGGTAGGATTCCCATATCCTTTTGTATGATAACATAGGTAAAATTCCCATTTTTCTCTGCATGCTAACATTAGGTAGATGTTCCCATTTGTAAATCCTAACACTTAAGTACATATTGCATGACAACTCTAGGGCAGAGCTCCCCCCACTTCTAGACCTTTCCGAGCGTCTCCGATCTTGTGGCATGTAGTCCGTCCTACCGCAAAGAGGTAACTGCCTAAGACTCGACTCAGCGAGCTGCGACACCTACTGCTAGGACGTGAACACATTGCCCACTCTCCTTTGACACAACTGGTGTCCTCCTTTGTAAGTCCATGTTCAAATGGCAACCCCTATGTAGGGGAACTACATCGCCCTGATCCTTGTTCCAGACGAGGTATGTAGGCAGGGGACCGTGCGAGGTCTCTCCGGGCACTTTTTTTTCTTCTTTTGTTTGTGTGCTTGACAGTTATAGGCTCGAGTTCCCGATTCCCTATTAACTTGTTGGTTGTTGTGTGCTTGGAAGCTGATGTAAGTCCATCGAGTGGCGTTCGGGTTCCAGTGTGGGTTTGTTGGGTTCGGATGCTGATGTAAGTCCAGTGATTGGCAGTCGGGCTCCACGTTTGCCTTTTTGTGTGTGTTTTGGTTCGGATGCTGATGTAAGTCCAGTGATTGGCAGTCGGGCTCCACGTTTGCCTTTTTGTGTGTGTTTTGGTTCGGATGCTGATGTAAGTCCAGTGATTGGCAGTCAGGCTCCATGTTTGCCCTTTTGTGTGTGTTTTGGTTCGGATGCTGATGTAAGTCCAGTGACTGGCATTCAGGCTCCATGTTTGCCTGCTTGTGTGTTTGTTTGTTTGGCGTGCGTGGGCCGAACTACGGCAACTCTGATTCTCATGTTCAGATGAGACACGTAGGCACAAGATGCGATGTCTTGCCGAGTTTGACTAACGACTAACAACTAATCCTTGTTTGCTTTCGCCCTCGTTGCGATCCTTTCTCTCGCCCTCGTTGCGATCGAGACTTTCCTTTTCTCTTGCCCTAGTTGCAATCGAGACCCTTATTCCCGTAGTTAGTTTGAACTACGTTTTGGTCTGATTCTCATTCCTGATGAGATACGTAGGCATAAGACGCGATGTCTTAGCGAGCACACTTATCCTTAACCCCTAGGTAGCCGAGCTACGACGACTCTGATTCTCATATTCAGATGAGATACGTATGCAGTGGATGCGACATCCGTGCGAGTCACTTTTCTCTTGACCCTCTTTAGTAAATAGTACATTAGATAAACATACACCTTTTAAACAAGAAACAAACAAGAGTGGATCCCGTAGAGTACTACGGATGCGTAGGGGTGCTAATACCTTCCCTTCGCATAATCGACTCCCGAACCCAAGATTTGGTTGCGAGACTTTGTCTTTTCCTTTCCTTTCTCCGGTTTACTTCGAGCGTTTCCTTTCCCTTCTTTGGGATAAATAACGCACGGTGGCGACTCTTCTGTCATTTTCTTTCTCGCCGGTTGTTTTTTCGCACCACCGTATTTTTCGGGTTGCGACATTTAGAAACCAAAGGATGTTCATGTAATTGGAACAAGATGAGTGTTTAGAAACAATCTCAATGAGAAATATGAATTCTTCATAAACAAGGCTCGTCTGGTAGCATAAGGTTATAGTCAGTAAGAAGGTATAGACTATACAAAAACCTTTGCACCAGTTGACATGTTAAAGTCTATTCGTCTTTTAGTTTTGTTTGAAGTAAATCATAACACCATTTTCTATCCCATGGATATTAAGAATGCATTCTTGAATGGGTACATTTCTGAAGAAGTGTATGTGCACCAACCCCCTATTTTTAAAATTTCTTAAAACCCTGATTTTGTTTTCAAACTTAAGAAGTTGTTATATGGTCTGAAACAAGCTCCCAAAGCTTGGTATGAGAGACTAAGTAACTTCCTTTTGGAAAATGATTTTACCAGAGGGAAAGTGGACACAACACTCTTTTACAGAACCTTTAAGAATGGTATTCTGGTTGTGAAAATTTATGTTGATGATATTATATTTGGTTATGCTAATGCTTCATTGTGCAAAGATTTTGCTAATTTAATGCAGGTTGAATTTGAAATCATTCTGATGAGAGAACTTAGGTTATTTTTAGGGATTTAAATTGATCAATGTTAAGAAGGAATGTACATCCACCAAAGCAAGTATACAAGAAAACTTATGAAGAAGTTTAACTTGTTAGAATGCAAGCAAGCAAAAACTTTAAACTATCCTACATGCATTCTAGAGAAGGAAGAGGTAAGTAGTAAGGTAAGTCAAAAGATATTCAGAGGTATGATAGGCTCTCTCCTTTATCTAAATGCTTTTAAACCTAATATTTTATTCAGTGTTTGTTTGTGTACATGCTTTAAATTAGGACCTAGGGAGACTCACTTAACTGTTGTTAAAAGAATCTTTAGGTATTTGAAAGGTATTACTAATCTTGGTTTGTTTTATAGAAAACCAAGTGAATACAAGTTAGTAGGTTACTATGACGCTAACTAAGTTGGAGACAAAATAGAAAGGAAAACTACTTCTGGAAGTTGTAAATTCTAGGAGACAATCTGATCTCGTGGTCTAGCAAAAGGCACTCAAAACAATTGCGCTTTCAACAACCGAAGCAAGGTATATCGCATCTTCTGGATGCATCACTCAGATACTCTAGATGAAGATTCAGCTGGAAGATTATTTGATTTTTCAGAGTAACATTCCTATTATCTATGGTAAATGTGGCTGAAGTATAGGGGAGATCGAACGGTTGGAGGGACGTGGCATGCAAGGAGATAGAGTCCATGATCGTAACCAGCAGGTGCCGGCTACCATCAGCCATGCATTTAATGCTAATGATTACTTCTCTAATGGATGCATGACACACATACCTAGGAGATGAATAGTACCTGTAAGACCCTAATTTTGACCCTAAGATCCCTCATGACATCATGTCATTTGCTCATTGCATTGCCTCAAGGATCATAGTATTGCCTCAAGGATCATAGTATTGCCTCAAGGATCATAGCATCTTGGTTCCTTACCCTTGGGTTGAGACTTGGGTGAGTTGGTTTGAGACCACCAAGCATGCTTGAATTGTGTATTATTAATTTTTTATTTTGTTTACTAACCAAAAGCACAAAAATATGTCACTAACTTGTTTGTTTGAAGCTTAAGCAATCATGAGATACATTGCTCCTAGGAGGCTTATATGCTCATTGAAGTGGCTAGATGAAGATGAAAGCAAGAATGACAATGGTTCCCAAAGCTCTCAATCATCATATATGTCTCCCAAGTATCTCAATTTGTCAATTTGATCAAGATAAACCAGAGGGCTTGAGGATTGCTTCCCAAGGAAACCCTAATTCAGTTGTGCATTGACTGTGTCTTGCTCATGAAGCAACCTCAACCTATGATTAAATTAAATCAAGGGAAGTTCTTTCATTCATCATTTTATGCATATATGAGCTTATGTGAGTATCCTCAATCATTCATTCATCAATATTTGAAGTTTGGACTTGAGAAGTTGACCAGTCAGCCATCTGACTAAATTGAAATCCACTGAGATCTAACTTTTGATGTGTTTGTAAAATGAATATGACCCCAAGATAAAACATGTTCTTAAGAACCATATAAACAACTTTCATGTTCATCACAAATTCATTTGAAACATGTAAGGTCATCATTCATTTCAAAACATTATAGGACATTTTGATTGAAACCCTAATTTTGGGTCAACTTCCCAAGGACCTAACTCACTCGTTTTTCATGATTTTGAGGTGAGACTAATTGCATTGTAAATTTTAATATGTATACTTAATATGTTATGTTGGACAAAATTTCATAATCCTAAAATAAACACATGTGACAATACAAAACATTATAGGTCACTTTGAACCAAAGCCATTGAATCTTGAAAAAGTCCAACTTCAAGTGCCCATAACTTTCTCATCAAAAATCCAAATGATGCAAAATTTAAGTCTAAATTTATCACCTTGAGAATATCTACAACTTTTATGTTGGAGGTGTTTTCTTTTAAGGCTTCCATCATTGAAACAGAAGGGCTTGAAGTTGGTCACTTTTGACAAATTTTTCAAGGGCATGCTTTGTACATCAAACTTCATGACCAGTTTTCATAAATTTCCAAACTCCAAATGGATTTTTGTCCAACATAGCTTTTGTTCTTTATGTGAATACCTTCCAATCATTACTGACATGCCTATGTTTGGATTTTCTAAGAGTGACTTTCGAAGAGGGGGACATTTATGCCCAATTATGGAATTCATGATGAAACTTCATGCACAAGCATTTACCACTCAAACCACACGTCCAAATCAATTCATTATGCTATCAACTTGCAAAACCACCAGCTTTTGGGCCTCACATGCACCTGTACAGGCCCATGCATGGAGGACCCAAAGCTTCATGCACACAGATTCTTCACCTCTTGGCATCAGCTTCAGCTATAAATACATGACATGCTTCATTCAATTCTTATCCTTGAATCAACCTGAAGCTCTGCAGAATTGGAAACCCAACCACACCAAAGGAATTTTGAATTTTCATTTCTCTTTTCAAGTTTGAATTTCAACAAAATCAGTTGATCTTTAACACTTATTCCTTAGCCTTGCACTCATACCATACCTCAAGAACAAACTGCAAGCAAGAATTTGGTTGATCGTGCTCATCAAAGCTGCATTTCAAAGGTTTACATCTCAACTGTTTTGATCCATATCTCACCATATTTTGTGATCTGCTTGTGTTTGCTTGGTTCTCTGAAGTCCTCGTGTTAGAGGCAAGCCAATGGTGGCTTTAATTTTGTGAATTGATGCATTTCAGATTGAACACCTGAATTTTCCATCTCAGATTTCTCCTTCCATAGGGATCTTGAGGATAATCCAAGGTTACAGGGGTGATGTACATCACCTCAGCTTTAATTTGGTATAAGGCGCGTGTAATTTGGTTGAGGTTGCAAAACCTGCAACTGGTGGCCGGTTTCTGTTTGCTCGCCGGAGAAGACGGTGGTTTCCACCACCGTCCCCACGTGGAACCACTCTGGGCCATTGGATGGTGGTTAAGTGATCTAATCCTGGCCTTTGCTTTGCTTGACTTTTTTAAATCCAACATGTGTTCCGCTTGACTAATGTTCACCATGAGCGTGCATCTCTGAGCCAATGGATTGTCCACGTCAATTAATGAATAT
Source organism: Lathyrus oleraceus (assembly GCF_024323335.1). Classification (NCBI taxonomy): domain Eukaryota; kingdom Viridiplantae; phylum Streptophyta; class Magnoliopsida; order Fabales; family Fabaceae; genus Lathyrus; species Lathyrus oleraceus. The sequence goes on from NC_066583.1 coordinate 345,375,907, forward strand.
GGATCCAACGCTTCCTGATTTTCCATATTTTTCAATTTCTGTTTTATTTTCCTTTTATTCCATTTATTTTTAAAAATTCATAACTCTTTTATTTGGAATCACAAAAATATGAGACCAATTGCAAAAAAATTCTTTTAAAATCTAGTTTCATAGTCTGATTTTTAATTATTTTTGTGATTTCATTTAATATATTTTGTGAATTATTTTGTTTTTGATAGTTTTTAATTCATTTTAAATACTTTTTGATATTCAAAAATTCCAAAAACATTTTCTTGACACATTTGGATCATGATAAGTCTATGAAAATATTCTCATCAATTTCTTAATTGATTTGAGATTTATTTGAGATTTTAATTCATTTGTGTTATATTTTAATATTTTTAATTGATTTTAAAATAGTTTCTGTTTTCAAAAAATGTTGAAATTTTTTGTCAAACCTTGTTTGACCATGTTAGACTTATGATGATTCAATTAGGCTTATCCAAGTTGATTTAAATTGAATTTGAAGTTTGACCATATTTTGTTCATTTCATTTTATGTATTATTTTAATTCCAAAAATACCAAAAAATATGTTTGACTTTTCTTGACTTCTAATCTCCATTTCACTTCTGTTTACCATTGATTGATATTGATTCCATTAACATTTGATCATTGTGTTTTGTTTATGTCATTTGAATTCTCATTTTCTATTCATTTCATTCCATCTTCATCTTCTTCTTTTTCTTTTGGCCAATGAGTTAATGATTTGTGGTTAGCCTTGATATATGAGAGGCTTAACCTTCTTTGATCCAAATCAAATTCAACTTGATCAAAGATCAAGTGAATTGCTTTGTGTCCAAGATAGGTTGCTTCTTGGTCAAGCAAAAAACCTAAAATCCATACAAGGCCTTTCACTCTTTTCTTTTGGCATGGCAAGTTGTAGGAGTTTGGCTTACTAGTCATGATCTCTAACTTGTGTTTGTTTGCCTATAGTTTTATTGACCGACCTAAGATAGGTGTGACTACTATATTAGTCCACTTACGATTGCTTAACATAGCGCTAAATTGCCATATGGCACACTAACACTAACTACTAATTACTAACTTTTAATTCAAGCATTTAATTCTTGCAATTTACTTTAATGCAATTTAATTTCTTCCTCATTAATTCATATTGCATTTCCCTTTGCTCATTTTGAGCTCATGTTTATGTTTATGCTATTTTCCTTTTGCTCACTTGAGCTCATTATTGTGAATAAACATATTGTGGCTTTGTGCTTGTTTTGTGGTTGTTTGTGTGAATCCAATGCAAAAAGGAGAAAGGATTTAGAATTATGACCTTACCTATGCTTAATGGAGTTCAAGAGCAACTAGGCCTCATGCCTTTAGAGTTCTAGATTTGTTGAAGAGCAACTAGGCCTCATGCCTTTAGAATGCTTAATCTTGAAGTTAACTTGAAAGGACCCCTAATCTAAACTCACTCTTGTCCATTCCTTTTATTGCATTGTGAACTTTTTGATTGTTTGTTCTTGTGTGATAGGGATTCCAAACTTGAGATAGCTAGAAGGATCATTGTCATGGATAGACAAGTTAAGAGAGACAAGCCAATTGGATATCCTAGGAGCTTGAATGAATAGTTGTTTGATTGCTTTGAGTTGCTTGCTAAGTCCAAAAGAAAGGAGCATCTTGAATCATCTTTATGATCTCAAGAAAGGAACTCCAAGGGTTTTATTTCTTCTCTCATCTTTGCATGTTTAGGACTAGCCCTTCTTTTCTTCTCTCCACTCTAACCCAAGCCAAACTTATTTTTGTGCAAACATTGACATTGTTTTTCAAACTAGAAACCTAGGCCATATGCCTTTGATTTTTTTCAATCTCTTTTCATTAATACTTATTTTGAAGTGAATCTTAAGTCAACTTTGACTTCATTTTGTGAATACTTCTAATTTGTAAATACAACCCACTCCAAGTGATTTTTGTGGTTCCAATGGCCACCTTTGTTAAAACTTTTCATAAACATTAGCCATAGGTTTGAGTTATCATAGTGGTTGATGTAAACCTCACCTTATCCTTAGTGATTGGACTATGAGTCTTCCATACTTATTATATGGTGTATCCCTCACTAGTATGTTGAAGCTCTCCTCACATGGTGGATTGTTGGTTTAGGTTGAGTTTTCTCCCTTTGATAACAAAAGATCTTAAGGCTTTTGATCAAATCAATTCACCCATATTTTGAGATTTTTACCCCGAACTACGAGGTTTTGATCCTACCTTTATGATGGTACGTAGGCAATGGGTTTACCCATTCAAACAACAAAATTGTAAATAATTTGTATATTTTTCTCATATCCCAAACATTGTTTACACAAATATTTTCACAAATACCAACCTACAATACACTTTGCAAAAAGGGCTCCCTTAGAGTATTAAGGATGTTTTTGTGTGCTTAAAACCTTCCCATTGCATAACCAACCCCCTTACCCAGATCTCTGACATTTTTATTAGTTTTTGATTTGATAAAACTTCTTGATTTTTGTTAGCTTTCTAACCTTTCCTTTGGATAAATAGAAGTGCGGTGTCGACTCGAATTGTATGCTTACTTTTGATTTAGTCAATAATTCTAAAGGTAACTAATACCCCACTACAGTACCCAATATTGCAACAAATAAATCATACTTATTATCATCCAATCTCAGTCAGCCTGTCACCCGAAATAATCCTCTGACGTGCTGGTAGTCGTCTTCAGCGGCGGAGGTGCGCTCAAACACAAACGAATACCATATTCTGACTCGCTTCCGCACACTGAACACCGATATGCACTTATATTCCTCTAATTCTTGCATGATAGGCACATATCGAAGTTGGATATTTAGGAACCCTAACCGAAGAATTCAAAATTAAATAGCACCAGAGGGGAATCGAGCTACCTTGCTTTGGGGATTTGATTCCCCTCATGAAGCTCTACCTTCTGGTGACCACAAAATGCAAAAACAGAAGAATGTGATTGGAGACTCACCGGAATATTCATCGGCACCAGGTAACAATTTTTTACCTTGAGCTTTCCTTTCTTCTTTACTCCGTCTTCTTTTGTTTTGATCTCTTCTTCTTATTCCCAAATTATAAGCTACCGTGTATGTTTTTATGTGAGTTATTATGGTTGAACTGTCACGTGAGTTATGAGAGAGATTGGGAGAGATTAAGTTCACAAGATGATTGAGAGTTCGAGGATTAGAGGGAATGATTGTGCACTAATTGAATGATTGGAAAAAAGCCTAATTGATTAGTGATGAATGAAAGATTTTATAGAGTGGTGATTGCAACGGAATTGGGTAGCTCGTGCAACTGCTAGGGCATAGTTAGGTCAATTAACTTGTTAAGAACAAAGTTGTTAGAAGGATTAACAGAGTGAGAGACTCTGTTAAATGTTTATTATAACCTAAATTGGTTAGCTTGGTGAGTTAAGATGGTTAGCTCTATGAATTCTGTTATTGAATACGAACATTGTGTATTGATGATTAGATATTAATCTAAAAGTCATGCACTTAATCAATGTTATAAAATGCTTAATGAAAAAAAGGCTTAGTTATTTGTTAGCTTGGAACTGAATTATAATTAGCCAATGCTATGGATTACTGAATTGACATGTTTCAAACAAGTTGTTAATCAATGTTGTGATGTGCTTTGCTCATGAATGAAATGACTGCATGCTTGTTGTGATTTTGAATGATGCACATATGCTACAGACATGATTCGTCTTTCTCCTTGTTGCAGACTTGGTGCTTGTAGCAAGTTCGATGTGTTGTTGCAGGGTTATTGTTCAATTTGATGCTTAACTGGAGTAAGTTTAGGTTGATGCATTAGCTAGTCATGAAATGAATGATGTGTTATGGTTAATGCAGGTGAATGGTAGGTTGGTTGGTGTTGCATAATAGACTATGGTTGCTGCAAAATTCGTGTATGGTGGTCTGCAGAATTGATACTCAAATGGTGATGCAAGATGGGTTGATGTTGCAACTGATTTATTCATGATTTAGCGTATTATTGTTGGATTTTTTATAGGTGGTTTTGCCTTGGTTCATGTATGTAAAAGGGTAATGGTGTTCTCATGTGTATGCCTTGTTTGGAAATGCTCAATTTGGTTTGAGATGGTTTAGATTAGGTTGTTGTATTGGCTTGCTTGTATAGGTTTATGAATTATTTGTAGTCAATGTAGGATTCGATTTTGAATTGTAAATCAGTGATTAAAGTGTGTATGGAATTTTGTTTTAATGGTAGTAATGAATTTTTGGAATTGGAATTGGAATTGAATTAATGTTTTTAATGAATGGCTTATGTATGAAATTGTTTGGCTAATGGAATTGGATCGTAGAAATGATTGAAATTTGTCATGGGATTTTAAAATGTAAATTGAAGTTTGAATGGTATGGTTAAAAGTGAAAATGAACAAGGTTTAAAGAATGGCTTAAAATGAAAATGTGATGTTTTTTGAGATTGGAATGATGTATAAAACTTAAATGTATTTGAAATTGGAAATTGGATGGTTAAAAATGGTTAAATGTGATATGAGGTTAAAAATCGTGAGTTAGATGTGGTATAGGCTTGGCATGTGGATCAAGGTATAAAGGCTTTAGGGAAAAAGGTTGACTTTGGTCAACTTGTTGACCAAGAAGTCAATAGTTGACCAAAGTCAATTGGGGGTTAGAAACTAGGGTTTTATATTGTGATGCATATGTAAGGACTTGTGTAAATGATCTGATGAAATATAATGTAAAAGTGATTTTGAATGAATGAAGACCTGATTTAAATGAAACAATGGATTATGTTTAAATTCTAGGAAACGATGAATTAACCCTACTTAATGGACTACAATGCATGGATGAACCACTAATGAATGACCTAACATGGGTTAAGAATCTCAATAGACCAAAGACAAACCAAAGACCAAAAGACCAATGCACTAAATGCAAGCATGAAATCCAAAAACAATTGAAACAAACCATGGACTAGGGTTTAGTAGTCAAAGTTCAAAGTTAAGAAACAACCAATACCTCAAACCAAGAAGTAGTCAATGCAAACAATCTATCAATTCCATGACCCAACTTAGGGTTTCCAACCCTTCAAAACAAACCACAAGGTTTACCAACTCAGGATCAAGGATTATGGTTTGGATGAAATGGATACCAAGATACTGAAGGAGAATTGCGGTCCAAAACGCAGCGGAAATTAAAATTTCTCCTTTAGAGATTCTTACGAATGGTCATGATCAGTGATAGAATATTTACCTCTTGTGATGATCGAAACCTTTGGTGCAGATCTCTTGTGACGATCAAAACCTTTGATGCAGATCCACGAAGCGATCACGAACGTTGAACGATGACAACGTCTCTACTCAGTCCACACGAACGGGTTCCTTCAATCTCAGTGCTAGCTGGTACGAATGAAGGCTTTGAGTGAGAGAGAGAGTGAGAGAAAACGAAAATAATGCAACCGCAATGAATGCTTCTGCACAAGGGTTCTATTTATAGAACCACTTGTGTGGGCTTCAAGCTAAAAAGCCCACTCAAGTACACCGTACCTTACGATGTTCTATAATTCCCTTAATGGCACCGTACCTTACGGTATTCCTTAGTTACTCTATCTCTCATCAATCCGTCCTTTGTGTGTGACCCTGTAGGTTTTCGTGACGTTGGCAATTATATTAAATCACGCATTTAACATAATAAACAGTGAGCGGTATCTAGCAACACATCATTGCTACCCAAGACACGAAAATGTCATGTGATCTGACAATTCCTTCTGTGATAATACTTATGCGTATAATTACCCTTTTGCCCTTATGTCTATATTGAACACAAGGCATAAACTGTGTCATCCTTGTCCAGTTCAATATTGGGCCCATAGACATTTATCATGTTATGCAGGATGGGCAAATTCCATCTAGGTCACTCATGTCCCTCAGCATGCTTCGTGGAGTACCCATCAACTGTCTTTATGGTTATCCAGTTACGGACAACGTTTGATCAGCAATAAAGCACTCGACTCTACATCTAGGATCCATAGTGGTTTCAGGTCGAAGAGTGGTGTAGCACCTCAAATTTGCACCTATCATTGTACATACATTTTCATATTAGGTCATAGCATATCATGGTCCACTGCATAGCATTGCATTGCCCCAGTTGCCTCAAGTGCAAGCCAAGCAAGAAATTAGGTCAAACTGATCAGGAGATCAGTCAACCAAGCAAGCAAGGGTGTTTCTCAAGGAGCCAAGGCCCTAGGGTTGGTCCAACATGTTCACATGACTTGGAGGTCCATTTGAAGTGTTTTGGTCAAAGATTGGAGGCTCAGAGGTCATCAGTCCAGGCACAGTCAGTCAGAAACCCTAGAAAAGTCAAACTTGGTCAACTGTGGTTGATTTTGTGGTTTTGATGGATGGATTTGGTTTGAGAGAGTTTATTCATGTCCCAATAGGCCTCATATATCATGGCAATCAACATCATTGAAGAATTTGAAGCCAAACAGAAAATTTCCAAAAATAGAAACTGGACCTGTAATTTTAACTGCCAAAAATGGAAACTTCTTGATCCCAAACTTACATCATGATACAAGCTTCAAATGAATTTTTGCCCAACATGAAAGTTGAAGATCTTGTTCTCCCATTTCCAAAACGTCCAAGAACTCTCAATTTCCATGTATGGTTGTCAAGATATGATCAAATCATTTTCACAAATTCTTGAACTTCAAAAGGCCATATCTCTCAAACCATTTGGCCAAAATTGGTGAGGTTTTTTCCAACAAACCACATTTAACCTCCTCTTTCCAAAAAAGTAAATTTCATGTGCCAAAACATTGCCAATCAAAATGGCACTTTTGGACCTAGCATGTTTGAATTTCAAGTGAGGTGCAATTTTGACTTTTTGAAATAAGTAATTTCCATTCAAGTGACCAATTGGAATTAGTTCAGAACATCATTTCTGACTTGCCAAAGGCCCAAATCGAGCAGCATTCTACCACATACCTCCCATATGCACCAAATTGGCAACTTAGCAATTGGCTTCATTAAACAAAAACTTGATTAGCATTGCATTAAGAGATGTTAAACAGACCATATATAACATATTTTCTGTCATTGTGAACCCTAGCTGCAGCCATCAAACACTCAGAAATCCATTCATTCTCTAAAACCTCATTTTGATCATTTTCCAAAATCTGCAAAAATACTCCAAAGAACCCGACCTGGCTAGTGTTGTTTCATCATCCAAACAACATTTTGGACTCTTTTCAACCATCATCCTCCAACTGGAAGCTCACTTTCTAGCACTGTTTTCAAAGAATCCATCCATGGCAGATTGAGATTCGAGCAAGAATAAGCTACATTGAGCCGAAGCATCTTCACTATTCATCATTGGAAGCACAAATCTTCATCTGTTCGAGCTTATACTGGCCAAATAGCAACTGAGTTCCAACTTTCTTCAAAAACAAGTAAGAACTCGATCCCTCCATTTCTCAAATCCATGCTATGCTTAGTGTAGATCTCTTCATGCTGAGCTTCATGGTGCTTTTATTTTCGAAAATGGTTGGATATTCATGAAGTTACACTGAAATGAAGTTTGATGTCGTTTTTGATTCTTGCTCGATTCATGATGTATACTATGTTTTATTGAAAATCATTGCTGGATTCATGTTATTGGTTGTTTGCTGAGCATTTGTGTGTATTCAATTTTGGATTTCTGGAAAAATTCTTGAAAACTCGATTTGGAGGTGATGACTGTTGTTGCTGTTCCAAAACCCTAGCTCCTGTTGCATTGCCCAGGAAATTTGAATTCTCACGTACGCATGCTACTGTTCCACATGCCAGCCAATAGAAACATTTTATTTTGTGCCCCAAAACGACACCGTTCCGTTTAATGAACTCCATATTTACAGCTTTGCCATCCGGTTCATTAATAATTCAAATTAATTCATTTAAATTCTTATTTTATTTCACTTTGGTTACTCATCTTGCAAAATTCATAATTCATTCATTTTAATTCCAAATTTCATGGGAATTTTTGCATCATCTTCATCATGAGCTCTACTTTTTTATCATATTTTTTCCAGATTTTTATGATCATCGAATTTTAAATGGCATTAGGGTTTGTAGAATGTGACCAAATATTGTACATCTTGCCAAATCTCTTGTGAAATTGTGATGCATTATCCATTTGATCTGAAATTTTTTGTGCTTAATCTACACTCATTCATGTTTATTTTGATGTAAAGATCATGAATTTATCTTATGTGGTTTGAGAGTTGTGAATTTTGAAGTAGGGTGTGACAACTTGTGTCACACCATTAATGTGCAACTTGCTGATTTTTGTATCCATGCTTCTTGACCTTTAAATGAACTGATTTTTTGCATGAACCTACTCTTGTATGTCTAGTTCACTTGTGATTTTTCTTGGAATTAATTATGCCATTTCCTAATTGTTTGAGATTTTCTCCCCTGTTTGACCAAAATGTGGACTTATTGTGATGCATGTTGCCATTTCATTTGTGAAATCCTCATACTTTATTAGATGGACATGAAATTTTGCATGAGATAACTAGACATCCTCATCTTTGCCATGGTTTTAGTCCCATTCATTTATCATACACCATCTCTGATTTATGATTTTTCTAAGTTGATGCATGTTTGGTTGACTTCCTTAAGCATGTTCAAAATTGCTTTGACTTTCTGATTTTCATTGACTGCCTTCCACTTGTCCAAATAAGATGAAATTTGACATGCTTACCATGCTAGGTGTTAGGATTGATCATGATTTATTTAGGGATTTTTGGAAATGTTTGAGTTGACTTTTGATGCAAGTCTTTCTGTTGACTTCTATGAGCTCTCACTTGCCATGCTTTGACTTCTTTTGCCTATGAATTGATGATGATGCATGATATGAACATGAACCCAATTGGAATTGTTTCTTGATGGATTAAACATGATTTTGAATGCTTGCCCTTTGCTGTTTTGACTTTTTCATTCTCTTTTGACCCTAGGCTTGCCCTAGTGGTCCTGTTACTCACTTTTGAGCTTGTGTTTTCAGGTTGACCAACAAAATGACCAATGAGGCCAATTATCTTTGATTGAGTTTGCTTGAATATCATTGTTTAACCTTGTTTGTTTTGTAGGTGACTTGGCTCACATGCCTAAGTCTTGTGCCTTGCACATACACATGCTTCTGATTAGCTGTTAATGTCTGTCTCCTTTTGCTTTGATTTGAGTTGCATACTAACATCTGCTTGACTATTTCAGGTGCTTTTAGTTGCTTAGTTCCTTGTGAACTTTTTGCTTTGCTTTGCTTGTATAAGCAATTTGCATTGAGGTATATCCCTTAATCTTCATGTAGTCTGGAAGACCTGGCCTGTTACTTGGCCAGGCAACTGTCTGAAGTCCTCCTTAAGAGGCAATGTTTGTGTATGTTTAATTTGTCCTTGTACAGAGTCAAAGACCTCCTAAGTGAAGAGGCAATTGGCAGAACCAAGGGATAAGCAACCTATCCCCTGCTATTCAGTGTGTCTTCTGTTTTGCTCACACCACCGTGTTGATACATTGCAGATAAAAACCCAAGATCTTGTACAATTGTACAGTTGAGTCAGCATCAAATGTGTAGAAGGGTTCCCACTTTCTGAACCCACACATTCTTGTCAAATGCTCTCCCTGGCCAGGGATAGAAGCAATGAGGCACACCCCTCATCTCCTTTCATCTGCTTCACCTTAGCCCCTCAATGGCAAGGTTAAGAGCAATATTCACCCCATTCCAGAGGTTTGTTTGTTGAGGTTGATGTGACCCCTCGGCTAAAACCTAACCCATGTTTGAGCCCCCTTGTTGGTGTGTTTACTTTATGCTGTATGTGTTTGTGTGTGCTTATGTGGTGTGATCATATCCCCTAGGTTTGTTAGACTCCGCGTAGTCTCGTTTGCATGTCAATTAAGGTAGCACGGTTCCTTCGTATAGGACTTCCTTTCTTGCTTGAGCTTTCTTAAAACACAAACAAACATTATCCCCTCTTAAGGATACGTTAACTCCTTCTACTACAGGTGAGTAAGTCTTCAAAGGTCGAGCATCAGGTAGATTGTGCAGTGACGTTGTCCACCTAAAAAACACAAACCAACAGTAATAGTTTAGCCGAACTACGGCAACTCTGATTCTCATATTCAGATGAGATACGTAGGCACGAGATGCGATGTCTTGTCGAGTTTGACTAACCACTAACATCTTATTCTTTTCTCTCACCCCTGTTGTGATTGAGATATCCCCTTTCTCTTGCCCTAGTTGCAATCGAGATCCTTCTTTTTCCCGTGTCAGTTGGCTAGAAACCTTAACTTAGGGTTGATTTGCATGATAACATCTAGGCTCGAGTCGTAGTCTCCCTAGAGTTGTGTCTCCCTCTGTTATCTGGGTAGGCTAGATCCTTATCCCTGCGTAGGGGAACTACATCGCCCTGATCTTCATACCGGATGAAGTATGTAGGCAGGAGATTGAGCTGATCTCTCCGGGCGCCTTTTCTTTTCTTTTGTGTGTGTTGTTTGACAGTTATAGGCTCGAGTCCCCGACTCCCTATTAACTTGTTGTGTTGTTGTGTGCTTGGAAGCCGATGTAAGTCCATCGAGTGGCATTTGGGTTCCAGTGTGTGTGTTTAGGTTCGGATGCTGATGTAAGTCCAGTGATTGGCACTCGGGCTCCACGTTTGCCTGTGTGTGTCTTGTTTGTTTGTGTGCGTGTCAGCCGAGCTACGAATGCTCTGATTCTCCTTCGTCCAAAGGAGATACGTATGCATAGGATGCGACATCCTAGCGAGCATGTGTCGTTTCCCCAGTCCGAACTACTTCGACTCTGATGTCTATGCCTGATAGACTAAGTAGGCCCAGGATGCTGTGTCCTGCCGAGTCAGTTTCAGTCAGTCTCTTTTGTCTCTTTCAGCTAGTGTGTGTGTGTTTGAGCAGTGTTTTAGCAACCATTATTCCTTCCTTTTGTGCGTGGATCCCGTAGAGTACTATGGATGCGTAGGGGTGCTAATACCTTCCCTTCGCATAACCGACTCCCGAACCCATCCTCTTTGGTCGCGAGACCACGTCTTTCCTAGGTTTACTCTGAGTGTTTCCTTTCCCTCTTTTGGGATAAATAACCCACGGTGGCGGCTCTGTTGTTTCTTTCTTTCCCGCCGGTTTTTCGCGTAATGCGACAGCTGGTGACTCTGCTGGGGATGTAGAGAAGTTGACCTATGCTGGTCCATCTTCCCTGAGCGAGTCTCTCCTAGCGCTCTCTAGGATTAGGGTTTTGGTTGCTTTGCGCTGTGTTTATTTATTGCATTCATTATTTGTTCATTTCATTTATTGATTGCATTGATTGTGTGCATTGATGTTTGCATTCATATTCATTATTCATTCTGCCTGGCTGGTTGTCTGTTTTTCTTTGTGGGGTGGGAGTCAGTCGAGGTAAAAGGTCCAATACCCAGACCATGAGTGAAATCTAGGATGATTAGGAATAGAGTGATTCATGGGAAGCGGGTGGTATTGCGCCACTTAGCGGAACATTGATATCACGAGCAGTTCAGACCCTGGTGGGGTATCGTCGTTACATACTTCGGGTGTGTATATGATGGTATCCTGCGAAAGGTTATTTATGCTGCGTTTCTCTCAGCTTTACCCTGGCCTAGACTACACCCGTGAGTGGGGAAGGGTTGATCATTACAGGTACTGTTGGTGACTTGGTTCTGTTGGTGACTTTGTTCAGACAGTGTTTTCAGTTGACCTTAAGTTGGATTTGGGTTCTGATTTTGACTGAAGCTTCGACCTAGTGATCAGGATTGCACAACCAGCCAGTCCAGTCTACATCATTTGCATCATAGCATATTTATTTTTCAAAAGATACGCAATCAAAAAAAAAAGAAGAAAAAAAAGAAGAAAAAAAAGAAGAAAAAAAAAAGAAGAAAAGAAAAAAAACTAATCTCTGCATGCATATCATTTCTCAGGTACATTCCAGAGTTTGATTCGCCGATAGAGATGGCAACAGTCCCAGAGCCAAAGCGGAAGACTTGTTCCTACAGTCTCCATCGTGAGCCGTTGACTTCACTGATCGAGTTGGGTAGCCTCGTGACAGATGATCGTCTGAAGAGTTTTGTTGGGCAGTATGGAGATATCTTGACAGTGCTGAAGACAGTAGTTGATACAGTGCCTCTGCAGACATTACTACAATTCTACGACCCAAAGCTCAAATGCTTCACATTCCAAGATTATCAGCTAGCACCTACTCTCGAGGAGTACTCTATTCTGATGAATGTCCCGGTTCAGCATCAGACTCCCTTCTTGGACGTCCCAGAGGAGGTTGACTTCAGATTGATTGCCAGAGCTCTACGAATGAGTGTCAAGGAAGTTGGTGAGAATTGGAAGCCCTGTGGGGAAGTAGTGGGTCTGCCATTGAAGTTTCTGTTGAGAGTAGCCAGAGATGAAGCAGAAAAGGGAAATTGGGAAGTTTTTCACACACAGCTTGCCGCCTTGATATATGGAATCATCCTATTTCCCAGTATGCCAAATTTTGTTGATCATGCTGCCATCAGCATTTTTATCAGAGGGAATCCAGTCCCAACCCTTCTAGCTGATACTTACTATGCCATCCACAGTAGGCATGGTAAGGGTGGAGCCATCAGGTGCTGCTTACCTCTCCTGTTCAGATGGTTTATGTCACTCCTGCCAGTCAGTGGACCCTTTGTGGATACCCAGAGCACTCTTAAGTGGACTCAGAGGGTCATGTCACTCACCTCCTACGACATCAGATGGCAGTCATACCGGATGGATGTGAAAGATGTTATCATGAGTTGTGGTGAATTCCGGAATGTGCCACTCGTGGGGACCAAGGGTTGCATCAATTACAACCCAGTTCTTTCTCTTCGCCAGCTAGGGTTTGTCATGAGTAGAAGGCCACTTGAAGCTGAGATAGTGGAGAGTGTGTATTTTGAGAAGAAGAATGATCCTGCTAGGTTGGAGCAGATTGGAAGAGCCTGGAGATCTGTTGGAGTGAAGGATGGATCTGTCTTAGGGAAGAAGTTTGCCATTGCAATGCCCGATTACACCGATTGGGTAAAGAAGAGAGTGGAAACTTTGCTGCTACCCTACGATAGGATGGAGCCGTTGCAGGAGCAACCACCTTTGGTTCTTGCTGATAGTGTGCCTGCTGAGCACTATAAGCAAGCTCTGATGGAGAGTCGTCGTTTGAGGGAGAAGGAGCAGGACACCCAGATGGAGTTGTACAAAGCTAAAGCTGATAGGTTGCACATGGCCCATCAACTCAGGGAAGTACAAGGAGAAGATGCTAGCAGAGCAAGGAGTAAGAAGAGATCATATGAGGAGATGGAAAGCATGTTAGATACAGAGCATAGGGAGTGCCTGAGGCTACAGAGAGCAGAAGTCAATTATCAGAAGAAGATCAGAGACTTGGAGAAGCAACTCAAAGACAAAGACACTCAATTGAAGAAAGAGATGGAGTTGAGACAGACATCAGAGGATTATCTTGGAGGAGAAGTCTTGGAGCTTAGAAGACAGTTGAAGGAGAAGATCACTCCTCTACCAGAGTGTTCAGAATGCACACTGTTGATAGACCAGTGCCATTACCTGAAGACTCTCATTCCGGAGGACCGTCTGTCTTAGATTGTATCTTTGATGCATTTGTTGAGAATCACCTCCAGGCTTGTTGGATGGGATTCATTTGCTTGTACTCCGTCTTTGGATCTTGTTGTTGAGAATCACCTCCAGGCTTGTTGGATAGGGATTCATTTCTTTGTACTCTGTTTATGCGAATATTCTGTTGACTTGGTTGTATGACCTTTTTTACCCTTATGTATAGATAAGTTTGTCAGTATTTCCCTGTTGGTCTCATTTTCCTTGTATCCTGTTGTTCTCTTGTTGCTGCAGGTTGCCATCTTCTGAGGATGGGTCAGGCTCTTTGAATGCCTAAGAAATGAGCATATCATGTGCATCATACGCATCATTAAACATCATACTCATCTCATTTGCATAACAGGTGTTCTTGTGCCGTCTTCTTACTGTGGGTTCCTGTGTTCAGGCAGGATAGCTGATCAAAGACCGCACCGCTACTCAACGAGGCTCAACCATCAGCGCAACATGGATCAAGTACAAGCCGAGTTAGCTGAGATGAGGGCCAACATGGCACAGTTCATTCACATGATGCAAGGGGTTGCGCAAGGTCAAGAAGAACTCCGAGCACTGGTCCAGAGGCAAGAAGCTACGTTGCCACCGCCCAACCAGCCTCTGCAAGAAGGAAACCCAGTTCCTGACGTTCCTGCTGCTGCTATTCCCGTCAATAACTATGTTGTGGGTGAAGAGTTGAGGGGTATCCGAGTTGACGGTCAACCTATTGTTCCTGATGCTGCTAATGCCAGAGTCATACATGCTCCGGCCCGTAACAGAATTCTGATTGTTGACAGACAAGAGGATATGTTTACCTTACTCAGTGAAGACGAAGATATTTTGGGCAGAAATGATGCGAGAGATCGTAAAGTTGAGGCCCTTGCTGAGAAGATCAGGGCTATGGAATGTCAAAACTCCCTCGGTTTTGATGTTACAAATATGGGATTGGTTGAAGGACTGAGAATCCCGCACAAATTCAAGGCACCGTCATTCGACAAATACAACGGTACCTCCTGCCCTCGCACCCATGTGCAGGCATACTATAGAAAGATATCCGCATACACTGATGATGAGAAGATGTGGATGTATTTCTTCCAAGACAGCCTATCTGGGGCGTCTTTGGACTGGTATATGGAGTTGAAGCGGGATTCCATTAGATGCTGGAGAGATCTGGGTGAGGCGTTCCTCAGACAGTATAAGCACAACATGGACATGGCTCCAACCAGGACTCAGCTGCAGAGTCTATGTCAGAAGAATAACGAAAGTTTTAAAGAGTACGCCCAGAGATGGCGCGAGCTGGCTGCAAGAGTTCAGCCCCCTATGCTGGAAAGGGAGTTGACAGACATGTTTATCAGCACTCTGCAAGGTGTGTATATGGACCGGATGGGAAGCTGACCGTTCGGAAGTTTTTCTGACGTCGTCATCTGTGGCGAGAGAACAGAAAGTTTGATCAAAGCTGGGAGGATTCATGATACAGGTTCTTCGTCGTCCTCGAAGAAACCCTTCTCTGGGGCACCTCGCCGTAGAGAAGGAGAGACCAATGCTGTACAACACAGAGGGGGTGTGTACAGAGCAAGTGCAAATCGAGATCAGTACCGTCCAGTGGCTGCAGTGACTATTCCTGCACCTCAACCTCGTCCGCAACAACAGAGAGTTCAACAACAACCGCAACAACAACAACAACAGCAACGTCCTTTTCAGCCAAGGCAGAGGTTGCAGGCTGATAGAAGATTTGACCCACTGCCGATGTCTTACGCAGAATTACTGCCTGAACTACTCCGGTTAGGGTTTGTAGAGCTGCGTACAATGGCTACTCCAACAGTGCTGCCTCCGGGTTATGATGCAAATGTCCGTTGTGATTTTCACTCTGGGGCACCAGGCCACCATACTGAAAGATGCCGGGCTTTGCAACATAAAGTTCAAGACTTGATCGATGCTAAGGCGATCAATTTTGCTCCGGTGCCGAATGTAGTAAACAATCCTATGCCTCAGCATGGTGGGCATAGGGTTAACAATATTGAAGGAGGAGAGGCTGAAGATTTGATTGACAATGTGGAAGATGTTCAGACTTCTTTGTTGGTAGTCAAGGGCCGTCTGCTGAAGGGGGGTGTTGACCCGGGTTGTAAGGAAGACTGTGTGGGTTGTTCAGAAGCTACCAATGGGTGTGACCAGTTGAAGGCTGGTGTTCAGAAATTAATTGATGAAGGCTGTCTCCAGTTCAGCCGGGCCGTTAAAGGTAATGGGTCAGTGTCTACTGTTACCATTTATTTCAAGTCGTCTGAAGGACGAGGACGAGGGACTGTCAGTACCTCAGCAACAAACAATACTCCGGTTACCATTCCAGCTCCGGTAACCATCAGTGCACCAACTACTATTGTTGCGCCTGGCAAAAGGCAAGTTGAAAATAGTAGGGCTGTTCCGTGGAGGTATGACAACGCATATCGCAATGATAGAAGGGCTGGTAATCAGATTAGGCCAGCTAGTCAAGCGCCAGTGACAATCAGTGCTCCAGTGAAAACTCCTGCTGTTGCAAGTCCAGTGGTGGACAATGTTGGAGGGCCAGGAGGTTTCACCAGGAGTGGACGACTGTTTGCTCCTCAGCCTTTGAGGGACGCTAATGCTGAGGCATCTGCCAGGGCTAAGGGCAAACAAGCTGTGGTTGACGAGGAACCGGCTCAGAAGGAGGCTGAGGGTTCTTTTGAAAAGGACGTTGAGGAGTTTATGAAAATTATCAAGAAGAGTGACTACAAGATTGTAGATCAACTCAACCAGACTCCGTCTAAAATTTCAATACTCTCTTTGCTGATGTGCTCTGAGGCACATCGGGACGCTTTGTTGAAGATGCTGAACATGGCGTACGTCCCGCAAGAGATATCCGTCAACCAGTTGGAGGGAGTACTAGCCAACGTGAGTACCAGGCACGGTGTAGGTTTCACTGACCTAGACTTAACGCCTGAGGGACGTAATCATAACAAAGCCTTGCACATCACTATGGAGTGCAAGGGTGCTGTTTTGTCTCACGTGTTGGTGGACACCGGGTCGTCCCTGAATGTCCTACCCAAGCAGATTCTGAAGAAGATCGATGTCGAGGGAGTTGTGCTCACTCCCAGTGATCTTATAGTTCGTGCTTTCGACGGATCCAAACGGTCTGTGTTTGGTGAAGTCACCTTGCCGGTAAAGATAGGTCCGGAAGTTTTCGACATCGTCTTCTATGTGATGGACATTCAGCCTGCTTATAGCTGTTTGTTGGGGCGTCCATGGATACACGCCGCTGGGGCAGTCTCGTCGACTCTCCACCAAAAGCTCAAGTATGTCTGGAACGGTCAGATCGTGACCGTGTGTGGCGAAGAAGAGATTCTGGCAAGTCATCTCTCCTCATTCAAGTATGTTGAGGTAGATGGCGAGATCCACGAAACCCTGTGCCAGGCATTTGAGACCGTGGCGCTCGAAGGGGTAGCTTGTGCTGAGCAGAGGAAGCCAGGTGCTTCGATTACATCATACAAGCAGGCCAAAGAGGTGGTTGACTCTGGCAAAGCTGAAGGCTGGGGCAAGATGGTTGACTTGCCAGTTAAGGAAGACAAATTCGGCATTGGTTACGAGCCTCTCCAAGCAGAGCGTACAAGCAGGTCCGAGTACCTTTACCAGCGCCGGGCTGATGAACCATGGAGATGTCTTTGCTACTGATGGTGAAGACAGTGATTGTGATTTGGATGTCTGGGTCCGCCTTTGTGCACCTGGGGAGTCTATCAACAACTGGACAGCCGAAGAAGTGGTCCAAGTTACTCTACTGACAGAGTAATTTTCCTTTGTTTTTTTCATTTTGCATGAAAACCCTACGTTCTGCCCAAGGCGTAGTGGTTCATTGTAGGGCCACGTCATGTTTAAAAATGATTATCATAAATAAAGGACGTTTTGCAATCAAATTTTGAGATCTTTGTCTTTCTATTTTCTGTTTTTCACTTTTTCAAAACAATAAAAAATGGCAATGTTTTTTGTTTTTTGTGACTTTATTGAAATCTTTTTCTAAAAACAAAACATTAAACATGCAACAGTGATATTTTGGCATCCACTGTGAACGACTCTGTTATGGCTCAGTATGATTTCGACAATCCCATCTACCAAGCTGAAGAGGAGAGTGAGGAAGACTGTGAACTCCCTGCAGAATTGGTTAGATTGCTGAAGCAAGAGGAAAGGGTCATCCAACCTCATCAGGAGGAGTTGGAAACTATTAATCTGGGTACTGAGGACGCCAGAAGAGAGATCAAGATCGGGGCTGCTTTAGAAGACTCTGTCAAGAGGAGGCTAATAGAGATGCTGAGAGAATATGTGGAAATATTCGCCTGGACATATCAAGACATGCCTGGGCTGGATACAGACATTGTGGTGCATCGGTTACCTCTCAGAGAAGAGTGTCCGTCGGTCAAGCAGAAGCTTCGCAGAACAAGTCCTGATATGGCTGTCAAGATCAAGGAAGAGGTTCAGAAGCAGTGGGATGCAGGCTTTTTGGCTGTTACCAGTTACCCGCCGTGGGTCGCCAACATTGTTCCCGTGCCAAAGAAGGATGGCAAAGTCAGGATGTGTGTCGATTACCGGGATCTGAACAGGGCGAGTCCGAAAGATGATTTCCCATTACCTCACATTGATGTATTGGTGGATAATACGGCTCAATCCTCGGTGTTCTCTTTCATGGACGGTTTCTCAGGCTATAATCAGATCAAGATGGCGCCAGAGGACATGGAAAAGACGACATTCATTACACCTTGGGGCACGTTCTGCTACAAAGTGATGCCATTTGGGCTGAAGAATGCCGGTGCTACCTATCAGAGGGCAATGACGACTCTCTTTCATGACATGATGCACAAAGAAATTGAAGTGTACGTGGATGATATGATTGCGAAGTCGCAGACGGAAGAGGAGCACCTGGTTAACTTGCAGAAGTTGTTTGACAGGTTGGTCAAGTTCAAACTGAGGCTGAATCCGAACAAATGCACGTTTGGGGTGAGATCCGGGAAGCTCTTAGGCTTCATTGTCAGTGAGAAAGGGATTGAGGTAGATCCAGCTAAGGTCAAAGCTATTCAAGAGATGCCTGAACCGAAGACGGAAAAGCAAGTCCGTGGGTTTTTAGGGAGGTTGAACTACATTGCAAGGTTCATATCTCATCTAACTGCCACATGTGAACCAATTTTCAAGCTACTCAGAAAGAATCAGGCGATCAAATGGAATGATGACTGTCAGAAAGCTTTTGACAAAATCAAAGAATATCTACAGAAACCTCCAATCTTGATACCTCCAGTTCCAGGGAGACCACTGATAATGTACCTATCAGTCACCGAGACTTCGATGGGGTGTGTATTGGGGCAGCATGACGAGTCTGGTCGAAAAGAGCATGCCATATACTACCTAAGCAAAAAGTTTACCGACTGTGAAACAAGATATTCACTGCTCGAGAAAACTTGCTGTGCTTTGGCCTGGGCTGCTCGCCGACTAAGGCAGTATATGTTGAACCATACTACTCTGTTGATTTCTAAGATGGATCCAGTGAAATACATCTTTGAGAAGCCGGCCCTCACCGGACGTGTTGCCCGTTGGCAGATGATCTTAACAGAGTATGACATTCAGTACACGTCTCAAAAGGCCATCAAAGGTAGTATTCTGTCAGACTATCTTGCCGAACAACCAATCGATGATTATCAGCCAATGATGTTTGAATTCCCTGATGAAGACATCATGTACCTAAAAATGAAAGATTGTGAAGAGCCACCTGTCGAGGAAGGACCGGATCCTGATGACAAGTGGACACTGATGTTTGATGGGGCTGTGAATATGAACGGTAATGGTGTTGGTGCAGTGTTGATCAATCCCAAAGGTGCTCATATACCTTTTTCTGCCAGATTGACTTTCGACGTCACCAACAATGAAGCTGAGTATGAGGCTTGTATCATGGGGATAGAAGAAGCCATTGATCTGAGGATCAAAACACTTGACATTTTTGGAGATTCAGCTCTGGTGATCAATCAGGTCAATGGAGATTGGAATACAAACCAGCCGCATTTGATTCCATATAGAGATTACACCAGAAGAATACTGACGTTCTTCAAGAAGGTTAAATTGTATCATGTCCCCCGGGACGAGAATCAGATGGCTGATGCTTTGGCTACTTTATCGTCCATGATAAAGGTTCATTGGTGGAATCATGTGCCACATGTTGCAGTGAATCGACTCGAGAGGCCTGCGTATGTGTTTGCAGCCGAGTCTGTTGTTGCTATTGACGAGAAGCCGTGGTATTATGACATCAAGAACTTCCTCAAGACTCAAGAATATCCTGAGGGGGCGTCGAAGAATGATAAGAAGACCCTGAGAAGGCTAGCTGGAAGCTTTTACTTGAATCAGGATGATGTGCTGTACAAGAGAAACTTTGACATGGTCTTGCTCAGATGCGTGGATAGGCACGAAGCAGACATGTTAATGCAAGAAGTGCACGAGGGTTCGTTTGGTACCCACGCTGGTGGTCATGCAATGTCAAAGAAATTGCTGAGAGCCGGATATTACTGGATGACTATGGAATCCGATTGCTTCAAATACGCTCGGAAGTGCCATAAGTGTCAAATCTATGCTGATAAAGTGCATGTACCACCAAGCCCGTTGAATGTCATGAACTCGCCTTGGCCGTTCGCCATGTGGGGCATTGACATGATTGGGAAGATTGAGCCAACTGCTTCGAATGGACATCGCTTCATCTTAGTTGCGATCGATTACTTCACCAAATGGGTAGAAGCAGCCTCTTTCGCTAGTGTCACCAAACAAGTGGTTGCCCGGTTCATCA
Source organism: Lathyrus oleraceus (assembly GCF_024323335.1). Classification (NCBI taxonomy): domain Eukaryota; kingdom Viridiplantae; phylum Streptophyta; class Magnoliopsida; order Fabales; family Fabaceae; genus Lathyrus; species Lathyrus oleraceus. The sequence continues at coordinate 345,396,382 of NC_066583.1, forward strand.
AGAAAGAAATCATCTGTCGTTATGGAGTCCCTGAGAGAATCATCACTGACAATGGTTCAAATCTCAACAACAAAATGATGAAAGAGCTATGCAGAGATTTCAAGATCGAACATCACAATTCTTCTCCTTACAGACCGAAGATGAATGGTGATGTAGAGGCAGCTAACAAGAACATCAAGAAGATTGTGCAGAAGATGGTCGTAACGTACAGGGATTGGCATGAAATGCTGCCTTTCGCTTTGCATGGGTACCGTACCTCAGTACGTACGTCGACCGGGGCAACCCCCTACTCCCTCGTGTATGGTATGGAAGCAGTCCTACCAGTTGAAGTGGAGATCCCTTCTCTGAGGGTATTATTAGATGTCAAGCTAGACGAAGCCGAGTGGATTCGTACAAGGTTTAATGAGTTAAGCCTTATCGAAGAAAGACGTTTAGCAGCTGTATGCCACGGGCAGTTATATCAGAGAAGGATGAAGCGAGCCTTTGATCAGAAAGTGCGTCCTCGGACATTTCAAACTGGTGACCTGGTTTTGAAGAGGATCCTTCCTCCCGGTACAGATAACAGGGGCAAGTGGACTCCTAATTATGAAGGTCCATATGTTGTGAAGAAGGTCTTCTCCGGTGGAGCCTTGATGCTTGCAACTATGGATGGTGAAGATTTTCCGTCCCCTGTTAACTCAGATGTAGTCAAAAAATACTTCGCATAAATAGACCCGCTGGACAAAAAGAATAAAAGAGTCCAGGCAAAAATGGGCATCCCGGCGAACCAAAAAACAGAAAGAAAAGGTTCGGGCAAAAGTTAGGGATAAAATGAAAAAATTGTACACCCGGTAAGTCGAAAACCCGCAAGGGCGGCTTAGGCAAAAATGGGTATCCCGGTGGATTGAAAACCCGAAAGGGCGATCCAGCCAAAAGAGGGATTAAAGCGAAGACTACAGTCTGAGTTATCTGTATTTCATCATGCTTCGTCAGCTGCCATCTCGAAAGATGCGATCGGTCCAGTCAGTCTTCTCAGAAAGCAAGGAGTTGGGAGGAAACTGATGATCTATGAGTTATAACAGAGTTGGGAAACAGTGAATGCCGTGTTCACATTGCCATTAGGATAGTTTATTTTCCTTTTGTGCGCAATTACCTCTTTCTAGGAATTGCTTCCCAATGTATTTTCCTTTTCAGGCACATTTTCAATCAATAAAAGTCGTTATTCAGATAAATTGCTCTCTTGTTTTTACTTTTACTGTTTTGTTTGCAAAAACGTCCGAATTTTTGATAAACATTGCATCTAAAAACATGAAGGCTCAACAATAACGTGCAGAAAAGATTAAAACATTTGAAAATCATTCTGAATGTTGAGGACACTTGAGCGTATCTTGTCCATTAACCCCCTGGGGCATCTGTTATCCCGTGGTGCAGGTTGTCACCTGGGCATTCTTCCAGCAGTTCTTTCCCCAGACAGAATCATTCTCCTAACTATGGTTTGTTTAAGCCTTCCCCAGTGAAGCAGTTATCTCTCCAGCAGAGTTCATCCTGCCAGTGGATTGGACGAATGGCCTTAGCAGATTGATATTCGCATCCCCAGCTGAGTTGATTTCTACTTGTGGATATTGTGGGTCGTCCCCGGCGGAGTAACAGTTATTCCCCAAAGCATAGTCTACTTTATCTGAGGTTTGTATGAGCCTTATCCCCAGAGAGTTGCCTGGTTTAGCTTCCCCAGCGGAGCTTTTTATTTCCCCAAGCGGAATTTTTGTGGATTGATTGGGCTATCCCCAGTAGTTTACCTTTGTTACTCCCCAGCGAGTTGCCTTGTCTTCCCCTAGTGGATTTGTATGGATGGTGCCCCGGCAGTTACCTTGTCTTCCCCAGTGGAATTGTATTGAAGGTTTCTCAGCACAGTCGTCCTGTGTATTCTCCCCCGCAGAGTTCTCATCATATTGCATTGCATATAGTAATCATTGCATCCTCGAAACTGCGTAGCATTTCCATTCCATATGGAGCATTACGCCATAGAAAAATTCAAACATATGCATTCATGTGTTCGAAACCACATCAGACTCTATCCCCGGCAGAGGTGGATCATCTTGTTCAACGTCAGCACAGCAAATCAGCTATAGTTGCTACAGACAGCATTTCAGATTTGATTATCCCCACAGAGGTTTATTTCCTCACCCGATGGTGACGGAAAGTTTGTTTCTCCCCAGTGAGATCCCCAGCAAGTGATCAGCCTTGCCTTGACATATTCCCAGACCTTGTTCTTGTGATACCAGTAAGTGTCATGTCAGCACCCACGTGTGTTTCTTTTTTTTGGTGTCGGTAAACACCATTGTTTCGGTGTCGGTAAACATCGAGTCCCACCCAGTCATCGGTAAATGTCTGGTCATTTTTTGGTGTCGGTAAACACCATTGTTTCGGTGTCGGTAAACATCGAGTCTCACCCAGTCATCGGTAAATGTCTGGTCATTTTTTGATGCCGGTAAACATCATCTTTCGATGTCGGTAAACATCGAGTCTTTCCCTCAGTCATCGGTAAATGTCTGATAATTCTCTAGCTAGAAATCCCCAGTAGAGTCATCTGTAAATGTCCTATCTGGTTCCCAGTTGCGAATATTTGTTTGTTCCTCCCAATAAATTTCCCATCCCCAGTCATCGGTAAATGTCTGGTCATTTCTTTTGATGTCGGTAAACATCATCTTTCGATGTCGGTAAACATCGAGTCTCATCCCAGTCAGCGGTAAATGTCTGGTCATTCTTTGTTCTCTTGTTAATAAAGTCAAGATCCCCAGAAGTCGTCGGTAAACGTCTTGTCTGGTCCCACTACAAAGATTTTGTTCCTCCCCAAGCGGAGATGCCATCGGTAAATGGCCCAGTTTTCTTCGATATCGGTAAATATCGAATTCCCAGTTGCAGCAGCCATCGGTAAATGGTCTTGCTAGAGTTGACATCGGTAAATGTCAAGTTTTTTTGAAGCCACCATCGGTAAATGGTCTTGCTTCCTTTCTACATCAAATTGTTTCCCAGCAGCTATCGGTAAATGGTCTTGTTGAAGTTGATATCGGTAAATATCAAGTTTTAACCATCGGTAAATGGTTTCCTTTTTCCAGAAGTTCGTTTCCCAGCAGCCATCGGTAAATGGTCTTGCTGAAGTTGATATCGGTAAATATCAAGGTCCCAGTTTTAACCATCGGTAAATGGTTTTGTTTTTCAGAAGTTTGTTTTCCCAGCAGTCATCGGTAAATGGTCTCGCTGAAGTTGATATCGATAAACATCAAGTTTCCAGTTTCCAACCATCGGTAAATGGTTTCGCTCGTCTGAAGTTGTCTCGCAGTTGTCATCGGTAAATGACATGGTTCTTCTTGTATTATAACCAGTCGGTGCAAATTTCTACGGTTCTTTTGTATTCAATCCCTGTTTACCCTGAAAGTCTGACAGTCATTGCTATCATCCGTTCGGGTTCCCAGCTGATTGAATAGGGGCAGCTGTAGCACCTCAAATTTGCACCTATCATTGTACATACATTTTCATATTAGGTCATAGCATATCATGGTCCACTGCATAGCATTGCATTGCCCCAGTTGCCTCAAGTGCAAGCCAAGCAAGAAATTAGGTCAAACTGATCAGGAGATCAGTCAACCAAGCAAGCAAGGGTGTTTCTCAAGGAGCCAAGGCCCTAGGGTTGGTCCAACATGTTCACATGACTTGGAGGTCCATTTGAAGTGTTTTGGTCAAAGATTGGAGGCTCAGAGGTCATCAGTCCAGGCACAGTCAGTCAGAAACCCTAGAAAAGTCAAACTTGGTCAACTGTGGTTGATTTTGTGGTTTTGATGGATGGATTTGGTTTGAGAGAGTTTATTCATGTCCCAATAGGCCTCATATATCATGGCAATCAACATCATTGAAGAATTTGAAGCCAAACAGAAAATTTCCAAAAATAGAAACTGGACCTGTAATTTTAACTGCCAAAAATGGAAACTTCTTGATCCCAAACTTACATCATGATACAAGCTTCAAATGAATTTTTGCCCAACATGAAAGTTGAAGATCTTGTTCTCCCATTTCCAAAAAGTCCAAGAACTCTCAATTTCCATGTATGGTTGTCAAGATATGATCAAATCATTTTCACAAATTCTTGAACTTCAAAAGGCCATATCTCTCAAACCATTTGGCCAAAATTGGTGAGGTTTTTTCCAATAAACCACATTTAACCTCCTCTTTCCAAAAAAGTAAATTTCATGTGCCAAAACATTGCCAATCAAAATGGCACTTTTGGACCTAGCATGTTTGAATTTCAAGTGAGGTGCAATTTTGACTTTTTGAAATAAGTAATTTCCATTCAAGTGACCAATTGGAATTAGTTCAGAACATCATTTCTGACTTGCCAAAGGCCCAAATCGAGCAGCATTCTACCACATACCTCCCATATGCACCAAATTGGCAACTTAGCAATTGGCTTCATTAAACAAAAACTTGATTAGCATTGCATTAAGAGATGTTAAACAGACCATATATAACATATTTTCTGTCATTGTGAACCCTAGCTGCAGCCATCAAACACTCAGAAATCCATTCATTCCCTAAAACCTCATTTTGATCATTTTCCAAAATCTGCAAAAATACTCCAAAGAACCCGACCTGGCTAGTGTTGTTTCATCATCCAAACAACATTTTGGACTCTTTTCAACCATCATCCTCCAACTGGAAGCTCACTTTCTAGCACTGTTTTCAAAGAATCCATCCATGGCAGATTGAGATTCGAGCAAGAATAAGCTACATTGAGCCGAAGCATCTTCACTATTCATCATTGGAAGCACAAATCTTCATCTGTTCGAGCTTATACTGGCCAAATAGCAACTGAGTTCCAACTTTCTTCAAAAACAAGTAAGAACTCGATCCCTCCATTTCTCAAATCCATGCTATGCTTAGTGTAGATCTCTTCATGCTGAGCTTCATGGTGCTTTTATTTTCGAAAATGGTTGGATATTCATGAAGTTACACTGAAATGAAGTTTGATGTCGTTTTTGATTCTTGCTCGATTCATGATGTATACTATGTTTTATTGAAAATCATTGCTGGATTCATGTTATTGGTTATTTGCTGAGCATTTGTGTGTATTCAATTTTGGATTTCTGGAAAAATTCTTGAAAACTCGATTTGGAGGTGATGACTGTTGTTGCTGTTCCAAAACCCTAGCTCCTGTTGCATTGCCCAGGAAATTTGAATTCTCACGTACGCATGCTACTGTTCCACATGCCAGCCAATAGAAACATTTTATTTTGTGCCCCAAAACGACACCGTTCCGTTTAATGAACTCCATATTTACAGCTTTGCCATCCGGTTCATTAATAATTCAAATTAATTCATTTAAATTCTTATTTTATTTCACTTTGGTTACTCATCTTGCAAAATTCATAATTCATTCATTTTAATTCCAAATTTCATGGGAATTTTTGCATCATCTTCATCATGAGCTCTACTTTTTTATCATATTTTTTCCAGATTTTTATGATCATCGAATTTTAAATGGCATTAGGGTTTGTAGAATGTGACCAAATATTGTACATCTTGCCAAATCTCTTGTGAAATTGTGATGCATTATCCATTTGATCTGAAATTTTTTGTGCTTAATCTACACTCATTCATGTTTATTTTGATGTAAAGATAATGAATTTATCTTATGTGGTTTGAGAGTTGTGAATTTTGAAGTAGGGTGTGACAACTTGTGTCACACCATTAATGTGCAACTTGCTGATTTTTGTATCCATGCTTCTTGACCTCTAAATGAACTGATTTTTTGCATGAACCTACTCTTGTATGTCTAGTTCACTTGTGATTTTTCTTGGAATTAATTATGCCATTTCCTAATTGTTTGAGATTTTCTCCCCTGTTTGACCAAAATGTGGACTTATTGTGATGCATGTTGCCATTTCATTTGTGAAATCCTCATACTTTATTAGATGGACATGAAATTTTGCATGAGATAACTAGACATCCTCATCTTTGCCATGGTTTTAGTCCCATTCATTTATCATACACCATCTCTGATATATGATTTTTCTAAGTTGATGCATGTTTGGTTGACTTCCTTAAGCATGTTCAAAATTGCTTTGACTTTCTGATTTTCATTGACTGCCTTCCACTTGTCCAAATAAGATGAAATTTGACATGCTTACCATGCTAGGTGTTAGGATTGATCATGATTTATTTAGGGATTTTTGGAAATGTTTGAGTTGACTTTTGATGCAAGTCTTTCTGTTGACTTCTATGAGCTCTCACTTGCCATGCTTTGACTTCTTTTGCCTATGAATTGATGATGATGCATGATATGAACATGAACCCAATTGGAATTGTTTCTTGATGGATTAAACATGATTTTGAATGCTTTCCCTTTGCTGTTTTGACTTTTTCATTCTCTTTTGACCCTAGGCTTGCCCTAGTGGTCCTGTTACTCACTTTTGAGCTTGTGTTTTCAGGTTGACCAACAAAATGACCAATGAGGCCAATTATCTTTGATTGAGTTTGCTTGAATATCATTGTTTAACCTTGTTTGTTTTGTAGGTGACTTGGCTCACATGCCTAAGTCTTGTGCCTTGCACATACACATGCTTCTGATTAGCTGTTAATGTCTGTCTCCTTTTGCTTTGATTTGAGTTGCATACTAACATCTGCTTGACTATTTCAGGTGCTTTTAGTTGCTTAGTTCCTTGTGAACTTTTTGCTTTGCTTTGCTTGTATAAGCAATTTGCATTGAGGTATATCCCTTAATCTTCATGTAGTCTGGAAGACCTGGCCTGTTACTTGGCCAGGCAACTGTCTGAAGTCCTCCTTAAGAGGCAATGTTTGTGTATGTTTAATTTGTCCTTGTACAGAGTCAAAGACCTCCTAAGTGAAGAGGCAATTGGCAGAACCAAGGGATAAGCAACCTATCCCCTGCTATTCAGTGTGTCTTCTATTTTGCTCACACCACCGTGTTGATGCATTGCAGATAAAAACCCAAGATCTTGTACAATTGTACAGTTGAGTCAGCATCAAATGTGTAGAAGGGTTCCCACTTTCTGAACCCACACATTCTTGTCAAATGCTCTCCCTGGCCAGGGATAGAAGCAATGAGGCACACCCCTCATCTCCTTTCATCTGCTTCACCTTAGCCCCTCAATGGCAAGGTTAAGAGCAATATTCACCCCATTCCAGAGGTTTGTTTGTTGAGGTTGATGTGACCCCTCGGCTAAAACCTAACCCATGTTTGAGCCCCCTTGTTGGTGTGTTTACTTTATGCTGTATGTGTTTGTGTGTGCTTATGTGGTGTGATCATATCCCCTAGGTTTGTTAGACTCCGCGTAGTCTCGTTTGCATGTCAATTAAGGTAGCACGGTTCCTTCGTATAGGACTTCCTTTCTTGCTTGAGCTTTCTTAAAACACAAACAAACATTATCCCCTCTTAAGGATACGTTAACTCCTTCTACTACAGGTGAGTAAGTCTCCAAAGGTCGAGCATCAGGTAGATTGTGCAGTGACGTTGTCCACCTAAAAAACACAAACCAACAGTAATAGTTTAGCCGAACTACGGCAACTCTGATTCTCATATTCAGATGAGATACGTAGGCACGAGATGCGATGTCTTGTCGAGTTTGACTAACCACTAACATCTTATTCTTTTCTCTCACCCCTGTTGTGATTGAGATATCCCCTTTCTCTTGCCCTAGTTGCAATCGAGATCCTTCTTTTTCCCGTGTCAGTTGGCTAGAAACCTTAACTTAGGGTTGATTTGCATGATAACATCTAGGCTCGAGTCGTAGTCTCCCTAGAGTTGTGTCTCCCTCTGCTATCTGGGTAGGCTAGATCCTTATCCCTGCGTAGGGGAACTACATCGCCCTGATCTTCATACCGGATGAAGTATGTAGGCAGAAGATTGAGCTGATCTCTCCGGGCGCCTTTTCTTTTCTTTTGTGTGTGTTGTTTGACAGTTATAGGCTCGAGTCCCCGACTCCCTATTAACTTGTTGTGTTGTTGTGTGTTTGGAAGCCGATGTAAGTCCATCGAGTGGCATTTGGGTTCCAGTGTGTGTGTTTAGGTTCGGATGCTGATGTAAGTCCAGTGATTGACATTCGGGTTCCACGTTTGCCTGTGTGTGTCTTGTTTGTTTGTGTGCGTGTCAGCCGAGCTACGAATGCTCTGATTCTCCTTCGTCCAAAGGAGATACGTATGCATAGGATGCGACATCCTAGCGAGCATGTGTCGTTTCCCCAGTCCGAACTACTTCGACTCTGATGTCTATGCCTGATAGACTAAGTAGGCCCAGGATGCTGTGTCCTGCCGAGTCAGTTTCAGTCAGTCTCTTTTGTCTCTTTCAGCCAATGTGTGTGTGTTTGAGCAGTGTTTTAGCAACCATTATTCCTTCCTTTTGTGCGTGGATCCCGTAGAGTACTACGGATGCGTAGGGGTGCTAATACCTTCCCTTCGCATAACCGACTCCCGAACCCATCCTCTTTGGTCGCGAGACCACGTCTTTCCTAGGTTTACTCTGAGCGTTTCCTTTCCCTCTTTTGGGATAAATAACGCACGGTGGCGGCTCTGTTGTTTCTTTCTTTCCCGCCGGTTTTTCGCGTAATGCGACAAGTGGAATACACTATTATCACCATGAGAATAACTTTGACACTTTGCATTACTTTCTATATAGTATTCTCATAGCGGGTCAATCCGGTATAAATATTACTCCTAATATTCATACCTATGTTTAAGACTTGATAACTCTTTATCCATGATCCATGAGATGTGATCATCAGTCTACAAACATAATAGTCTTAATGCTTTAATGTTATCCCACTTCACACTAAAGCTCGACTACGGATACTTTAGGAATAGTGTCCTTATGTTTAATGTGTTCTCATGATTAAGTCACACTTAATACAATAAACGGACTATCTATTCTAGGGACTTTATTAATCAACCATAATAAAGAAAATGCCTTTAAATAATTCGATACAAGTACCAAAAGTATTGGCCTCTAGGGCTTACACCAACAGATACAACTCCTAAGAACTTAGGCATCTTCCAACTAGGGTCTTGAGGAATCCCAAATCCAAAAGTCAACCAAGAAAAGCACCTGAGTACCAACTATCCCTGGATAGGGTCTCAAACCAAGCATCAAGCTCCTCAAGCAACATCTCAAACCATGGGCCCACAATTAGGATTTGAATCCCTTGATGAATACCATAATGGAACTTTGTTGAATTCAAGATTCAAAGATCAAGCCACTAGCGTTTTGCATCCCTTATGAATAGATGAATCACCAGGCCAAACCTCTAGGGTTTCATCCATGACAAAACCCTAGCTATGCAAATTAGGAACCTTGAATCCACCATGATCAACTACTAGGTATGGATGAATGTTTGATGCATATGAATGAAACATTGAGTGTATGCAAATAATTCTCAAGTTAGGGTTGAATGAAAAGATGAAAAGGGGAGGGCAAATTTTAGGGTACAACAACGACGTATACTTTTTTTTTCATCATTGCTAATTTTTTTATATAAACCCACCTCATTCACATTTAACACAACGCTCACACTACTCCCACACTTTTTCTCTTTCAAACCGCCAACCTTTTTCTTTACAATTGTTCATCTACTTCAACTTTATTCAATGGCTAAGAACCAACAACAACAATAACCTTTTCAATCTGTTGTCGATGAAAACCACTCAGTTATGGTATGGATTCTTGAAACCACTCTCAACATTCCGGTCTAAGAACTGATGGTTCTCAATGAAACCATAGTATATTTCAAGAACCTAAAGGATAATGGTTTTGACCTAACGGGAACTCTGGAATTCTAAGGTTGTAATGTGTTCTTTGAGAGACTGACATGTATAGTCTATCCAGTTCTTGATAAGGAATTCAAGATTCATGTTGTTGCTGAAAAGGACACAATCACTTCCTACATCATGAACATGAAGATTGTGGTTACGGAAAAATCAATCGCAGATTGGATTTCTCAATGTTTGAAGGAAAAAGGTGTATAACATCAAATATGATGCTCACAGAGACGCCAAGGTAGCATCAACTATCTTCAAGGAAGGAACAAAGTTTGATGATTGGAAGGGTCCAAGTGCTAAAGATTTGACTGATACTTTGAGGGTATGGTTCAAGATCATCCTGGGATGCATTCATCAGAGACCCAACACCAACTCTTCTAATTATGTCAACACCACTAAGAAGTTTATGTTATTCTTTCTGGAGAAAGACATCAAGATGACTCTTCCAGCAATTTTATTTAGGTTTCTCAGGGATTCAATAAGAGAAACTAGAACTGGAAATTCTTCCAAAAATGGGAAGTTTATTCCTTATGGAAGATTAATTTCAGACATTCTGGTGGTGAATGGTCTTGTTGAACACCTTATGGTAAGTGGACTAACTGTTGAGTTAGTCAAGGATGCTGGGAAAGTATTATGGAGAAAGAATATGAAAAGCATGGGTCTTATTTCCAAAGTTGTTAAGCCAGATTACCTTCCTACCAAGGAAGTTATTTGTGGAACAAGGACTCTGGTTGTTGATTTCCCAATCTTCGCTAAGATTTATCCTCCAAATGTTATGGCATACTACCTTACTAGCTGCATTAAAGATGGAGTTGATCCATTGGTTGATGCATTCAACCTTCTAGGAACTTACCCAGATGCCTATGGGAAGAGAAAGAAGAGCAGCAAGAAGAAATATGCTCAGGGAGAAGGAACTTCTGAACCGCAGAAGAAGAAAAAGGTTTCAATATTTTTGGATGAAGATGATGTGCCTCTTAGTGAGTGTCAGAAAGCTATGATTCTGAAGGATACTCCTGGTGTTGGCCAACAGTCATCCAAGGCCTCCGGTGCACCCATCCCTGGTAAGTCTCCTATGGCGAATAACTCTTTTAGTTTCTGATACTAATGTTTCTGAAAGTGTCTTAACAACATCACCACCTTCACCTTCATCTCTTAACACCTTCTCAATTCCAAATCCAATAATTTTATCTCAACACCAACAACAAAAACCACAAACACCACCTCATACACCAATTCTATCTTCATCCATTCCACCATGATCTCTAAATGTTTCTTCTCCCTAATCAATTAATCCAAATGAGCCACCCAGAAAATCTCCTTCGAGAGATTTTGGTGACCAAGAGTCTGAGGGCGCTCCCAAAGGCTTGTTCAACTTTAAACCATATCACATTGTGTCTGATTATGATGATGAACAATATTCAGACCTTCCATATCTTGTTATTTCCAATGTTTATGGCCCTGACTTTCACCCTACTATCATTGATGTTTCTATCAAATATCCCAGTCAACCAAAACCTAAAAAACCCAATGGTGGTAAGATTCTGAAGAAATTTAAATCAGATTCAAAAAGTTGTCTTCACACTGCTATGTGGACTAGTGTTTTATCCACTAACCCATCAGAAAGTGATGCGGTATGGGAAGAATATAGGATATGGGTTAACTCCAAAATTTCTAAGTTGAAGAACTTTGGATACAAAGTTTCTGAAAGGAATACCTATTCAAGGTTTGAACCTACAATGAAAGCCTTACAGTTATAGCATGCTCCATTATGTATTCATGTTCCTGAAATTAAGGAAGTAGCAAAGGAGATTGAGGAAGATTCTAGACATCCAGATTTTGTCATGGAAGATACTTCTACTCAATTAGACAAAGGAAAGTAAGTCGTGTCTGAAGATCAATAGCAAGCTCAAAATAGTGAGCCAAAACAACAAATTGTTGTTTTTGAGAATGAAAATGCTACTAGAACTTCTTTTGGGGTAATTCCTGAAGTGATTCTGAAGACTCTCGCTGAGATGAAGGAAGAAAGTGCTATTGTCAGACAACACTTGGATAGGCAGGATCTTCTGTTCGAAATGATTCTCTCCAAATTACCGCCTCCTCCTCCACCATAGAACCCTAACCCTTGGTTTTCAAAATTTCTTCACTTTTGTGTTATTTTTGTCTAAATCTTTTTGTATTTGTTTTGCAAACTTTTGGACTGTTGTGCCTTCTGGCATTTGGTATCAATAAAATCATGTTGTTTCCTTATTTTATTTTGTCTATGTCTTTTTGATCGATGAAAAATGGGGAGAAACGTAATTGATTTTGATATACCTATGTTCGTGAATCAGAACCCAAACATTTTCAATTTTTTCTCCTAACAACTACTTCAAAGAATGGTTTGTTAATTATTTTTTAGGGAAAATCAAGAAGATCAGAAGCTCTTGAAGTTTTTCAGATCAAAACTTAAGTTACCAGTTTCTGAAGAAATGGTTTACTTTCTGAGTTTGAAGTTTTAACTTCACCGTTTGAGAAAGACTTCCAACCAGACATAACCAGGCATCAAGTTCTGAGGAATTGTGAATTCTATGTTAACCAGAATTGATTCAACCAAGTTTTAAGGTTTTAACCAGGTTTTGAAGCTCTTTAAAAAGAGTTTGTAACCAAACTTTAAAGCTCTTTCAAAAAGAACCATGCTCTGAAGCTCTTTCAAAAAGAGTTCAACCAAGTTTCTGAAGTGAAGTTCATCAGAGTGTTGACTTTGACAACCAGTGTTCTAGATAAGTTAGAGCAACTTTTAAATAAAAGCCAAATTCTGATAGAAGATCATTTTGATTCTGAAAAAAGGTTAATCACAAGAGTGTTCTTTCATTCTGATTTTATCATTTTAGGATTGTACATCTCAGAGGAAACTTTGTGCTTCTGTATAATGTATCTTCCTGTGATAACCCTGTACAAAATTGTTCATCAAAATACATGGTTTTGTCATCATCAAAAAGGGGGAGATTGTTAGAACAAGATTTGGTTATGCATTTGTACCTTTGAGTTTTGATGATAACAATGCATTATTTGTGTGAGAATAATTTTGATACTCTAATTGTTTGTTATTATGTAGCTTTATCATCCAGTTCTGATTCTGACTTTATGACGTGCAACGTCACCACTTTCTGAACATTTATTCTGAATTCCTCTTCTGCGTTGAATCGCTCGTGAGAAGTTCTGAAAGATGCTATGTTGTTGCTGCAATGTTCTTTCTATTTCTGCGTTGATTCACTATTAAGAAGTTTTGAAAGACGCTATGTTGCTGCTGCAATATTCTTTTTGCTTCTGCGTTGATTCACTCCTGAGAAGTTCTGGAAATATGCTATGTTGTTGCTGCAATGATCTATCCGCTTCTGCTTTTGGATGTGACTCTATGATCAAGCTTCTGAAGTTTTGTTACTTAGATGAAGACTCTGAATATCCCAAGCTAGACGCTGACGTAGTCAAGGTTATGACTGAAGATTTTGATTTCAGCTTTGTGTTTCTTCTTTTCATGCTTCATCAACTTTTCATCAGAAACTAATGAATTTAATGATAATATCAAGTTGATACGTGATCAAATAGTACAATGTACAAATCAGAAATATTCCTTCCACTATCTGAAAATATGGGTGAAAGACAATACTATTCTTCAAACCTGTCACTAATCCGTCAGTGGACAACTGCTTTTTAGTATCCCGGATTTTCCCTTCAACGGTTTATTTCTTATGCTATATAAGTAGGACTTGGAGACTTGAAGAAAGATAATGCAATAATTTATAAGACTGTTTTCTATGTGAAAAAGCTCTCTACTTTGTGCTTAATTTTCTTTAAGTGTTTGTATTTCATTTGTGTAAAATCTGCTTGTGTAGAAGCAACTTGTAACACAAAAAGTTATATTCAAACTTTTTTGTTTGATTCCCTTAAGGAGACTAGATTATAGTCGGATCCTTGAGAAGGCAAAGAAATTTTTTCTTTATGTTTTCCTTAAGGAGACTTAGTTGTAGTCAGATCCTTGAGAAGACAAAGAAAGTTGTTCTTTGTGATTTTTGTAATCTGTTTAGTTATAGTCGATTAAGTCCTGGTGTATAAGGAGAAATTACCTTGGCGGGTGGACTAGAGTAGCTTTGATTTCAACCGAACCAGGATAAAAATCCTTGTGTCTTTCTCTCTGTGTTCTCTTGACAATGTGGAGTTTTTGAATTGCTAAAAAAATTTGTTTTTAAAACTCAATTAACCCCACCCCACCCCCCTCTTGTGCTTTTTCACACCTTCAGTAAATTTTTTTAATAATTAGAAGAAATCAAATAATGTATGCTAACACTCATATTCAAACGCTTCTCGTTGAGGACAATAGATGTGTAGGGTGTTTCCCCACGCATAACTGACTCTCGAACAAGAATTTGATTGCGACGACCATATTTTTGTTCTTTTATGGTTTTATCTATTTTTTTCCATTTAAAAAATAAACTTCGATGCAACTATGTTATATTTAGAACGTTCTTACACTCATGTTTTTTTCGCGCTGCTATAGTAAGTAACTCCAATGTGAATTTATGTTGAAATGTTATAACATGAGATGTATTAAGAGTAGTAAATAATGAGAAAGACTACCTCTAAGAGGGTCAACATTTCGGTCAGATGTTTTGGAGGGTCCATGTAGGTGTAGCGGGATCTGTATTGAGAAGACTAAGAGCTACATTGAGTGAGAGTAAAAGTTTTTCCATCAATTAATGTAGATTGGGTCATTGTTTTGACGGTATCAAGTAAGATGATTAATACAAAATATTAGTTATGAATCTTAACATGCAAGGATAAGATGTCATCATAGAAATAAGTACTTTATATGGACTAACGCATCAATGAATTCTTGATTTTTTTTATTTAAATCAACTTTGTTGAGATGGTCAAATCATATTGTCTTGAAAGCTAAATAATGTAAGGTGATTCATAAAAGATGATAGAGGACGTATTTGGTGGAAAAAAATACCCTGTGGTTCCTTGATTTTAACATGTTTTAGAATAACTACGTAAGGAAATTAAGGATCATGCATGTTAAAATTGGTTATAAAATCAGCAACAAAATTGTCTGAAGGAGTACATGTTATGTTTTTCATACTATAACAACAAAGAAGTGTAGGTAAAGATCAACATGATTTGAAAAAAAACAGTTATAAAAACTTGTTTGATAAAACAAAAAGTTTCATATATTACTCTGCATCAACTAAGGCGAAGGTGGTAGGAAACTTCTTAGGACCAGATTTCGATCTCAGAGGGCGAAGTTCATGAACTTCTCGAATGATGTCTGAGAATATATGAATAGTTAATGATGGTTAAAGTATTTTGATAAGGAAATATGTATTATGAAATTCATATTTAAGTGAGGGGATTTACCAAGTAAGAGGTTAGGTCGGTATTTCCCTAAATTGATTTCAACAAAGCTTTTAAAGTTAACTTTATACAGTGGAATATCAGGAAATTTTTTTGGAGTTCTTTTGAGTCATTTTTACAGTGGAATATACAGTGTAACATGTCAGATATCTTAAATATGAACAACAAGATTCTGAAGTTCTTTTGAGTCATTGATGTCTCTGATATTATCAACATCCATTGACATTGTAAGTTTTTTTATCATGAAGAAATGGTTAATATATATATTTGAACATAACATTTGTTAATATATTTCAGTATTATGTTAATCAGTTGTCTGTTTTGACATTGATATTGACGTGTATTTGTTTCATGCTTGATGGGAAAAACAAAACTGTAAAAATGCAAGCTTTTTAAAAAATGAGATAGAAATGTGTAAACTGTGTTTTCTTAAACTAAGATGAAACAAAAATTGAGAAAGCAAAGAGAATAAAGTGCAGAATATCAAAAATAACCCATTTTCTTCTTTGAAAGCAGGACAAAAGAGAGAAAAAAGTGTGAAAATGCTTGCTTTATAACAAAATAAATTTCTTTATTCATTGAAAGCATGTTGGATATTTTTTTAAAGTAAACACAAAAATTTCCAAAAAAGTAAACATGCAATCTTTTAAAACATGGGTATATTCATCAAAATAAGAACAGACATGCAAAAACTCAAAATTCTGAAGTTGGTTTTAATTTGATTTTTGTAAAAAATGATGAAAATAATGTGACATGCAAAAATGAAAAGGATGCTAAAAGTTGATAAAAAAAAGTGTAAACCTAGAAGATGAGAGTATTAGTACCTGAAAAACAATCGCATTCAAATACAATGAAAAAATGAAGAAAGTAAAGGGTTTTTTGTAAACCCTAAATGAACAGAGTATAATAACGAAGCTTGAAGTATGGTTTTAAATAAGAGGGTCACCTTGAACGAAAATTTTGTACGTATTTGAAGAAGAACAAAGTTAGGAATACAAAGACGAGAGTAAGATAATCTTAAAAACAAAACCTTTAAGGTTAGTAAGAACAAAAATAAGGTATTGCATTGTTGATAAACCGTAACCATAACATGCAATCATATAATAAGAAGAAAAAGAAACACCGAGCAAAGGAGTTACAAAGAAAGGAAAAAGGGAAGAGAGTTGATAGTGGGTATTATCAATGATTGCACTCAGTGGAGAGGAAAGACCATAGGAGAGAGAGAGATGTTAAGAATGAAGGGTTGATGTAAATCTAAAAGTGTTGAGAAAGATGGTAGAAATATTTTGGTAAAGATAAAAAGAAAACTTTTTAGAAATAAAAGACTGGAAAAAACGAAGGAAAAAAATGAATAGGTGTTGGGATTTAAGCAATGGATATAAGCAATCGATACTATCAATGCATTTTGTTATTATAGATATATAGATAGACATCATAATTTATTTCATATGTTTATTGCTATATTTTAATCCTTTTAAAAATTATTTATATTAGTTTTTTATTAAATATATAAAATATTTAATTATATACACTTAAATATAATAAAATATATTATTAATATAAATAATATACATATTACAAATATTATTTTATAGTTCAATTGGCTTTAAAAAATTAAATTAAAAATTAAATAAAATTAGGACCTAAGTTTCAAATCCTATTAAAGATATAAATATATACTAATAATTGATATTTAACGATTTATCATTAAAAAACAACAAAGACAAAAAATATATTACTATATATTTACGGAACTGTCATGCCCAAATTTTGGCAGGACATATCAATTTCACTGATAGTTGAATTTAATTCAAATTCATTCATATTATATCAAAAATAAGTGTTATCATGTTTCATCCCTTTGTATTTTACATATTTTTGTACTAATACTTTCTCATCCTTCACATTTTTGTACTTTTTAGCACCATGTCCCTCTTAATATTTTGTCACTAAGTTACTAATACTATTTTCATCATTAACTTTTGTCCCTTTTACATTAATTTTGGAATACTCATATTTTGACACTTCTAAAAATCATTAGTCATTCTTTCTCAAAGTCAACATAAAGTCAACCTTATTTTCAAAGACAATTTTTATAATATATATAAAGTCATATATCTTGCCTTTCAAATACTTGTTATCTTTGAAAAATCTTTATTTAGTTCATATCAAATCTTTTTTACAATAAAATCAGATGAAAAATGACTAATTAGGTGTATGTTTTTTTTTTCGTGTGTTAGGATACAAGCCGTATAGCTTGCCTTTCGTGCACTTGTCTTCCGTAAAAAAATACAATAAATTAAACGAATATTAGTTCATTCTTTAATTGGTCAAAAATGATTAATTGGGTGTATGCCTCTTTTTCCCCGAGCATTCAGATACAAGTCGTATAACTTGCCTTTCGAATGCTTGTCTCCAGTTAAAGAATTGTGACTCGACTCGCCATACATTTCCAAAATCAAATCTGATAAAAAATGACTAATTTGACGTATATCCCTTTTTTTACCGAGTATTTGGATACAAGTTGTATAAATTTCCTTTCAAATACTCTTCGTCCACCTAAAAACAACTTCAACTAATCCAACCTATTTTTTCCGCCTCAGCGCGACCTAAAAACTTTTTCATATACGAAAGATGTTTTATCCATTACGACGTGAAGCACAAACAACGTTTCATTCCTTCCATGCGCGAGTAGCAAGCAACGTTTTTCGCTCGAATGCGATCAGGACAAGATCCATTATGACACAAAGCACAAACAACGTTCACTTCTCCCGTGTGCGAGTAGAAAACAACATTTAACTGCTCGAATGTGACACTAAAAACAACCAACAAACAAATATTTTCTACCTTGAACTACGTAACTTTGAGTTCCTCAACGCACCTGGGGATACGTAGGAGTGAGATTCAACGTCTCGTCAAACACCCTAATAAATATTTTTTCCGTTCTATTTCTTTTTGTAAATATGTCATAATAATTAGAAGAAATAAAAAATAACTTAAACTAACACTTTTATTCATAAAGCTAATTAAGCTATTTCTGTTGGTTATAATGGATGATGCACGGTGCTAATCATTTTCTCGCACATAATTTATTTCTGAATGTGAATTTGGTTGCGATACCATATTTGTGTTCTTTTAGTATTTTATCAACGTCTTCCCATTTTAAAAATAAACTTCGATAACGACTTCATTGTCATTTGAGCATTCATTCGTTTAGGAATTCTTTTTGCACCGCGATAAAAACAAAAGACAAAAAAAAGTTTTATAGAAATCAACCTTAAAAATTATATTTTAAGGGATTAAATGCAACTTATATTAGTAAAAAAATTAAAAACTCTTATTTCTAATCAATTGTAATAATAAATTCTATTAAATAGGTGACAACAAAGTTTTTTTTATAATAAAATTGATATCACAATACATTATAAGTCTGTTATTTTATCACTTATAACATAAAAATAACTTATATTTTGAAATTAAGATGAAAATTTTAAATATAATTATTATAAGAATTAAAAATTACTTGTCAATTTAATGTAAACTAATTGTTATAAACATTAAAAACAAAATTTTAATAATTTATTTAAACTAAAATTTATTCAACCTTTAAATAAATATTTAAAATATAACTCGGAGATGTTATTAAATCATTAATGTGACTCTTGATAAAAAAAATCAGCAATGTGGTAATCACTCATTGGTCCTATGAAACTTCTCCAAAGTTCAATTAATTCTTGAGTGTTATTATTTATATTTTAAGACAAATTAATCATATTAATTAAAAATATATTGAATAACTAAATTAATAAATATATTTAATAATTAAAAATTCATTTATCACTACTACTGAAAATACATATAATGACGGTTGCATATCCGTTGTTAGGTAGCATGTGATTGTATGTATGATAGATTCCATAACGAGCGTGTGATCGTGGTTATACGCTAGGTAGCGTGCTACCTATCACAACGGTTATATTAAACGACCGTTATGATATATAAATGTAGGTCATGGGTTAGAAATCCAACAACAGCAATAATTTATTCAGAATATAATTAACATTTCACCACGGTTATAAAAGATAACTGTTGTGAAAAGTACCTGAGTTTATTATAAAATATGTAAATTGCTTGTTTTTTCATACACCTTACTAAACATATACAACCATTAAAATTTATGTAGAAGATAATAATTTGAAAAATCAAATTATTCTTGAAAAACAACTTAAACGAACCACTGTTTTCCAAATTGTATTCATATCGTAATTCATCTTTTGCTTCTTAACACGTAGCAGTTGATTCAATGTCCAAAATTATTCAAAGCAACGGTTCATTCCTAGTTTATTTTGCAAAGTATCAATACGTTGACTAATTCAGAATCATCATCGCTATCATTATCATTATTTTAATCAATTATGAAGATTATTATGATGACAGCGATGAAGATGATTCAATTTCTTAACAAATTTGATGTTTTGCAATATAAATTAATAGAGAATGAACTGTTGCTTTGAAGAATTTGGGGGCAATAAATCAAGTTTTACGTCTTAAAGAGATATATAGATGAATTACGAGATGAGTGCAATTCGAAAAACATGTTTGATCTAAGTTGTATTTCAAAAATAACTTAATTTTTGAATTATTATTTTCTAAATCACTTTAAATGAATGCATGCTCAATGAATGGTGAGTGAAACAAACAATCTACATACATTATAATAAACTCAACAACAACATACATCAACAATAACAATATTTATCAACAATAACATACCTTTTATGGAAAAGATATGTGGAATGATCTGAAGTTGATCTATTTTGTGTTGTCATGAAGAAAAATACAAGGCGGATGAAGCAACAACAACCACAACATACAAAAAAAAATTGTCAACAACAACCAACAATAAATCATGTGAAACATAACAAGTAGTACATTGTATCATAATAAGAAACAACAACCACCACTACGCCAAAAACTGGAATAGACAGCGCACCTTAGAGGGCGCTTTCTTAAAGAAGCGCACTCTAAAGTGAAGAGAAAAATAAGGAGGAATAGACAGCGCACTTTAGAGGGTGCTTTTGAAACAAAGCGCCCTCTAAAGTGAAGCAAAAAAATAATGAGGAAATGGAGGGACACCAATAGAGGGCGCGTTTATGAAAGCGCCCTCTAAGGGTACCCTTAGAGGGCGCTTTTAAAAAAGCGCTCTCTAAGTCCATGTACAACAGCGCACTTTAGAGAGCGCTTGTGTAACAAAGCGCCCTCTAAAGTGAAGCGAAAAAATAATGAGGAAATGGAGGGACAACAATAGAGGGCGCGTTTATGAAAGCGCCCTCTAAGGATACCTTAGAGGGCGCTTTTAAAAAAGCGCTCTCTAAGTCCATGTACAACAGCGCACTTTAGAGAGCGCTTGTGTAACAAAGCGCCCTCTAAAGTGAAGCGAAAAAATAATGAGGAAATGGAGGGACAACAATAGAGGGCGCGTTTATGCAAGCGCCCTCTAAGGATACCCTTAGAGGGCGCTTCTAAGGAAGCGCTCTTTAAGTCCATGTACAACAACGCACTTTAGAGGGCGCTTTATTACAAAAGCGCTGTCTAAAGTGAAGCGAAAAAATAAGGAGCAATAGACAGCGCACCTTAGAGGGCGCTTTTTTTCCACAAGCGCCCTCTAAGGTCCCGTTTAGTAAACATTAAAATTATAACATACTGCGCGTTTTGTTATTTCACTCTCTGTTATTTTCGTTCTTTTCACGTTAGGGTTCTAAGGCGTTCTCCTTCCACCTCTGTTAGATCTACGACGTTTCCTCCTTCTGGCACCAAAGGTACGTTTGTTTCGTTTTAGCTTTGCCCTATTTCTTGCTTTGTTTTAGCTTTGCCCCATTTCAGTTTTTTGTTATTGTTGTCTATGCGTTGTCTATGCTACGTTTGTTTCAACCTGTAAAGTTTCAATATTCATAGTCATTTTAAATTTGATAGCGCATGCGTTAAATTTCAAGCCCTACGTTTGTTTGGGTTTATTAGGCAATTTCAAGCCCTATGAATATCTGATTTTGTGTCAACACCAATATCATTAGAAACCTAGGTCCGAATGTGTTTGAACTCTTCTGAAATTGTTTTTTGTTTATTCTAATTAGTAATGGATAATACATGGATGTCTTCCAATCGATTGTCGAGAGAGTACGAGAATGGGGTATTAGAATTCGTTAAGTTTGCCGTTGCGAACGCCGAAGACCCCAGTAGAATGATATGTCCTTGCTTGGGTTGTTGTTATGGGAAACGGGTTGACGCAGTTCAGTTGACATCGCATCTAATGAGGCATGGAATTGATCGAAGTTATACATGTTGGAATTTGCATGGTGAGAAAAGTAACGAAAATGTTGAACCGGGGGATAGTACGACCTATGCCTCAAACTATAGTGGCGCAGATACATACGATTGTGATCGAGTTGAAGAGATTGCAGAAGCACTTGAAGGAGATCTTAAGGATTGTCCCGAAATGTTTGAGAGGTTGGTAAGTGATGCAGAGAAACCTTTGTATGATGGTTGCACTAAATTCACAAGATTGTCTGCGGTATTAAAGTTGTACAACTTAAAGGCGGGCAATGGGTGGTCGGATAAAAGTTTCACAGAGTTATTAGCCCTTTTGAAAGATATGCTTCCTGAGGATAATGTTCTTCCCAATCGAACATATGAGACCAAAAAGATGTTGTGCTCTATTGGCATGAGCTATGATAAGATACATGCATGTCCAAACGATTGCGTTTTGTTTCGAAATGAGTATGCATCGTTAAATGAGTGTCCTAAATGCGGTGTCTCGCGATATAAGAACAAGTTGTCTCCAGCAAAGGTCTTGTGGTATTTTCCTGTTATTCCGAGATTTAGACGCATGTTTCGTAGTGAAACCGATTCAAGACACTTGACCTGGCATGCAGATGAAAGAATTATAGATGGAAAGTATCGACATCCGGCAGATTCACCACAGTGGTTGAAAATTGATAATGATTATCCTGAATTTGGAGAAGAATCAAGAAACCTTCGCTTGACATTATCTACTGATGGAATGAACCCACACGGTATCCAGAGTATCTCACATAGTACATGGCCTGTGATTATTATGATTTATAACCTACCTCCATGGCTATGTATGAAGCGTAAGTACATGATGTTGTCTATGTTGATTTCTGGACCTAAACAACCAGGGAATGACATAGACGTGTACTTGAAGCCCTTAATCGAAGATTTAAAGATTTTGTGGGAGACCGGTGTGGAGGTTTATGATGGATATAGGAAAGAAAGTTTCAACTTGAGGGCGATGTTGTTTGGCACAATTAATGATTTTCCTGCATACGGAAATCTATCAGGGTATAGCATAAAAGGTCAATGTGCGTGTCCTATTTGTGAAGATAAAACAGATTGGAAGCGCTTGGAGTTTGGTCAGAAGAATGTCTTTCTCGGTCATCGGAGATTCTTAAATTCAAATCATCACTACCGTGGATGGAGAAA
Organism: Lathyrus oleraceus; assembly: GCF_024323335.1. Lineage (NCBI taxonomy): Eukaryota > Viridiplantae > Streptophyta > Magnoliopsida > Fabales > Fabaceae > Lathyrus > Lathyrus oleraceus. Next base: position 345,419,074 of record NC_066583.1, read on the forward strand.
GGGGTTCAATGGAGAGACAGAACAAGGCAGAGCTCCACCTATATTGACGGGTGATCAAATTTTTTAAAAGGTGAAAGATTTGGATACTCAGTTTGGCAAGCCTTTTGCCCACACACTTGTCAAAAGTGGGTGGAAGAAGAGGTCAGTTTTTTTTGAATTGCCGTATTGGAAGTCCTTGTATGTGAGACATTTTCTTGATGTTATGCATATTGAAAAAAATGTATTTGAAAGTGTTATTGGCACGTTACTCAATATACAAGGAAAGTCTAAGGATGGCCTTAAGGCAAGAAAGGACTTGATAGCGATGGGAATAAGAACTGAATTAGGACCCTTGAAGAAAGGAAAACGAACATATCTACCGCCTGCTGCTTATACTCTATCTAGAAAGGAGAAAAAAACATTGTGTAAGTTTCTAAGTGAAGTTAAAGTTCCAGAAGGGTACTCTTCAGATATTAGAAGACTTGTGTCTATGAAAGACCTCAAGTTAAAGAGTTTAAAGACCCATGATTGCCATGTTATAATGGAACATTTTCTCCCAATAGGTATACGTTCTATTCTTCCAGAAAAAGTAAGAAGCTCTATAACTAAGTTGTGTTCTTTCTTCAAGTCAATTTGCAGTAAGGTGATCAATCCTGCGATCTTACCAATGTTGCAAAAAGAAATCGTTATTACTTTGTGTGAGCTTGAAATGTTTTTTCCTCCATCATTTTTTGACATAATGGTACATCTAGTTGTTCATCTTGTGAAAGAGACACAATTGTGTGGACCAGCTTATATGAGATGGATGTACCCTGTTGAACGTTATATGAAAATATTAAAAGGGTACGTGAAGAACCGAAGTCGACCAGAAGGTTGTATGGTTGAAAGATACATTGTTGAAGAAGCGATTGAGTTTTGTACTGAATATTTGTCTAATGTTCAGTCAATCGGACTCCCCAAGTCTCAGCTTGTCGAAAAGAAAGAAGGAAAAAATCTAATTGGAAATAAAATCGTGGCAGTATCAAGGGTCGAACGGGATCAAGTGCATTTGTATGTTCTGCACAATGAGAATGAGGTTGAGCCGTATGTTGAAATTCACAAGGATGTTCTCCGAGGTTTAAATCCCAATAGAAATGAAAATTGGATAGTACGAGAGCACAATCGATGTTTTATACCTTGGTTTAAGGATCATATTTATTCAAAGTATTATTCAGATCCCGCTTCAATAACAGAAAGGTTGAGATGCTTAGCATATGGTCCAAGTTTCCATGTTTTTTCTTATAGCGCATACGCGATTAATGGATACACATTTTATACCAAAGAACAAGATGATAAAAGTATTATGCAGAATAGTGGTGTCACCGTGGTAGCTGAAGCAATGCACATATCAAGTGTGAAGGACTTAAACCCCAAATTTTCAAATCTGTCGTATTTTGGTGTTATCGAGCGCATTTGGGTGTTTGATTATGAGAAGTTTCAGATTCCTATATTTGGTTGCAAGTGGGTTGAAAATAATAACGGCATTCGAATGGATAAGTCAGGATTTTTGCAAGTGGATCTTAATAGGGTGGGATATAAAGATGAGTCTTTTATTCTAGCCTCTCAAGCTAGACAAGTGTTCTATGTCAATGATCCGAAAAGTACGAAATGGTCTATAGTTCTTTTTTCCAACAAAGTAATTGATGAAAACACTGGAGATCAAGGTGATGATATTGATGTTGAGATTGAATCGTTTACCAGAAATGATCAAGATGAGAATAATATATCAAATGTTTCATATATTAGAAATGATCATAATGAGGGTATTTGGATCAATCCAACCGTCCGTGTTGTTAAGAGACATGTAGAACATATTCCAACCAAGAAAAGAAAGAGAACTTAGTGAAAAAGGTACAGGTCAAATGATTTTAATTGTTTTCTTTATTACAGGTAAAATGACTTTTATGATTTTAATTGTTTTTACATTTGTCATCTGATTTTAATTGTTTTCTTTTTTACAGGTAAAATGGCTATTATGAAGTCAATCATTTGTGCAAGGGGCAAGGGATGCTCGAAAGTATCAATTGATATTTGTTTAGATGATGATGCTGGATATTTGAAAGTATCCCTCTACGACATTGGTTTCCTTGTTCGACAACATATTCCGATTACATGTGATAATTGGAGAAGTCCGGACTTGAAGGTTGGCAAAGAAAAAATATGGTCGGAGATACAGGCTTGTGTCTCAATAGAGGATGGGTATCTACTTAAAGTTACTTTTGTAGTGGTCCAAAAGAGACATCACACCCGTCTCTTTCCTGTCAACCCCAAAGAGACCGATAGAAGTGGAAAAATTATGCCAGGTTTTTTCAATATATTTCTCAATGCAGCTGGTATATATTATCATTTGAATTTATCACTTTTTGCTGATTTTGTTGTTCTAAATTGTCAAAGGAACCGTGGTAGACACCGGCATTTGTCACCCTAGGGAATTTGATTTTTACCTTAACAGCCATGCAGGAATTCAGGTAATATTAGCTATGTCATTTAACTTTATGCCATTGTTTACTATTTGTTGCTCAATCGCCTTTTGACAGTTCTGTGTTATTTGCATTTGGACGTGTTCTTTTTGTAGGGGACTACTTATGCTGCCATCTGTTGTTTTGGTTGAGCCTTATTTTGTATGGATGTGCGATAGAACTACTAGACAGCTTTTGGATATACAGAACATGTTTGCCACCATGGGTGGATGGGCGTTTTTGTTTAGTATTGGTTAGAACTACTAGACAGCTTTTGGATACAGTGGTCACTGGGTGTTGGTTGCTATGTTTTATTCTCTTAATTGTAGTACTTTGAGAATATGTTGTTGTATATTGTTGATCAAAGAATCATATATTAATGTTGTATATATGGAGGATTAATGTTGTATATAAATGGATTCATGTTGTATATATCAATGGATTAATGGTGTATAACATTGGATTAAAGGATGAAATCAATATGAATTTTACACTTTTGCAGCATGCGAACAGGTTACCAAATAAATATATATCCACTGTTTTTCAAACAAATTTTTTTAAAATAACTAACACATTAGAGAGCGTTTTGTCCAGAAAGCGCCCTCTAAACACTTTACAATGACAACTTTAGAGGGCGCTTTTTCCTGAAAGCGCCCTCTAAACACTTTACATTGATAACTTTAGAGGGCGCTTTTTCCTGAAAGCGCCCTCTAAACACTTTACAATGACAACTTTAGAGGGCGCTTTTTCCTGAAAGCGCCCTCTAAACACTTTACACTGACAACTTTAGAGGGCGCTTTTACCAGAAAGCGCCCTCTAAGGTGTCCCTCTATGGACCACTCCAGAGGGCGCTTTTTTCTTAAAGCGCACTATAATGTGGTCACTTTAGACAGCGCTTTCTCCAGGAGAACAAAGCGCTGTCTTTACCTATGCCAGCGCCAGATTAGAGAGCGCTTAAAAGCGCTGTTATAGGCCAAAATAAGCGCCATCTTTTCCCTTATTTGGCGTAGTGCACAACATACAAAAACTCGTAAACAACAACCAGCAACAAATGATGTGAAACATAACAAGCAGTACATTGTATGATAACAAACAACAACAACAACCATAACATACAAAAACTTGTCAACAACAACGACCAACAACAAATCATGTGAAATATAACAAGGTCTTCAATCTTCATGCCTAGTTGAATTCGTGCAGTCTTCAAGATCTTCATAGTTCTCAAGGTCTTCATCTGATTCAGTATCATATACATCCAGATTCATTAGGTCATTCATAATAGCCTCCATCTTTTTCATCTTTTTAGGGTTAAGATTCTTGAAAATAATCTTCTTATAGCTTGTTCCACCAAACGGTTCAACAACACTAATGTGATCCATAACAGCTTCAGCTTCCTTGGCTTTGTTCAACCATAACTCCACCATATCAACAACCCCCTTTGTAACATGAATCTCGTGGATAAGTTTGTTACTCCCACTATTCATGTTGAGAGAATGATATAAATTTTGAGAGAAGCATCTGAAATCGGAACAAGAAGAGAAACCCATTTTCAAAATAACATACAACAATAAAAAAACCATAATCTCTCAAACAAGAAGAAAATTATGTGAAAATCATGTGAAGAAGAAGAATACATTTGTGTATGAAGCGAGAGCTAATGACGAAGAAGAAGAGAAGAAATATGTGTTAGAGTTTTGTTGAGATAGATACGACGATAATGTCAAGAAACTAGAGCTAGTTCGCTTATGTTATATATGAGTAAATAATTTCTCCATGATCGTATTCAAAACGGTAATTAAATATAATGACTTTCACAACGGTTCACAATAACAATAGTAGTGATATGTATTTTAATTTTAATTATTATATTATAATTATACGGACAACACTCGTTATAACGAAAAAGTAGAAAAATTATTGGAGTTGTGATTCGAACTCTGTCACTCCGTAGATGTATAATCACGGTTTATTAGTTTGATAGCAGCGCAATGTATTTTTGTAAATATAAATAAACAAAACACGTCTAAAAATGAGACATTACAATAGTTAACAATCATACCGTTGTCGTTTAGTGTGACGAAATATATATTTTGTATTAATGCATATTTATCTAAAATTTCTAAGATGGTCTTCATAATATTTAGCATTGTTGTTTCAATATTTATTAAATTTTTCTATTGAAATATACACTAGTGTGAAGTTTTTTCATATAGAAATTAAATATATTTTTTTTCATGTGTAAATATTAATTTTTTTATTTTAGTAGAATTATAATGAGTGAGAAAATTCTCCCTTAAGAAAATTAAGAGTAATGCTAATATTGTAAGAGCATATATTAAAAAATTATAAATAAAAAAATTTTGGTTGAAAAAAAATTAAAAAATTAATTATAAATTATTAAAAAAATTACTGCACAATTTTCAAAAAAAAAATTTTTATATTTAACTTTTTTTTACACGAGCAAAATCAATTTATTTCATTAATCAACTGTTTTTTAACTTTTAACATGTGCTTTTAACATGTGTTAACTTTTAATACTTCTACAGGTTCAGAACAAATAGATCGCTTGCTATACTTTTGGGTGTATTAATAGAGATATTTACTCTTTTTTTTAACTGAAGTAGTTTACTTAATGAAACAACTTGAAAAGTGGCAATCACATACGTATACCATCAAAAAATATATAATACTTCTTCAACCAAGTTAAAGAATTTTTTTAATCAATAACGAATACATACAAACACATAATAATAGAAAAAACAATACTAGTTATTTATATAATGTCATGATCAATCAAGTTCACTTATGTGGATTAGGGAATAACGAAAGAAAATAACATAAAAACGACCTACGGAGATACCAAAAGTCATAAACTATGCTTAAAAAGGGTGTGAACTAACTTCATTGTCACTAAACACAAGTTAAGATCTCTTTATAACCTCTAAAAGTCACAAATATTTTTTGATGCAAAAGAACGACATTGTTTTCCTCACCATGGATGATTTACATGGATAAGGACATGCATGGAATTTTAGTTTTAGTTTCTTTTTGCTTTGGTCATCAACACAAAATACCAAAGATGTATCAATCATTTAAAACGGTTTACATATTAAACTAAACTCGGAAGTTATTATAAACTAAAACAATGTGTATTATTTTAATGAATAACACTGTGTTTAATATAACTTGCATAGAAATTATCCCCTAGGAATGTCTAAAAGCCAAAATTTTAGTGAGTCTCGTAAAGTTCATTAACATTTGAGTCTTGATACTCTAGTTTTGTATAATTGAGTCATCTACCATCAATAAGAATACTCAAAACTGGTTAAGCGTGTGAGATTTATTACTACTTTAACTTACTAACTAATAATATCACTATCCACACTCTCTATCCATTTGACTAACTTGGCATCAGTGAGAAAGTAATTTATTAATCATTATTTTTTCAAATAGAAATCGGATATTAACTGCATGCAAGAGTCTGGAAAATTATAATAGATGATAAAACTTTCATTCAAGAATTTAACAATTTTGTGTCAAGACCTTTAATTAAACTACCATCATCTCATTCAAATGATTTAAATACAATTAAAATTTACTAATAACTTTAATAATTTTGGTCATTTATTCAACCAATTTTTTTTTACCAATTTTACCACAGTCAAATTTTTAAGTGTAACTAATTTTTAACAGAAAATATTTTTCTGCATAATTTTTATTTATTTATGATAAAGTTTAGTGAAAACACTTGAGTACTTAAATGTTTATATTGGTTTGATTTGTTCATTAAAGGAGAAGATTGAATTTGCAATATATCAGAAAAGCAGCAAAGCCCGCAAAATTACCAAGTCTGTTGCAAAATTTATTTGTACTCATTTTTATCAATTTGTTGTAATATTCACCCAGATCTATATCATTATCTAGAAAGAAGCTTTCTATTCTATCTTTCCATCAATCAAATCTTTCTCCATCAAAAACAGAAAGTTTAGCGTTATAGTGATCTTTATCAACAACAGGAGCAATTAGAGGTGGGATAGCAGCCATTGTGTTTCACAAACTGGATATTTATCTAACACGGTTAAGTGATTGATAATCTTATCAATATTAGAACCGGAGCTTTGATGCCAATAGAAGGTGACAGAAACACAAGAAATGAGAGTTTGAATTGAGTTTCTAAAATGAAAGTTTTTTCAACCCAACACAACAAACAGTAAACAAAGAACAAAAATAATGAAACAAATATTTTTATCTTGGTTCGCTGTTAACTAAGCTACCTCCAGTCTATCCGCAAAGGTGATTTCGCATTATCAACAAGGACTTAATCCATTATAATCAAACTGATTACAGACATAAAAAGACTAATCATCAATGTCTTCTTGAATAATTCTGACTATACCCTAGTCACTAAAGGAATACAAACTCAATCAATGAGATTACAAGAATTGTGTTTACGAGATTTCTTCTAAGAAAGCAGATTACATAAATTCCAGTACAAAGTATTTATTACACAATAACGAACAAAAGTTTTATGTGTGTTTTCTTTTCTCTATAGACAAGAATAATATTCAGTTCAACAAAAGCGTTATGTATAGTAATGTAAATTGGCCGTAATTATCTTCGTGAAAATTAGTAGCTTGTTCATTCTTCCAAGTCACCTTTTTATAGGCAATAAAAAGATCTGTTGGAGGATAGAATTGGAAAATCAAATTACAGATGTATCCTTGCATAACAGTTTTCAAAATAGGAGGCAAAATTGTACAATAGTACAACCCTTAGCCCATAAAATCAGCGTAGTGGAAGGAATATGATCTTGTATTATATACTATTTTCCTTACATAAAACCTTTTGATATTATCTTCTAATCTTCAGAGGCTTTTGAATAAATATTATTTAAGCATGTTTAGAAGGATCAAAAGTCTGGTTGAGAGAAATTTCAAAACCTTGGTCTTTAAAGTCTTGACACAGTTCCTTAGAACCTGATATGAGTCTTCAGAACTTGGTCTTCAGAGTATTCAGAACTTGAGAGCGCAGAATCTTGAAATCTTGACAAACCTTCAAAGGCTCTTCTATCATAGCCATAGTTAGAAGCTTTAGCACAAACGTTCATCAGAATTGTTGTCTAAGAGTGTTCTACAACTTGACATAATCTTGTAAAGCACACTTTTCTATCTCTTCTGAGTCAAAGTGTGTTGACTCCAAAATATAACGACGTCACACGCCAAATCTTCAGAATCAAAAACTGTTAGAAAAAGTTACACACTAGACAGAACCATTAGGGTACAAAATTGTTCTCTAAGAAACAATATATTTGTTATCATCAAAACTAAAGGTCAGATACATAACTAAATCTTGTACTTACAATAACATTCCCCTTTCTTCAATCACACCTATAGACTTCTTCATAAAATGAATGAAGAATTAGAATTTAATCATGAGGAATATGAACTCTCATCCAATAATCTTGCTAACATCCTGATTAATTCATGTAGTCATCTCAACAATGTTCTTAAAAACACAAAAGCATAAATCGCTAAGGACTTTCAAAGGTTGTAATTTGGTCAGGTTTCAAAGCAGTGGTCATTTCTAAGAATAATTGAAACTAAAATGGTCATAGGTTTTTAGAAGAGCACTCACTCACAATTCTTTTTTAACTTTTCAGCATAACACTCTTCCACGCACAATTACTCCCTAAATGTCAATGATTGAGCACACTCTTTTATGCTTCATTCTTTTTCATCATTCATCTTTCTCTTTTCCTTACTATCACTTTTTTCTTTTTTTTCATCTAAATTTTCCTTTCTTTTCTTTCCTTCTTTTTCTCCCCAACTTAAAAAAAGCCTTACTCTTTTTATTTTTCTCATGCTCTTCACTTTATGGCAAGGGATATAAAATTGTTCAAGACTATTTGTAGGGTTCAAAAATAAAGATTTTCAAATTCTATCATGGATAGGTTATGAACTTATGATTTTTAACGAAGATGACAACTGCACTAAGGGGTGTATTCAATGACTTGTTTAGTTCATAATTGATAGATTCCTTTCTTTTTAGCTCCAAGTGGTTTTAAAATTCTCACTCTCTCACAAGGTAAGATAAGGCTATATATGGCTAAGTAGTTTGCTCAAATTCAAAATAATGCCTTGAGCATTTCCATGCTTTCACATTTTTAAAAATAGATGCAAGATTAAACATAAATTTGTAAGACCCCAATTTTGACCCTAAGATCCCTCATGCAATTCCATCATAAGCATTAGCATTGGGATCATATCTTGGCATCCTCCTTACTCCTCCTTCATTGGGTTTGTTTTGGGAGAGATTACCAAGCACTTTGTGATTATATCATACTTGTATATTATCATTTTACTAACTAAAATACCGAAAAAAATATGTCTTTGTATGTATCTAACTCTTTTATAGGTAGGGCATGATCTCATTTATTTCATCAAGTTCACATATAGGGTTTGAGACCCTCATGAACAAAGAGCACAACCAAGAATTAATTAAATAATGGTTATGAGCATCATATATGAGTCCCAATGATCTCTACATGTTATATTGATCAAGTTTTCTTCAAGAGTTTGAGGGTGATTTGCCTTGGAAACCCTAGTTTCACTGGGTATCTTGAGTAACTTCTCCAACAAGCTATCTCACCAATTGATCAAATTTCTCAAGGGGAACTTCAAATTTCATCATCTTATGCATATATGATCTACCATGAGCCAAGAAAGTCAAGAGAATTGAAAATTAGCAAGTTGGTTGATGGTGGTTGGCCAGATGAATTCATCTGATCAAAACTAGGTCTCCCTAGACCCTATATCCTACAATTTTCACCATATGAAAATGATTCCAAGAGCAAGCTTACTCTAAATTACATTCCAAACAACTTTCATGTTTGAGACCTAGAGCTAGTTTTGCTTGGAAAATCATTTTCTATGTTGAAACATTATAGGTCATTTTGTCTAAACCCTAATTTGAAAGTCAACTTCCCAAGGCCATAACTTGCTCAATTTTTATAAGATGAAAAATTTACAAGTTGCACAATCAAATTAAATGTGTCTACTTCGACCTTGATGTTTGAAGTGGGAGATAATTCAACTTTTTGAGCATGTGATATGAGGCTACATTATAGGTCACTTTTGACCTATACCATTGATCAAGTGATTTTTCCAAACTTCAAAAATGCATAACTCTATCATTTCAAATCCAAATGATATGAAATTGGTGACCATTTGGAAGGTCTTTGAGAGAGATACAACTTTGATGAAGACACGTTTCTCATTTTAAGCTCTTATAAAAAGTTAAGTAAGGTGGAATATTGAGACATATGGCTTGACACTTAGAAAAATTTTGATATGTCAAATATTTCCAAACTTCCACCTCAAATTTCTCCAAGTTCTAAGCTCCAAATGAAAAAGTGTTGAACATAAAAGTTGTTCCTCTGGATCTCACCTTTCGAAAGAGCTCAAATTCATTCATTTTGGATGAGAAATGCATAGGTTGTGCATGGCTTAAACAAGATGATATCATTTGGCATGGATCAATCTTCAAACATCAATGTACATGTGCCTTGCAATCCAAGCCTACTTCAACACATTTATCCTTCAATTATGGACCTCAAGCCATCATTTCATGGGCCTATGCACGCCCATGCAACATTACATCACCATTTTCCAAATTTGGAAAGTGAAAGTGAGTGTGCAAATATCACATGATTCAGCTATAAATAGAGCTTCACTTGCTCAGAAATACACACACAATTGCGCCAGCTTTGATCCCCCATTGCAAACCCTCAATTCTCAAAGGATAAGCCTGATAAATTCTTTTGAATTTGAGCTTGAATCTCCACTATTTTGGAATTCAATTCTCCAGGAATAAATTGCTTCTAAACCATTCAATCCTTCTCCTGCAAGCAAGTAGAGTGAGTCCAAGCATAACCAAGATCAAGATCCATCGAATTCCGACCTACATTGAAGGTAATTTTCAGAAATTTTAAACTCTTCGATTCTCTCAAATTCTTGCTCAATTCTATTGATTCTTTGGTTGTCTGAAGTCCTACCAATGTAGGCAAGAAGATTGAGTTGCTTTGAGGTCAAATCGAAGCAACTCAGTTCATGTACCTCAAATTTCAATTCCACATATCTCTCAATATATTTGTAATTGGAGTGAATGGAGGTCAGATTCGAGCTCAGTGCCATTTTTTCTTCAAGAACATGTCCTTGTTTTTCATTATGGTGATGGTTCATGGTGGACCAGTCCGGTGAGGTACACCGGAGAAGATGACCGGAGCTCTGGCTCCGGCAATGAGTTGGCAAGGCTTGAACCACAGGATCCATGTGTTATGTTCTAATCTTGATCCTCCCTTTTAATTACCATTTGTACAGCGCAATTGACTAAGGTCTATGTGGAACTCGCGTTTGGGATCATCAGATCTGCCACCTCAATTAATGAGGGAGATCTGATGGTCCACGTAATTTACATTTTCTGATTTTTTATTTTAATTGCATTTTCTTCAATAATTCATATTAAATTCAATATTTATCCAAAAAATATGGGACTTTCACCAAAAAAAAATTCAAATATTTTTCTCTTTCATATTCTGAATTAAAATTATTTTTTGGATCATTATTAATATTTTTCATGAATTAATTGATTTTGCATTTGTTTTTAATTGCTTAAAAATATTTTTAAATGTCCAAAAATTATGAAATTTTTTCTCCAAGGTCCTTTGACCTTGTTTCACCTATGATAAATCTCATGGCCATTTTTTTGGTATTTTGATGAAATTTTAGGAATTGGACAAAACATATTTGATTTAAATGCACTATTTTATTATTTTTAATTGAATAAATGCCAATTAAATTTTGTTGACCATTTTTATTGACTTAATTGAGTTTGCTTGTTTGTTGTTGGGCCTTGGTCAAGGTTGATTTGACTTTGTCAAGTTAATATCATTGGATTTAGGGGATTGATGGAATGTACATTCCATCTCCCAAAATGAATGAATGATATTAATTTAATAAAAGTCATCCTTTGACCAATTTGTGATCTCATTCATCCCCTTCCCACTTCATCGCATTCCTCTTCTTAATTCATTCATTCCATTTGGCCTATGACATCTCAAAGTCCTAATGCTAGTTGATTGAAAAATTGACATGAGTATGAATGAGATTAGGCCACACCTTTTGCATATTCTTTTTGTGTGTGGTATGTTTCATGAGCATAGTTCATTATACTATGTCTCTAACATGCATTAACACCAAAATTCTATTGCCCGACCTCAAATAGTTGTGACTTGTACATAAGTCCAATTACGATTGCTTAACATAGCGCTAAATTTTTGACACAAAAGGCATAAGCATTCTAGTTAGTGAGATTGTAAGTCTCCCCTCTTTCATGGTATTGTGTGGAAACTTGGCCTTCTTTCCTTTCTTTGGAAGATGTTTTGGTTCAAGGATCCATGCTTGTGATAAGTGGGTTGAGTGTTCTCCAAAGAATGTCTTGAAAAAAAAAAGCAAAAGCAAAACAAAACTAACCTCTAACTTACTAACTATTGACTTTCAATTTCAAATTTTTATCTTAATGCAATTTACTTTTTTCACTTTATTTCATTTGCCATTGTTCATATCATTCTAATTGTTTATGTTAGTGCAATTTTCACTTTGTCCATTTGGACCATATTGTGTGATATATTTTGTTTGTATATACTTTGCTTGTTTGTGTGGTCTTTGACCATTAATGTACATAATAATCACAAAAACCATAAAAAAAAACTTTTGAGTGGACTGTTGGCTTGATCTTGGACAAATGGACTTAGAATCTAGGCAACCTTCCTAAGCTAAAGGACTTGGCCAATGCCAATTTGTGAAGAACCAAGTGCTTGCAATTTGAAATTCATCTGATACATCATTCAAGATCTCTCTAAGTTCATCTGCAACATGATCATTGTGAAGCTGTTATTTTGAACCTGTGACTTGTGAAATTCATCTGTTACATGGGCTATTTCTGAAGAAGATCATGAAATGGATAAGCTTGGATGAGGCCATGTTTATTTGATGCCTTTGCTCTTCAAGATAATATAATTGTGCATTTGTGTGTTGCTTGATCCTAAAAGTCCAAGGGAATTCTGGGTTTCTATTGACATTTTTGTCTATTTGATTGCTACCCATTTGGTCAGATCTTTTCAACTCATAACTTTTAAATTTTGGGCATAGGGTAGTCTCTTCATCTTCTCCCCATTTCTTTAATTTCAAAATCTCTCCCTCCATTTTTCAAAAACCTTCTTTGTGTGAACTATTTTTGTTCTAAACTTTGACCCCTTTTGCAAAAAGATAGAAACTTTGGCCTTATACAATTGCATTTTCAAACTTATTTTCTTAAATCAAACTTGTGAATAAACTTAACTATACTTGACTTAAACTTTCAAAAAGCTAAAAAAGAACTAACTCATTCAAACCATTTTAGGCCTTTGTGCCTTTCAAACTTAAATTTTGTTAAAATCAATGCATCCGTTTTGAAATTTGTATCACGAACTACGAGGTTTTGATCCCTCATTTTTATGTTGGTACGTAGGCACAAGACCGAAGGTCTTGTCAAACACAAAAATATAATTAATGAATTCTTTTCTCATCCCCCATTCTATTTGTTTGTAAACATCACTTTGTATAAAAAATACATATGCACACAAAAAGTGTAACACCCCGAATAAAATAAGAGAATTATTTAAATTAAGTTAATAATGTATTTATTAATTTAATTAAATAAATTGAATTATTGGATTATTATTATTATTATTATTTGGAATAATAATTAGTGGAAAATATATAAGTTGGAATAAGAGAAAAGGGTTTTCATTTTTTGGTAAAGAGTTTTCACGTGAAACAGAGAAGCGGCTGAAAAGTGGAAAGTGGAGAAAGGGCAAAGAGGAAGAGCTAGAGAGCAAAGGTTGAAGAACGGAAAAGCTTGAAGCTTAGAGATTGCCGGATTATCTCAGGTAAGGGGGGTTTATCGTCGTTTAATGGGTATTATAGATTAACATGTCATGGGTAGTGATAAACCGTTGAAGTGACCCTAATTGGGATGTTGAATGCTGAAATATTGTGATGAATAAGTTGTATTAAAGCTGTAATTGAGTCCGTAATTGTGTGAGTCGTGTTCCCCCGAACGTATAGCTTTTTACGGAAATTGAATTGGAGGTCCGGAAGTCCTCCAACGGCGGAAAATGCGAAGAACTCTGCATTCTGCCTTGTGTTAGCGCAGGAACTGCTGTTTTGTCTGCGTTAACCGGTTAACCCAGGGCGTTAACCGGTTAACACTGTTATATTTTGTGAAAAGGTGCTGTTTTTCCTGCGTTAACCGGTTAACCCAGGGCGTTAACCGGTTAACACTGTTGCGTTTTGCCAAAAAAAAAATGTGTTTTGTCCTGCGTTAACCGGTTAACCCAGGGCGTTAACCGGTTAACACTGTTGGAAAAGTGAAAAATTGATATTTTAATGTTGTGAACATAATTGGTGATTTGCCTAGGTTGGTATGTGACATAGTAGGGATTGAGTTATGTTATGAAGTAATATTGTAGTCAATTTTGATGAGTAAAATTTGTTGGGTTTGTGTTATAAAGTGTCGATGCAAGTATGACTGAGTTGTTAAGTTGTTCCGTGTACGGAAAGTTGTTAAAAATACTGAGTTGTAGGCTTGATGAGCCAAAGTTGATTATAAGTTGATTATGTTGAAAACCTTGTTGTGTTGCTATTATTATTATGTTGTCGGAATTGTAAAGTCGTGTATGCCATGTACATTCATATGCATTAAGTCGGAGCTTTGCTCACACCACGTTGGCCTGGATTGGCAAATTTTAAGTTGAAAGTTGAAGGCTTATGCCTTGATCAATAAAATGGCAATGATTTTGAGTTGGGAGTTTTACTCCGATTGGTACCACATGCATGACGAGTCGAGTCTCATTTGAGTTGCATTTTATGTTGTTATTGAGTTGCATTTTATGTTGTTATTGAGTTGCATTTTACGTTGTTATTGAGTATGATATTTGAGTTGATGTGCCGTTACTGAATACATGATATGATTAGGGTGATTAACGTGTAAATTTACTTAGCATTACATGATGATTTATAATGCTTATTATATCGATTGAGGAACTCACCCTTACAACTATTTTTCAGGTAACGAGCAGTGAGTGAGTAGAAGCTAGTGCTTGGAGTCTAGTGTAGTCTACTTAGAGGGTCGTGCTCTGATAGATGTAACATCGGGACGGGATGTTTTAATTGTTTTATTGTTGGTTGTTGAACCTTTTTACCTGTAATATGTTATATGTTTTGAATGGTTAGTTGATTTCTATCCGCTGCGAATTATGCAAGAAAATGTTATTTTGATTAAATAAAGAGCATGACAGTTATTATGGTGTGAATAGTTGTGTGACACCCTTGGTGCATAATTACTCTGATATATATATTTGTTGTTTTTATTTAATATTTGGGGTATTTTAGAAGGGTGTTACATTAGTGGTATCAGAGCAGGTCGGTCTGTCCGGCCAGTTGTCGTGTCGTTACTGTCTAACAATTGTGTATTGTTACTAATATAACTTTTAAGTTGTGTTGTATTGATAAGTTGAAATGGCTGGAAGGAATGACGCTGCAATGGCTGCCGCAATGCAAGCGATGGCACAAGCTGTGCAGAACTTGCCAAATGCTGGTGGTGATGCTGGATCACGTAGCTTGGCGACTTTCCAGAGAGAGAATCCGCCGGTGTTTAAAGGGAAGCATGATCCAGATGCAGCCTTGGGATGGTTGAAAGAGATTGAGAGAATCTTCCGTGTTATGGATTGCACTCCAGCTCAGAAGGTTCGGTATGGTACTCACATGCTAGCAGTCGAAGCTGATGACTGGTGGCTAGAGACTCACGAGAGGTTGACCGTGGCAGGTGAAGTCATTACTTGGGATATATTCCGCAGGGAATTCATGAGAAAGTATTATCCGGAAGATGTCCGTGGTAAGAAGGAAATTGAGTTCCTTGAGCTGAAGCAAGGAAACATGTCTGTCACTGATTATGCTGCGAAATTTGTGGAGCTGTCCAAATTTTATCCTCATTACACTGGTGCTGGTGCTGAATTTTCAAAGTGCATCAAGTTTGAAAATGGACTGCGCTCTGAAATTAAGAAGGCTGTTGGGTATCAGAAGATACGCATTTTTACTGAATTGGTTGATAGCTGCAGGATATTTGAAGAAGACAATAATGCTCATTACAAGATTGCCAGTGACCGCAGGGGCAAGCAACATCAAAATCGTGGCAAGCCGTATGATGCCCCAGTGGAAAAAGGGAAACAAGGAGCTGCTCCGGCTCAGAGGACTAGTAGGGGAGGTGCTCCTGCTGGTATAGTTTGCTTCAAATGTGGTCAGGCTGGTCATAAGAGTAATGTATGCACTGCTGAAGTAAAGAGATGTTTTCGTTGTGGTAAGACTGGTCATGCAATAGCTGATTGCAAGCACAAGGAAATGATTTGTTTTAATTGTGGCGAAGAAGGGCATATTGGAAGTCAGTGTCAGAAGCCAAAGAAATCTCAAACTGGGAAGGTGTTCGCATTGACCGGAACTCAAACCTCCAGTGAGGACAGACTTATCCGAGGTACGTGTTATATTAATGGCTTTCCTCTTGTAGCTATTATTGACACAGGTGCGACTCATTCCTTTATATCTTTGGATTGTGCTGTGAAACTTAAGTTAGAGATATCTGAGATGTTTGGTAGTATGGTAATTGATACTCCTACGAAGGGTTCAGTGACTACTACTTCGGTTTGTTTAAATTGTCCTTTGAGTATTTTTGGTAGAGACTTTGGGATGGACCTAGTGTGTCTTCCACTAGTGCAGATTGATGTTATTCTGGGTATGAACTGGTTGGTGTTTAACCGAGTTTCTATCAATTGTTTTGATAAGACGGTGGTCTTTCCTGAGATTGAGGAGGGAAAGAGTTTGTTTCTATCAGCAAGGCAAGTGAATGAGGAAGTAGCTGATGGGGCAGAGTTGTTTATGCTGTTAGCGACTTTGGAGGCTAAAGATAAACTGGTGATTGGTGATCTAGCCGTGGTGTGTGATTTTCCTGATGTGTTTCCGGAAGAGGTGAATGAATTACCGCCAGAGCGGGAAGTGGAGTTCTCGATTGATTTGGTACCTGGTACTAGGCCGATATCGATGGCTCCGTACCGTATGTCTGCTGTTGAGTTAACTGAATTGAAGAGTCAGTTGGAAGATCTGTTGGATAAGAAATTTATTCGTCCGAGTGTGTCACCGTGGGGTGCACCAGTGCTATTGGTTAAGAAGAAAGAAGGCACTATGAGGTTGTGTGTGGACTACAGGCAACTGAATAAAGTGACGATCAAGAATCGGTATCCTTTGCCGAGGATTGATGATTTGATGGATCAGTTGGTTGGTGCAAGTGTGTTCAGCAAAATAGATTTGAGATCTGGGTATCATCAGATCCGTGTGAAAACCGAGGATATTCAGAAGACTGCTTTCAGAACAAGGTATGGACATTATGAGTATTCTGTAATGCCTTTTGGTGTGACTAACGCGCCTGGAGTATTTATGGAGTACATGAATAGGATTTTCCATCCGTACCTAGACAAGTTCGTTGTGGTGTTTATTGATGATATTTTGGTGTATTCGAAATCTGAAGAAGAGCATGCTGAACATTTGAGAGTGGTTTTGGGAGTTCTACGAGAAAAGAAGTTATTTGCTAAATTGTCCAAGTGTGAATTTTGGTTAGGAGAGGTAAGTTTTCTGGGTCATGTGATTTCAAGAGGTGGTGTTGATGTTGATCCTTCTAAGATAGAAGCGGTATCTAAGTGGGAAGCTCCGAAGTCTGTTGCTGAGATTCGAAGTTTCCTTGGTTTGGCTGGTTATTATAGGAAGTTCATTGAGGGATTTTCTAAGTTGGCGTTACCATTGACGATGTTGACTAGGAAGGGGCAAGCGTTTGTTTGGGACTCAAAATGTGAAGAAGGTTTCCAAGAGTTAAAGAAAAGGTTAACTACTGCTCCTATTCTGATATTACCGAGTTCGTCGGAATCATTTGAAGTTTACTGTGATGCTTCATTGTTGGGTTTGGGTGGCGTGTTGATGCAGAATAAGCAGGTTATAGCTTATGCTTCAAGACAGCTGAGAGTTCATGAGAGGAACTATCCGACGCACGATTTAGAGTTGGCGGCTGTGGTATTTGTTCTGAAGTTATGGAGGCATTACTTGTACGGGTCAAGATTTGAGGTTTTCAGTGACCATAAAAGTTTAAAGTATTTGTTTGATCAGAAAGAGCTGAATATGAGACAGAGAAGATGGTTAGAGTTTCTGAAGGATTATGACTTTGGTTTGAATTACCATCCGGGTAAAGCAAACGTAGTGGCTGATGCATTGAGTCGGAAATCATTACATATGTCTATGCTAATGGTTAAGGAATTGGATTTAATTGAGCAGTTTAGAGACTTGAGTTTGGTGTGTGAGAGTACTCACAATAGTGTTAAATTGGGAATGTTGAAGTTAACAAGTGGTATTCTGGATGAGATCAGAGAGGGTCAGAAATCCGATGTGCTTTTGGTTGATAAGTTGACTCTAGTGAATCAAGGTCAAGGTGGCGAATTCAGAGTTGATGAAAATGGTATTCTGAAATTTGGTAAGCGGGTGTGTATTCCGAATGTTACCGAACTTAAGAAGAGTATTCTTGAAGAAGGACATCGTAGTGGGTTGAGTATTCATCCTGGAGCTACGAAGATGTATCACGATTTGAAAAAGTTATTTTGGTGGCCGGGAATGAAAAGAGAAATTGCGAGTTTTGTTTATTCCTGTTTGACTTGTCAGAAGTCAAAGATTGAGCATCAGAAGCCGTCTGGGCTAATGCAACCGTTGGCTATTCCAGAGTGGAAGTGGGATAGTATCAGTATGGATTTTGTTTCTGGTTTACCGAGGACAAGTAAGAATTTTGAAGCTATTTGGGTGATTGTTGACAGATTGACAAAGTCGGCTCATTTCATTCCGATCAGAATGGACTATCCGTTAGAGAAATTAGCTGAGTTGTATATTGAGAAAATTGTAAGTTTGCATGGTATTCCGTCGAGTATTGTTTCGGACAGAGATCCTAGATTTACATCGAAATTCTGGGAAGGTTTGCAGAAGGCTTTGGGAACTAAACTGAGATTGAGCTCTGCATATCACCCGCAGACTGATGGTCAGACTGAGAGGACGATTCAGTCATTAGAGGATCTTTTGAGAGCTTGCGTTTTGGAAAAGGGAGGTGCTTGGGATTGTTATTTACCTTTGATTGAGTTTACCTACAACAATAGTTTTCATTCGAGCATTGGTATGGCGCCGTTTGAAGCTTTGTATGGTAGGAGATGTCGGACACCGTTATGTTGGTATGAGTCCGGTGAGAGTGCTGTGGTTGGACCGGAGATTGTTCAACAGACTACAGAAAAGATTAAGATGATTCAGGAGAAGATGAGAATTGCTCAGAGTCGTCAGAAGAGTTATCATGATAGGAGGAGGAAATCACTTGAATTCCGAGAGGGAGATCACGTGTTTCTTCGTGTTACTCCGATAACTGGGGTTGGTCGAGCTTTGAAGTCAAAGAAGTTGACACCTCGATTTATTGGTCCTTATCAGATTTTGGAGAGGATAGGAGAGGTAGCCTATCGTATCGCCTTACCGCCGTCACTTGCGAATTTGCATGAGGTTTTTCATGTGTCTCAGTTGAGGAGGTACATTCATGATCCGTCGCATGTGATCCAAGTAGATGATGTACAGGTGAGAGATAACCTGACTGTTGAAATATCGCCTATGAGGATTGAGGATCGAGAGTTGAAGCAGTTGCGGGGTAAAGAGATTGCCTTAGTGAAAGTAGCTTGGGGAGGACCAGCAGGTGGCAATGTGACTTGGGAACTGGAGAGCCAGATGAAAGAGTCTTATCCAGAGTTATTTGCTTGAGGTATGTTTTCGAGGACGAAAACTCTTTTAGTGGGGGAGAGTTGTAACACCCCGAATAAAATAAGAGAATTATTTAAATTAAGTTAATAATGTATTTATTAATTTAATTAAATAAATTGAATTATTGGATTATTATTATTATTATTATTTGGAATAATAATTAGTGGAAAATATATAAGTTGGAATAAGAGAAAAGGGTTTTCATTTTTTGGTAAAGAGTTTTCACGTGAAACAGAGAAGCGGCTGAAAAGTGGAAAGTGGAGAAAGGGCAAAGAGGAAGAGCTAGAGAGCAAAGGTTGAAGAACGGAAAAGCTTGAAGCTTAGAGATTGCCGGATTATCTCAGGTAAGGGGGGTTTATCGTCGTTTAATGGGTATTATAGATTAACATGTCATGGGTAGTGATAAACCGTTGAAGTGACCCTAATTGGGATGTTGAATGCTGAAATATTGTGATGAATAAGTTGTATTAAAGCTTGTAATTGAGTCCGTAATTGTGTGAGTCGTGTTCCCCCGAACGTATAGCTTTTTACGGAAATTGAATCGGAGGTCCGGAAGTCCTCCAACGGCGGAAAATGCGAAGAACTCTGCATTCTGCCTTGTGTTAGCGCAGGAACTGCTGTTTTGTCTGCGTTAACCGGTTAACCCAGGGCGTTAACCGGTTAACACTGTTATATTTTGTGAAAAGGTGCTGTTTTTCCTGCGTTAACCGGTTAACCCAGGGCGTTAACCGGTTAACACTGTTGCGTTTTGCCAAAAAAAAAATGTGTTTTGTCCTGCGTTAACCGGTTAACCCAGGGCGTTAACCGGTTAACACTGTTGGAAAAGTGAAAAATTGATATTTTAATGTTGTGAACATAATTGGTGATTTGCCTAGGTTGGTATGTGACATAGTAGGGATTGAGTTATGTTATGAAGTAATATTGTAGTCAATTTTGATGAGTAAAATTTGTTGGGTTTGTGTTATAAAGTGTCGATGCAAGTATGACTGAGTTGTTAAGTTGTTCCGTGTACGGAAAGTTGTTAAAAATACTGAGTTGTAGGCTTGATGAGCCAAAGTTGATTATAAGTTGATTATGTTGAAAACCTTGTTGTGTTGCTATTATTATTATGTTGTCGGAATTGTAAAGTCGTGTATGCCATGTACATTCATATGCATTAAGTCGGAGCTTTGCTCACACCACGTTGGCCTGGATTGGCAAATTTTAAGTTGAAAGTTGAAGGCTTATGCCTTGATCAATAAAATGGCAATGATTTTGAGTTGGGAGTTTTACTCCGATTGGTACCACATGCATGACGAGTCGAGTCTCATTTGAGTTGCATTTTATGTTGTTATTGAGTTGCATTTTATGTTGTTATTGAGTTGCATTTTACGTTGTTATTGAGTATGATATTTGAGTTGATGTGCCGTTACTGAATACATGATATGATTAGGGTGATTAACGTGTAAATTTACTTAGCATTACATGATGATTTATAATGCTTATTATATCGATTGAGGAACTCACCCTTACAACTATTTTTCAGGTAACGAGCAGTGAGTGAGTAGAAGCTAGTGCTTGGAGTCTAGTGTAGTCTACTTAGAGGGTCGTGCTCTGATAGATGTAACATCGGGACGGGATGTTTTAATTGTTTTATTGTTGGTTGTTGAACCTTTTTACCTGTAATATGTTATATGTTTTGAATGGTTAGTTGATTTCTATCCGCTGCGAATTATGCAAGAAAATGTTATTTTGATTAAATAAAGAGCATGACAGTTATTATGGTGTGAATAGTTGTGTGACACCCTTGGTGCATAATTACTCTGATATATATATTTGTTGTTTTTATTTAATATTTGGGGTATTTTAGAAGGGTGTTACAAAAAGGGCTCCCTAGGAGTACCTAGGACACTTTGGGTGCTAACACCTTCCCTCTGTGTAACCAACCCCCTTACCTGTGATCTCTGATTTTTATTTGAAAACTTCTTACTATTTGGGTTTTGTTTGTACTTTTCCCTTTTCCCTTGGAAATAATAAAAGCGCGGTGACGACTCTTGTTAATTGATCTTTAGCTTGTCAATAGCTTGATGATCATGAATTTCCCGCTACAAAATCAATCGAATTAAGCAAATAATTATTAGTCTCCTGCATATAGTACACAATTGAAGGCTTCCTCACTTTCTAGTTTTGACCTAAGTGATTCAAGTTTGAGACATGTTATTGCATACAATACCTGGAATGATTTTGCACATTGTATACATTTCAAATTCGTGCTAACATACTATAAAGCAATAAACATGTAGCTTGTTGTGTGCAATTCATCCAAAATGTTATCATCATCATTGCATTTTATTTGAATCATTTGAAACTTTGAGTAAGTTTTCTATGCTTCTTCAAGCAATTTAAGACACCAATTTGACACAAACACAAAAGTTGAAAAAACATTTGGAGCTATTTGAAATCAAAATGAAACAAACTACTTATATATATATATATATATATATATATATATATATATATATATATATATATATATATATATATATATATATATATATATATATATATATATATATATATATATATATATATATATATATATATAACCATTGAAATAAATTATCCAACTTTCACAAAATTAAAAACACCAATTCAAAGTAGTTTGCATGATACAATAGAAACTGAACACAAATTATATGTAAGACCCTAATTTTGATCCTAAGATCTCTCATGGCATCATGTTATTGCACAAGTGCATGGCCTCAAGGATCATAGCATGTTTGGCTCTTTAACCCTAGGGTTGAGACTTGTTTGAGTGATTTGAGATCACCAAGCATACTTGTATTGTATGTTATTTCATTTCTTATTTGATTACTAACCAAAATCACAAAAATATGTCACTAACTCTTTTTGTTTTGAAGCTCAAGTGATCATGTGCTCCACAATGCTCCTAGGAGGCTCCTAAGCCCAATGCAATGGCTAGATGAAGAAGAGAAAAAGCACGAAAATGGTCCACAAAGTTCCTAATCATCATATATGTCTCCCAAGTACCTCAATTGGCCAATTTGATCAGGATAACCCAAAGGGCTAGAAGATTGTTTCCCAAGGAAACCCTAATTTCACTATGCTTTGACTAAGCCTTGCCCATGAAGCAATCTCAACCTCTGATCAAATTTAATCAAGGGAAGTTCTTTAATTTATCATTTTATGCATATATGATCCTATTTGAGGCCCCTCAATCATTTATTCACCAAGATTGGAAGTTTGACTTTGAAAAGTTGACCAATCAAGTCATCTGACTAAGCTGAGGTTTAGTGACCTATAATTGTTGATGTGTTTGTCAAATGAAAATGATCCCAAAATAAAATATGTTCCTATGATCCATATTAACAACTTTCATGTTCATCAAAAATCCATTTGAAACTTGGAAAGTCATCATTCGTTTCAAAACATTATACGTCATTTTGACTGAAACCCTAATTTTGGGTCAACTTGCCAAGGGCATAACTTTCTCAATGTTTTTGATATTGAGGTGAGACCAAAGGAATTGGAAATCTTGAGATGTCTAATACAAATTCTATGTTGGAAAAAATTTCATAATCCTAAAGGAAATACATGTTCCATTGCAAAACATTATAGGTCATCTTGGACCTAATTCATTGAATTTGAAAAAGTACCCAACTTCAAATGTCCATAACTTTGTCATATAAAATCCAAATGATGCAAACTTTGAGTCTAAATTGACTACCTTGAAAATATATACAACTTTTATGTTTGAGATTGTCTCATTTGAAGCTTTTATCATGAGGACATAGGGGTTTAACCAAGCTTACTTTTGGGGGACTTTTTCAAAATGATTTGAACATGTTTTACACTTGAACTTTCCAAGCCAGTTTTGACCAATTTACACATGCCAAATGATATTTTTACCAATATGAATTTTGTTCCTTATTTCAAGAGCTTTCCAACCATTACTCACAATAGTCATTTGGATCTATCATTTGGGAGATTCGAATTTTCCTTCATTTATGTGCATTTTTGATATTTTATGTTAAAACTTGAGATGCAAGACCTTTCCATTCCATGTTGTCGCATTACACGAAAAACCGGCGGGAAAACAAGAACAACAGAGCCGCCACCGTGCGTTATTTATCCCAAAAGAGGGAAAGGAAACGCTCAGAGTAAACCTGGAAAAAGCATGGTCTCGCGACCAAAGAGAATGGGATCGGGAGTCGGTTATGCGAAGGGAAGGTATTAGCACCCCTACACATCTGTCGTACTCGACGGGATCCACGCACAATAGGAAGGAAAAATGGTTGCTAAAACACTGCTCACAAACATCTACATAGGCTGAAAGAGACACAAGAAAACAAACAAGACTGACTCGGCAGGATATCGCATCCTGGGCCTACTTAGTCTATCAGGCATAGACATCAGAGTCAAAGTAGTTCGGACTGGGGGAAAACATGCTCGCTAGGATGTCGCATCCTATGCATACGTATCTCCTTTGGACGAAGGAGAATCAGAGCATTCGTAGCTCGGCTAACACGCACACAAACAAACACAGGCAAAGGCAAACATGGAGCCCGAATGCCAATCACTGGACTTACATCAGCATCCGAACCAGAACCCACACTAGAACCCAAATGCCACTCGATGGACTTACATCAGCTTCCAAGCACACAACAAGACAAAACAAAGACACGGGAAGAAGAAGGGTCTCGGTTGCAACTAGGGCAAGAGAAAGGGACGGTCTCGATCGCAACGAGGGCGAGAGAAAAGAATTAGTGTTAGTCGTTAGTCAAACTCGACAAGACATCGCATCTCGTGCCTACGTATCTCATCTGGACATGAGAATCAGAGTTGTCGTAGTTCGGCTAAACTATTCTTGTTGGTTTGTGTTTTTTAAGTGGACAACGTCACTGCGCAATCTACTGGATGCTCGACCTTTGGAGACTTACTCACCTGTAGTAGAAGGAGTTGACGTATCCTTAAGAGGGGATAATGTTTGTTTGTGTTTTAGGAAAGCTCAAGCAAGAAAGGAAGTCCTATACGAAGGAACCGTGCTACCTTAATTGACATGCAAACGAGACTACGCGGAGTCTAGCAAACCTAGGGGATATAATCACACCACACAAACACATACAGCATGAAATAAACACACCAGCAAGGGGCTCAGACATCAAGGCTAGGCTTTAGTCGAGGGGTCATATCAACCTCGACAAACAAGCCTCTGTATCAAGGTAAGGTTAGCTCTTAACCTTGACATTGAGAGTCAAGGTGAAGCCAGATGAAAGGTGAGTGAAGATGAGACTTCATCGCTCTTATCCCTGGTCAGGGAGAGCTTCAGACAAAGGAGCGTGGGTTCAGAATGTGGGAACCCTTCTACACTCAAGACACGGACTCAACTGTACAATGTACAAGATCTTGGGTTAGTGTCCTCAATGCATCAACACAGTGGTGTGAGCAGAGGGACGACTCAACAGAATAGCGGGAGATAGATTGCATATCTCTTATATCCGCCAATTGCCTCATAGAGGTCTTTACCTGCTTGGGGACAAAAGTAAACAATCACAAACATTGCCTCTTAAGGAGGACTTCAGACAGGTGCCTGGCCAAGTAACAGGCCAGGTCTTCCAGACTACATGGAGACAAGAATGTTATACCTCAGTGCAAATTGCTTATCAAGCAAAGCAAAGCAATATTAGCAACTAATGTACCTGAAATCAATCAAATACAATCAGTATCCCAATCACAAAATCAAAACAAACAACATAAGAATCAACAAACAATGTACAATCAAACAATGTAATGTGCAAAACACAAAGCTCAAGTGAACCAAGCATCCTAGAAAATAAACCAAGTTAGTTTATAACATCAAATGAAACAACTCAAAACAACTTGAATTTATCTCCTTAAAGCAAATGCTTCCACAACCTGAAAAGCAAGCTCAAACATAAGTAACAAGACCACTAGGACAAGCCTAGGGTCAAAAGGAGGGAAAAAATTTAAAACAGCAAGTAAAACATGACCAAAACCAAGGCATTTCAATTAAGAGGAGGATCCAATTGGTCTCACATTAAAACTATGCACCCAATTTATTTCATGCACAATTTAGGTCAAAGTAAGCAAGTGTGAACCACAAATGAGTAAACAGAATGATTCCAATCAAACAAATATCAAAACAGCTCAATAAATTCCACAAAAATTCTATCCTAAACATAACATATTCAATGAGCTACATGTCAAATTTCATGTTATTTGGACAAGTGGAAGTGGGGAAATTAAATTCCACATGTCATGGCATTCAAAAATCAACCTAAACTAGGTCACCAACCAAGTGTCAACTTCAATCAATTGTAAAACAGTATGAACAAATGGGAAATGAATGGGACCAAAGCCAAATTGTAGCTAAACATGTTAAGAAACACTCCACCAAATTTCACATTAATATGGTAAGAAATGAGCATTTCACAAGATATGGAAGTTTGCTACTCAAGCAAAACCCTAAAAATGCTAAACAGCAATCAAAAATCCCAATCAAATGGGAAATGGATCAATTAAATCCACAAAAAATCATGATGAAACTAGACATATACAAGGTATCTCATGCAAAAAATCAGAGCCATAGGCCTAGTGAAAGCATGGAAAATTAAATCATGAACACAGCATAGCATAGTGTGACACATATTGTCACACTCAAAAAGATTATATCATATCTACCAAACCAGGGATCCAAAAACTACAAACTATACATCAAAATCACCAGGCATGAGTCAAGAACAAGCATGTGAAATTTCATTCAATTTGGATAATGCATGATTATTTTATGATCAATATGGTGAAACATACATATAATGCACACATGAGCAAGATCACTAGGCAAATCCAAAATATCACCAGGCACAACTTGAGTTACTATGCCTAAAAAAAACTAGAGGAAATTTGGAGATGGATGCAAAAATTCCCATTCAATTTGGATTAGGGATGATTTAATTATGATTTTTAGAAGTTTTGTTAAATTGTAAAATATTTATTTAACTAATTAAAATGATTTAATTATGCGCAGTGGCAAAATTGTAATTACGTGAACCATGACCAAAATGCTGTAGCTTCACTAAATTACGTGGCGCGTCGCTATTGGCCCGGTCTGGAGGGAAACAAGATTCAAACGCGGAGGCAAGGAAAAGAGGATCAAACACGGGATTTTCCAGAAATTTGAAGAACTTCATCATGTTCTTCACTGTTCTTGGACACCAGAATTCGTGATGAACGAATGTCAACCAAAACGGACAAACCATGTATCGTTTTCTCCGTCTCTCCACGTAGGTCATGGATATGGCAGTGAAAATGTCTAGAAGTTAACATACGCAAAGATCCACTCAAGAATAGTTTTGACATGCAATCTTTAAATCACAATATCTTGATGATTACTCAATGAAAATGCATGATTCAAACGCCAAACTACTCTATGTTCAAGGATCTATCTAAACCGCATGGTGATTTCGTGAATTAAGGAGTTCGAATTGCTTACCTTCTTGAAGTGCAGCTCGAATCCGTGCGTTTTTTGGCCTCAATTACGTGAAACAGATGGCGTATGTTGGTTATGAAGGTGATTGGTGATGATTGCTTAGCTTAGAGATGCTTGAATCCAAGGAAATTCGTGACTGCCATGGATGGATGATGCTTTCAACAGTGGAGTTTTTGCTCGGTTCTTGCTTCAATCTCCACAAACAGAACTCCCTAATCACCTGCACATGAAGAATCAACAAAGCACTAGCAAAGAAATTGGTGAATTCTTGATGAATTGATGAAAAAGTGTATGTGAAAATTGGAGAAAAAGTGAGAGAATTTCTGAGTTTTTGTGATTTGATCTGAAAAAATGGTTATTCCCTAAGCATTTCTGTTACAATTATCCCTTTATACCTCACACTAATCCAAAATTTAATCTCAATTAGGCAAATTAGAATGATTAGTGTAATGCACATTTTCATGACTTTGGCCAAAATGCCCTTTTTCTTATGCAGTCCATGTATCAGTCCAAAACCAGTTCACACAAGTTCTAAATGATATTTGTAATGTGTATGAAAAGGTCCCAAGTGCATATGGCTTGTATTTTGGAAAATCACCTTTTTTCACACTAAAATGCAAAATGAACACTTGAAAAATGGACTTTTGCTATGATGATTTTTTGGAAAATGTAATGATGCACCATGCATGTTCATGTCAAATGTAGTTTGCTCAAAGAAAAATCAACCAATTTGGCCATTCCATGTGAAAGTTATGGCACTTTGAATTTAGGCATTTTCTGAAAATGATTGGACCATATCTTGCCAACCACACATGGGAATTGCATGTTCTTGGACTTTTTGGAATGGTGAGAACAAGATCTTCAACTTTCATGTTGGACAAAATTCCATTTGAAGCTTGTATGATGAAGTAATTTTGAGGAGAAAAACTTTCCATTTTGGGCAGTTGAAATTACAGGTCACCTGCCATTTTAGGAAACTTTTGATTTGACTTTATTTTCTTCAACCTTGGTCTTTGATATGTCAAATGAGACTTGTATGGACATGAATGAAGCTTTTCAAACCATCTCACACCTTCAAATCCATAAAATCAAGCACAGTTGACCACAGTTGACTTTCTAGGGTTTCTGAAGAAATTCAGCTTGACTGTTGAGCTTTGATCATCCAATCTTTGGCCAAACCACTTCACAATGATCCTTAGACCATATGAACTTGATAAATCAACCCTAGGGCTTTGCCTCAATGAAAATAGCACATGCTTGCTTGTTTGACCTGATCTCCTGACCAGTTTGACCTAATTTGTCAGCTGAGCTTGCACTTGGGCAAAAGGCAATGCAATGTTATGCAATGGACTATGTTATGCTAATGACCTAATCATGAAAATGTATGTACACAAGGAGGGTGCAAATTTGAGGTGCTACAGCTGCCCCTATTCAATCAACTGGGAACCCGAACGGATGAGAGCAACGGCTGTCAGACTTTCAGGGTAAATAGAGATTGAATACCAAGAACCGTAGAATTTGCACACTGCTGGGAATCACCAACGGAAACGTCCACTGGGATCTGATATTTATTACTGGGAATTTGATTTTTCTGATTCTTTTTCTTCTCAAAGGTACAACCACCTCCAGACATCTCGAGACGATGAATGGGAACAGAAATCACAACTAGATGCCAACGGACAACTAAGAAAAACTCGACGTTTACCAAGACCAACGGAGAGGTAAGTCAATCATCGATGAATGACTGGAAGGATAGCGATACAACCATACGTCAACGGACGAAATGGGAAAAACTCAACGTTTACCAAGACCAACGGAGAGGTAAATCAGACATCATCGGATGAATGGGAAGACTCGACCAGACGTCATAGGACGAAAGGGAGAAGCTCGACGTTTATCGACACCAACGGAGAGGGAGACCAGACATCAACGGACGACGGATGAACTGGGAAGACTCGACCATACGTCATAGGACGAAAGGGAGAAGCTCGACGTTTATCGACACCAACGGAGAAGGAGAAAGCCACTTCACGAAGGAACGGCACCACAATCAGAAACCGAATAGGACGTCTACTGGGGATTCTGGCTGGGAATCAACCAGACATTAATGAATGACTGGGAACAGGGTATACAATCAGACGTCAACGGACGAATGAGAAAAACTCGACGTTTATCGAAACCAACGGAGAGGTAAATCCGCATGGGGAAGGGTACAACTAGACGTCATCGGACGAATAGGAAACACTCGACGTTTATCGACACCAACGGAGAGGAGGAAACTCTAAGGGGAGTCATCTGGTATTACCAAATGATCTGCGGGGAATAAGCAACTAGGCGTCCTCGGACGACTAGGAAAAACTCGACGTTTATCGACACCAACGGAGAGGAGGTTCAGCTTCTGGGGACGACCCTGTGGGGAAAGATATCAACTATACGCCAACGGACGCATAGGAAAAACTCGACGTTTATCGACACCAACGGAGAGGAGGAATCTTCTGGGGATAAGAACACAACCAAATCATCAACGGATAATCGGGAAAACTCGACGTTTATCGACACCAACGGAGAGGAGGAAACTTCTCTAGGGAAGAATAAGGGTCAACCAAACGTCAATGGACGATTGGGAAAAACTCGACGTTTATCGACACCAACGGAGAGGAGGAAACTTCTCTAGGGAAGGAGGACGACGTTACGAACATCGAAAGATGATGTTTACAGACATCAAAAGGAGACCAGACACTACGCATGACTGGGAAATCACCGAAAGATGGTGTTTACCGACACCAAAGAAGACCAGACACTTACGCATGACTGGGAAAGCACCGAAAGATGGTGTTTACCGACACCAAAGAAGACCAGGCACTTACGCATGACTGGGAAAGCACCGAAAGATGGTGTTTACCGACACCAAAGAAACAACACACGCGGGTGCTGACAAGGTAATGACATCTACATATGTCAGGGCAAGGCTGAACACTTGCAGGGGATCTCACTGGGGATCAAGGTCACAACAGTGAGCAAACAGGAAGGAGCACCAAGAATACCGGGTTGTAGGTATGAAACGGGTGACCGACCAAAGTGTGAATTGGTTTGTGTTCCAAAACACTCATCATCCTGGAGAGGGCTAGAAAAGCGATCTTGTTAAAGGATGGACATCCGATTCCATAGGGAATACGAATCTTACTCTGCTGGAGAAAACAATCAAAAGATTGACCAAAGAGTGCATGAGATATATCATCTATAGCCGTCAAAACGTAGATAACATACTCGCATGGAAGATTATCCATAACCGGATTGGAGGTTGTTAGATGGATAAACGACCGACATCATCCTGAAGAGAGCAAAGGCAAACTTGTTAGAGGATGGACATTCGATTCCGAACAAAGGAATACGAATCTTACTCAACTGGGGAGGACGACTTCGACCCAAGAGCGCATGAGATATATTATCTATAGCCGTCGAAACGTAGATAACATACTCGCATGGAAGATTATCCATAACTGAGTGGAGGTTGTTAAATGGATAAATCAACCGAATAGAAAGGCATCGGGGTACCAGGAATAAGTATGCAAAGATGACCAATCAAAAGGGTAAACTACAAACACTACCAGCAAATGGTGAATGAAAGAGGACCCGCTGGGGATAAAGTTGCTGACTCGGAGCAAATATCCAAAAGGAAGGGGAAGACCCACTGGGGACAATACTGCTTGATCAAGGCAAGTATCCAGAGGGGACAAGACTATCAATACCGCAAACTGGGTACTGATAACTGCAAAGAGGGGATTACATCTACCGGTTAGTAGGTAGAAAACCACGGAAACAGAAACCGTCATCAACTAGGATGAGCACAGAGGGTTAACTCCACAACAAGGAGAACAGAGGATTCACATCTACCGGTTAGTAGGTAGAAGACCACAAAGATCGGACTTACAGCTACCGGGTTGTAGGTAGAGGCCAACAGACAGTCTGCTGAGAGACAGAGTGAGAAAAAAGGATTCACAACTACCGGGTAGTAGGTAGAAGACCGCAAAATCCGCCAACAATCAGAATGAACCGCAAAGGTTACCTCTGCTAGGGGATGAAAGTGGGATTTTACAACTACCAGGAGTAGGTAGAAAACCACAAAGATAGGACTTACAACTACCGGTTTGTAGGTAGAGGCCACCAAAATCTGCTGAGGATAAGATGAATGAGTGCCGGTTAGTGAGCCACTATTCATTCATGCCCCAGGGAAGTACAAGGAACAATCAACGGGGAGCCAATTTAGGATTGATCCAAAAGGCAAACTGAATCAAGACTCATCCTAATGAGAAAAGAACTCAATAGGAAAAACCCATCCTGTGCAGGGAGGGAACGGAAACAACCGTCATCCACGAGGATCTAACTCAGTGGGGAGTGCAGAAGGAAATGGTAGACACTTTCTGCTTAAGGGGTAGACTCTACATGGAGAGATTAGACATACCCACATCTGCTAGGAGACCACTGGGTAGAACCAGGTTTTTCTTTCACCGACGGATGAGGAAATAAACCTCTCTGGGGGGTATCAATCCTGAATGCTGCCAGGAGCAACTGTAGCAAACGTGCCATACAGATGTTGAACGAGAATCCGCCTCTGCCGGGGATACGGTCTGATGGGGTTTCGAACACATGAATGCATATGTTTGAATTTTTCTATGGCGTAATGCTCCATATTAAATGGAAATGCTACGCGATTTTGAGGATGCAATGATTACTATATGCCAAATGCAAATGATGAAAACTCCGCTGGGGAGCCCAAAGATCAGATACTCCAACTATGTGGGGAGACTCTGCTTGAAGAAATATGCTTGAGGAAAACTCTGCAGGGAGAGCCACGACTTCTCACTCATGCTGGAGAACGGAGATACCAAGAATCAACCTTATCTCTGGTGAGGATAGATAGGCATTGATAACACTCATCATGCCAACAACTCTGCTGAGGATCTATCCGAGAAAATGACGGAGTATCGGGATGCCAATCCTCCAAATACTAAATCTTCACAAAAAAGCACCCATGCCGGGGAGAAGAGAAGACTGCTCTGCTGGAGAGACGAAAGTTGAAGTCTTCAGTTAAACACTCTGCTAGGGGAACTGCCCCCACAAAAGTATTTGAACAGCAACCTTGCTGGGGATGCCCCACGATAGGGCTCAAACAGCACTCTACTGGGGATGCCCCACCATAGAGCTAACAGGGACCTGGAGGACGAATGTCGCACTGCCGGGGACATGAAGATGAACAACTTCAACCAACACTGCACTGAGCAACCTCGCTGAGGAGAAACCATAAGAGGTTCTACAGGAAAAAAGCACAGTCATGCTCGAGATACGAACAAATGTCTTACCTGTTGGTAATCATACCACCCTTGGGAGAGCACTGCGGATCTCCTAAGTATCCTTCCATCATTGTGAATGTTCACTTTGTTTAAGAACAATTTTTGAAAAATTTGTTTATTTTGAAAACAATGATACTTTATCAATTAAACATGCAAAACATTTGTTGAGTTGAAACAAAGAAGAGTGCAAACAAATGGATAAAAGCTCAAATTGATGTGATGGAATGGTAGTCTGCAAAGGGTGAGACTCCATAGATCTGTACAAGTTTGAAATCGGTGATATATATTGGAGAGGGCTACATTGAACATAATGACCTTTCCTCTACCATTCCGAATTTTCGATGTATTCGGAGCTTCAGTCGACGATGAACCGAGAATCCCTGACGGATGACAGATATAGAGCACAGTCTTGTCAAGATGCAGTTACTTGCCAAATCCCTAATTTTTGCCTAGATTGCCCCAGTGTGAGGTGCTCAATCTAGCGGGATGCAAATTCTTTTTTTCCAATGTCTCTAACTTTTGCCTGGATCACCCTTTCGGGTTTTCGATCCACCGGGACGCTCCTTTTTGCCTAAGTCGCTCTTTGGGGTGTTCGACTTAGCGAGCTTCTTTTGATTTTTTTTTATTTTAGGCGAAGTATTTCTTGGCTGCATCGGAATTCACAGGACGAGTGAACTTCTTCATCCATTGTTGTAAGTGTCAAAGCACCGCCTGAAAAGGCTCTCTTGACAACATATGGACATTCATAATTTGGGGTTCACTTGCCCCTGGAATTGAGCACGAAAGACAAGACTTTCTTGAGTACAAGGTCACCTTCTCGGAACACACGAGGCTTGACCTTCTTGTCGAACGCTTTCATCACTCTCTGTTGATGTAACTGACCATGACATATGGCAGTTGATCTCTTCTTTTTGGTCGAATTCAGCATCAGTCAACTTGGGATTTTGAGGGTGCTTTTATCTTTTGTTTCTTTCTTTTGACTTTTCTTTCTTTTTGATTTTTTTTTTTGATTTCTTTTGATTTTGCACCCTCCTCTCTCTATTTTTTGTATATATGCCCCAGTTGGCTGTTCTACTGATTCTCGAGATGCAGCTGAGTGATCTTCTTTTCTTGCTCAAGAAGTCAGGAAATCTCGTCAGGAATCCTTTCAACATCATCTTCTTCCGCTTCGAATACAGGGAATTCAAAATTGGGAGATGACGTCAGATCATTATGTTTAATGGGTTTGAGAAACAACCTGCATAAAGATTTTGATATGAAAAGCTTTTGAAAATCAAGCAAGACAATCGCTATGCAGATGAAAAGATTGCTTTTATTCTTGTTTTTAGGGTTTTTTGTGATCACCAATTCCATGCAAAAAGCGAAAAGGGAAAACAAACGGAAAAACAAATGTTTAACATGAATTTATTTGAATGAAAATATCATTGCACAAAATGTTGCCAACAATGTCATCACTTCTCCTTTTGGCATGGGAGAAGGGTTTTTAAACAAAGTGATTATTACTCTGACTTATGAACAACTGTAGGAAAGCCCACAGTGACCCAATTGTGATAGATCCCACCGGGGATGACAACTGTCAGAATCCTTTGCATCATCAGCTTTTGCTTTTGAACAGCTCTCTTGAAGAAAAGTTGGTGCCAGCCCAGGACTTGTTATCTTCAAGCTTGATTAACACGGGGACCCAAGTCTTCAAAGTTCAGAATACCTGACCTCACGAGGTCTTGAACCTTCATCTTCAACTGAAAGCAACTATCCACATCATGACCAGGAGCACCCGAATGATACACACACTGCTGCTCAGGCCTATACCACCACCGAGGGTTGACGGGTACGGCCGGCGGGTCTCTGGGAGTAATCAAGTTCCGCTCTATCAAAGAGGGATACAACTCTGAGTATGACATAGGGATCGGGTCAAAAATGATCCTCTTCCTCTCATTACCCGTATTGGCTTGATTATCATAGGGAGGCTGGTAAACCTGTTGTTGAGGACGATGTTGCTGATGTTGATACTGCTGAGTTGGTCTTCTCTGTTGCTGTGGAGTTTGGGTTGCTGGGATAGTCACAGCAGCGACCTGACGATATGGTCCTCTGTTTGCACTCCTTCGACGGTGCACAACATTTGTTTCACTCTCTCCCCTTTTGGGTGCCCCAGAGAATGGCTTCTTAGAATTCGAAGAACTTGAAGAGCCAGGATCTTGTATCTTTCCTGCTTTGACGAGACTCTCAGTCCTTTCCCCACAGACAACAACATCTGAAAAGCTACTGAACGGGCAACTTCCCATGCGGTCCATGAACACACCCTGCAAGGTTCCAATGAACATGCCAGTCAGCTCTCTCTCCAACATCGGAGGTTGCACTCTTGCGGCTAGCTCACGCCATCTCTGGGCGTACTCTTTGAAGCTCTCATCAGTCTTCTGACACAAGCTCTGCAATTGGGTTCGGCTCGGCGCCATGTCCATGTTGTGCTTGTATTGCCTCAAAAAGGCTTCACCCAGATCTTTCCAGCTTCTAACTGATTCTCTTTTCAGATCCATGTACCAGTCCAAAGACGCTCCAGACAGACTGTCTTGGAAAAAGTACATCCACATCTTTTCGTCGTCAGTATAAGCAGAGATTTTCCTGAAGTAAGTTTGCACATGGGTGCGAGGACAGGAAGTACCGTTGTATTTGTCAAAGGTCGGCCCCTTGAATTTGTAGGGGATCCTCAACCCATCAACCAAACCCATATCGGTCACATCGAACCCCAGAGAGTTTTGACACTCCATGGCACGGACTTTCTCAGCAAGGGCATCCACTTTACGGTCCCTCTCTTCAACTCTAACCACCTCATCATCTTCACTCAGCAGTGTGAACATGTCCTCTAGTCTGTCGACAATAGGAGCTGGATGACGAACAGGAGCCCGGGTAGCTCTGGCATTGACCTCTGCAGCAAGAGGCTGTCCATTGATCCTTATTCCTCTCAACTCATCCCCGACGGCATAGTCGTTAGTGGGAGCAGCAACATTGATATTCTCATGGGCAGGGATACCAGCAGGCGAAGCACGGTTGGACGTCTGAATCACAGTCTCCTGTCTCTGAACCAGGGCTCTAAGCTCCTCCTGTCCTTGCGCAACCCCTTGCATCATCACCATAAACTGGGCCAAATTTGCCCTCATCTCAGCCAACTCGGTCTGAACCTGATCCATACTCCTCTGATGATTGAGTCTGGTTGAGTAACGATGCGGACGACGGTCAGCAATCCTGTCTCAGTCAGGAACCAAGTGAGAAGTCTCTCCAAACATGTCTGCAATGACAGGATGATATGTGCATGATATGCATGATATGGGTACTATATTTTATCATGAATGGTCCTGATAAAGGATATGCACATGCGGGTTAACTTTTTTCGGTTTTTTCATGCATTATTATTTTATTTTTTTTGAAAAATAAACATGCTATGATGCAAACGATGCAAACATGACTGGTCAGGCTGTGCATCTCAAGGCACAAGGTCGAAGCTTCGGCTCGAACTCTGGTATTACAACTTCATCTGAAACCCAAAGTCAATCTGAACCCAAGTCAACTGAACCCAAGTCAACTGAACCCAAGTCAACTGAACCCTATCCACGTCTGAGCATCCTCGAATTCAGCCCAGGGATCCGAAATAAACGGAACCCTCCGATCACTGCCAGGATCAAACCTCCGGCGTCCAGAAATAGATCCATAAATCCGACTCATAAATAGGACTATGATCAACCAATAGTCACCAACAAAGTCACCATCAGAACATGCATCTGTACGAATCAACCCTCCCCTCACAGGTGAGTTCTAATCAGGTCATCCTAAGGCGAACAATGATCTCGATAATCGGGCAAAGATACTCAACGGGTTTGCCCTTTCGGATGTGCCGTTGTAGCTCTCTTAAGATCGTCTCAATCAAAGATCTGGGAAATGATCGGTCACCAGAGTCAATAGCTCAGATGAGGTGACACAACCAAAGTGGATACTCCACAAAGGAAGGGCACTATCAAATGAACCTCGTCCGGCTTGTGGTATGTCACGTTGCAACAATATGCTGATAAAGCAAATGAGGAACGTGAGACCACGCTAATCCTAGGTGTATACTCGGGCCTGGGTTTTAGCCCCACTCAGAACACCCACCCCAAACAGAAGAACCACCTGTACAGAAGACAGCTCAATGACAGTATGATGCATGTAAACATATATGCACATATATACAACATAATAATCATGCATACAATAAATAACAGCAAATAGCAACCAAAACCCTAACCTAGAGAGCGCTAGGAGAGACTCGCTTAGGGAAGATGGACCAGCAAGAGGTCAACATCTCAAATCCCCAACAGAGTCGCCAGCTGTCGCATTACGCGAAAAACCGGCGGGAAAACAAGAACAACAGAGCCGCCACCGTGCGTTATTTATCCCAAAAGAGGGAAAGGAAACGCTCAGAGTAAACCTGGAAAAAGCATGGTCTCGCGACCAAAGAGAATGGGATCGGGAGTCGGTTATGCGAAGGGAAGGTATTAGCACCCCTATGCATCCGTCGTACTCGACGGGATCCACGCACAATAGGAAGGAAAAATGGTTGCTAAAACACTGCTCACAAACATCTACACAGGCTGAAAGAGACACAAGAAAACAAACAAGACTGACTCGGCAGGATATCGCATCCTGGGCCTACTTAGTCTATCAGGCATAGACATCAGAGTCAAAGTAGTTCGGACTGGGGGAAAACATGCTCACTAGGATGTCGCATCCTATGCATACGTATCTCCTTTGGACGAAGGAGAATCAGAGCATTCGTAGCTCGGCTAACACGCACACAAACAAACACAGGCAAAGGCAAACATGGAGCCCGAATGCCAATCACTGGACTTACATCAGCATCCGAACCAGAACCCATACTAGAACCCAAATGCCACTCGATGGACTTACATCAGCTTCCAAGCACACAACAAGACAAAACAAAGACACAGGAAGAAGAAGGGTCTCGGTTGCAACTAGGGCAAGAGAAAGGGACGGTCTCGATCGCAACGAGGGCGAGAGAAAAGAATTAGTGTTAGTCGTTAGTCAAACTCGACAAGACATCGCATCTCGTGCCTACGTATCTCATCTGGACATGAGAATCAGAGTTGCCGTAGTTCGGCTAAACTATTCTTGTTGGTTTGTGTTTTTTAAGTGGACAACGTCACTGCGCAATCTACTGGATGCTCGACCTTTGGAGACTTACTCACCTGTAGTAGAAGGAGTTGACGTATCCTTAAGAGGGGATAATGTTTGTTTGTGTTTTAGGAAAGCTCAAGCAAGAAAGGAAGTCCTATACGAAGGAACCGTGCTACCTTAATTGACATGCAAACGAGACTACGCGAAGTCTAGCAAACCTAGGGGATATAATCACACCACACAAACACATACAGCATGAAATAAACACACCAGCAAGGGGCTCAGACATCAAGGCTAGGCTTTAGTCGAGGGGTCATATCAACCTCGACAAACAAGCCTCTGTATCAAGGTAAGATTAGCTCTTAACCTTGACATTGAGAGTCAAGGTGAAGCCAGATGAAAGGTGAGTGAAGATGAGACTTCACCGCTCTTATCCCTGGTCAGGGAGAGCTTCAGACAAAGGAGCGTGGGTTCAGAATGTGGGAACCTTTCTACACTCAAGACACGGACTCAACTGTACAATGTACAAGATCTTGGGTTAGTGTCCTCAATGCATCAACACAGTGGTGTGAGCAGAGGGACGACTCAACAGAATAGCGGGAGATAGATTGCATATCTCTTATATCCGCCAATTGCCTCATAGAGGTCTTTACCTGCTTGGGGACAAAAGTAAACAATCACAAACATTGCCTCTTAAGGAGGACTTCAGACAGGTGCCTGGCCAAGTAACAGGCCAGGTCTTCCAGACTACATGGAGACAAGAATGTTATACCTCAGTGCAAATTGCTTATCAAGCAAAGCAAAGCAATATTAGCAACTAATGTATCTGAAATCAATCAAATACAATCAGTATCCCAATCACAAAATCAAAACAAACAACATAAGAATCAACAAACAATGTACAATCAAACAATGTAATGTGCAAAACACAAAGCTCAAGTGAACCAAGCATCCTAGAAAATAAACCAAGTTAGTTTATAACATCAAATGAAACAACTCAAAACAACTTGAATTTATCTCCTTAAAGCAAATGCTTCCACAACCTGAAAAGCAAGCTCAAACATAAGTAACAAGACCACTAGGACAAGCCTAGGGTCAAAAGGAGGGAAAAAATTTAAAACAGCAAGTAAAACATGACCAAAACCAAGGCATTTCAATTAAGAGGAGGATCCAATTGGTCTCACATTAAAACTATGCACCCAATTTATTTCATGCACAATTTAGGTCAAAGTAAGCAAGTGTGAACCACAAATGAGTAAACAGAATGATTCCAATCAAACAAATATCAAAACAGCTCAATAAATTCCACAAAAATTCTATCCTAAACATAACATATTCAATGAGCTACATGTCAAATTTCATGTTATTTGGACAAGTGGAAGTGGGGAAATTAAATTCCACATGTCATGGCATGCAAAAATCAACCTAAACTAGGTCACCAACCAAGTGTCAACTTCAATCAATTGTAAAACAGTATGAACAAATGGGAAATGAATGGGACCAAAGCCAAATTGTAGCTAAACATGTTAAGAAACACTCCACCAAATTTCACATTCATATGGTAAGAAATGAGCATTTCACAAGATATGGAAGTTTGCTACTCAAGCAAAACCCTAAAAATGCTAAACAGCAATCAAAAATCCCAATCAAATGGGAAATGGATCAATTAAATCCACAAAAAATCATGGTGAAATTAGACATATACAAGGTATCTCATGCAGAAAATCAGAGCCATAGGCCTAGTGAAAGCATGGAAAATTAAATCATGAACACAGCATAGCATAGTGTGACACATATTGTCACACTCAAAAAGATTATATCATATCTACCAAACCAGGGATCCAAAAACTACAAACTATACATCAAAATCACCAGGCATGAGTCAAGAACAAGCATGTGAAATTTCATTCAATTTGGATAATGCATGATTATTTTATGATCAATATGGTGAAACATACATATAATGCACACATGAGCAAGATCACTAGGAAAATCCAAAAAATCACCAGGCACAACTTGAGTTACTATGCCTAAAAAAAACTAGAGAAAATTTAGAGATGGATGCAAAAATTCCCATTCAATTTGGATTAGGGATGATTTAATTATGATTTTTAGAAGTTTTGTTAAATTGTGAAATATTTATTTAACTAATTAAAATGATTTAATTATGCGCAGTGGCAAAATTGTAATTACGTGAACCATGACCAAAACGCTGTAGCTTCACTAAATTACGTGGCGCGTCGCTATTGGCCCGGTCTGGAGGGAAACAAGATTCAAACGCGGAGGCAAGGAAAAGAGGATCAAACACGGGATTTTCCAGAAATTTGAAGAACTTCATCATGTTCTTCACTGTTCTTGGACACCAGAATTCGTGATGAACGAATGTCAACCAAAACGGACAAACCATGTACCGTTCTCTCCGTATCTCCACGTAGGTCATGGATATGGCAGTGAAAATGT
Organism: Lathyrus oleraceus; assembly: GCF_024323335.1. Classification (NCBI taxonomy): domain Eukaryota; kingdom Viridiplantae; phylum Streptophyta; class Magnoliopsida; order Fabales; family Fabaceae; genus Lathyrus; species Lathyrus oleraceus. The sequence goes on from NC_066583.1 coordinate 345,459,008, forward strand.
CTAGAAGTTAACATACGCAAAGATCCACTCAAGAATAGTTTTGACATGCAATCTTTAAATCACAATATCTTGATGATTACTCAATGAAAATGCATGATTCAAACGCCAAACTACTCTATGTTCAAGGATCTATCTAAACCGCATGGTGATTTCGTGAATTAAGGAGTTCGAATTGCTTACCTTCTTGAAGTGCAGCTCGAATCCGTGCGTTTTTTGGCCTCAATTACGTGAAACAGATGGCGTATGTTGGTTATGAAGGTGATTGGTGATGATTGCTTAGCTTAGAGATGCTTGAATCCAAGGAAATTCGTGACTGCCATGGATGGATGATGCTTTCAACAGTGGAGTTTTTGCTCGGTTCTTACTTCAATCTCCACAAACAGAACTCCCTAATCACCTGCACATGAAGAATCAACAAAGCACTAGCAAAGAAATTGGTGAATTCTTGATGAATTGATGAAAAAGTGTATGTGAAAATTGGAGAAAAAGTGAGAGAATTTCTGAGTTTTTGTGATTTGATCTGAAAAAATGGTTATTCCCCAAGCATTTCTGTTACAATTATCCCTTTATACCTCACACTAATCCAAAATTTAATCTCAATTAGGCAAATTAGAATGATTAGTGTAATGCACATTTTCATGACTTTGGCCAAAATGCCCTTTTTCTTATGCAGTCCATGTATCAGTCCAAAACCAGTTCACACAAGTTCTAAATGATATTTGTAATGTGTATGAAAAGGTCCCAAGTGCATATGGCTTGTATTTTGGAAAATCACCTTTTTTCACACTAAAATGCAAAATGAACACTTGAAAAATGGACTTTTGCTATGATGATTTTTTGGAAAAATGTAATGATGCACCATGCAAGTTCATGTCAAATGTGGTTTGCTCAAAGAAAAATCAACCAATTTGGCCATTCCATGTGAAAGTTATGGCACTTTGAATTTAGGCATTTTCTGAAAATGATTGGACCATATCTTGCCAACCACACATGGGAATTGCATGTTCTTGGACTTTTTGGAATGGTGAGAACAAGATCTTCAACTTTCATGTTGTACAAAATTCCATTTGAAGCTTGTATGATGAAGTAATTTTGAGGAGAAAAACTTTCCATTTTGGGCAGTTGAAATTACAGGTCACCTGCCATTTTAGGAAACTTTTGATCTGACTTTATTTTCTTCAACCTTGGTCTTTGATATGTCAAATGAGACTTGTATGGACATGAATGAAGCTTTTCAAACCATCTCACACCTTCAAATCCATAAAATCAAGCACAGTTGACCACAGTTGACTTTCTAGGGTTTCTGAAGAAATTTAGCTTGACTGTTGAGCTTTGATCATCCAATCTTTGGCCAAACCACTTCACAATGATCCTTAGACCATATGAACTTGATAAATCAACCCTATGGCTTTGCCTCAATGAAAATAGCACATGCTTGCTTGTTTGACCTGATCTCCTGACCAGTTTGACCTAATTTGTCAGCTGAGCTTGCACTTGGGCAAAAGGCAATGCAATGTTATGCAATGGACTATGTTATGCTAATGACCTAATCATGAAAATGTATGTACACAAGGAGGGTGCAAATTTGAGGTGCTACACATGTGCATGACCACATGCTTCCCATATGATCTCAGCAAGCTCCTTCAGCCATTAATGGGCCTCTCACACGTCCACAAATGCCCATGCATTTCAAAATTCCAAATCCCATGCACATGAGCAAAGTTTGAATTCAGATGCATTCACCTATAAATAAAGGATTCCTCTCCTTCATTCCATAACCTTTTGGAGATCCCATATGTTGCAGAACTGAAACCATAACCCTCACTAAAGGAATCACTCACTTTTTTTCAATATTTTCGTGGTTGAAATTCAGCAACATTAGTTGAGTTTCAAAGCTAGATTCCTTGGCCAATCATCTTCCCTACATTCAAAGATAAAAAATAAGCAAAAAGCTTGAAGAATTCGTGGCCATAAACTCACCATTTTGAAGGTATAAGCTCAAACTGTTTGGATCTGAAACTCATAATTCAATGTAGTATTCTTGTGTTTTGGTGGTTCTCTGAAGTCCTCATACTTGAGGCAAGCTTTTAGTGCATTCAATTTGCCATTTCATGAACAATCCGTGTGGACACCATGATTTTCTCCTTCATCTTTCTCTCAATATAGGAAGAATGAGAGGAATCTAATGGTACAGTGATGATCTGCATCACATGAGCTTCATTTCCATGCCTTTGTTTTTCATTTTCGATGAGATCCATTTTCCTGCAAATCTGGTCGAATTCTGTTGGTTGATCGGAGAAGATGGTGGTTTCCACCGCCACCACCATGTGTGCTGCTAATGGCCCTTGGATCTCTCCCTCACGATCTAATCTCATGTGTTCATTTCAATTACTTCTTTTAATGCATTATATTGCGGTGTTGACTTGAGTGTATCATGCATCTTCAGATCCAGACCGTGCACCATTGCCACGACAATTAATGAATTGGATCTGGTAGCTCAGCTTTTTCGCTTATTTCATTTTTCTTTTCATTTTCTTTTAATTCATTCTATTTTCAATAATTCATTAAAAATTCATATGAAGTCAGAAAAATATGAGACCAACTTTGAAAATTTTCTTGAAAAATCTAGTTTCATATTATGATTTTTAATTATTTTTGTGACTTCATTTGATATTTTTCATGAATTACTTGGTTTTTAATGATTTTAATTCATTTTAAAATGCCTTCTAACTTTTAAAAAATACAAAAAATATTTTCATAGCATCTATGAATCATGATAAGTCAATGAAAAATAGTCTCAACAATTTCTTGTTTGTTTTAAGATTATTTGAGATTTTAATTCATATTATGCTATTTTTTGGTTGTTTTTAATTGATTTTAATTACTTTCTGACTTTAAAAATTTGTGAGAAAATTAGTCAAAGTTTGTTTGACTATGTTAAACCTATGAAAATTTAATTGGACTTTTTGAAGTTGCTTTGAATTGAATTTGAGGTTCAACTTTGTTTGTTTATTTTTATTTGTATTTTCTTTTAATTCAAAAAATACCAAAAAAATATTATTGACTTCTTGACTTGTTATATTGATTCTTCTTCTGTTTGGTGTTGATCAAGGTTGAATTGATTCAACTTTGATCAAATTCATTGGATCTTGTGGTTTGAAAATCCTTAAGGATCACCACCTAGAAAGATGAATGAATTTGATCAAGGATGAGTTATCCCTTGATCAATTAGGATTGATTGTTAACTTCTTACCCCCTCCCTTTCATCTTCATCCCTTTCTTCCCCTCAATGGCCAATGAGTTAAAGTCTTGAGGCTGGTCTTGACAAATAAGAAGTTTAACCTTCTTTGATCCAAACCAAACTCAATTTGATCCATGATCAAGTGAGTTATTTTGTGTCAAAGATAGGTTACTTCTTGGTTAAGCAAATAACCAAAAGTCAATACAAGGCCCTTCCCCTTTTGTTTGACATGGCAAGTTTGTGGAGTTTGGCTTACTAGTCATGACCTCTAACTTGTGTTCTTTGCCTATATTCTTATTGACCGGCCTCAGATAGGTGTGACTACTATATTAGTCCACTTACGATTGCTTAACATAGCGTTACATTGTCTAATGACAAGCTAACATAACTCTACTAACTACTAAGTTTAATTTGAGCTTTTAAATTCTTGTCATTTACCTTTAATGTCATTTATTTCTTGCTCATTATTCATCTTGATTTTCACTTTGCTCACTTGAGCACATATTTTATGTTTATGTCATTTTTCTTTTGCTCATTTGAGCCCATTATTGTATATAAATATATTGCTATTTTGTGTTGTTTGTGTTTGTTTTGATATAAAATACAAAAAAAGAAAGGACTTAGAATTAGGATTCACTCATGCTTAAAGGAGTTCAAGAGCAACTAGGCCTCATGCCTTTAGAATGCAAAATATGTTGAAGAGCAACTAGGCCTCATGCCTTTAGAATGCTAAAATTCAAAATTGATCTCAAAGGACTTCTCCTCAAACTTATTCTTTGTCCATTCCCTTTATTATGTTGAGAGCTTTTTAATGTGTGCTTTTGTGTGATAGGAACCTCATCTTAAGTTTGTGAAAAGAGGACCACTGTCATGAGTAGCCAAGTTAAGAGCCAAGCCAAATGGAGATCCTATGAGCTTGAATTCAAATTATTGAGTGCTTGTTTTATGTGCTAAATCCAAAGGAAATGAGCATCTTGAATCATCTCTATGACTCCAAGAAAAGGAACTCCAAGGGTTATCTCTCCCCTTTTATCTTTGTATGCTTTAGGAATAGCCCTTCTCTCTTCTCCCCTCTCTAACCAAGCTAAAAAACATTTTCAAAACTTTGACTTTATTTCAAATTAGAAACTTAGGCCTTAGGCCTTTGACTTTTCAAAACCATTTTCATAAATACTCATTGTAAATAAACTTTAATCCAACTTTGACCTCATTTTTGTAAATAAATTTAACTTGTAAATATAACCCATTTCAAGTTGTTTTATGGTTCCAATGGCCACTTGTTAAACTCTTTTCAAAAACATTAGTCATAGGTTTGAGTTATCATAGTGGTTGATGTAAATCTCACCTCATCCTTAGTGTTGGATTGTAAGCCTTCCATACTTATTATAGGGTTAACCCCTCGCTAGCATGTTGAAGCCTTCCTCACATGGTGGATTGTTGGTTTAAGTTGAGTTTTCTCCCTTTGATAACAAAAGACCTTAAGGCTTTGATTAAAATCAATTCACCCATCTTTGAAATTTTTTTACCACGAACTACGAGGTTTTGATCCTCCTTTGTGATGGTACGTAGGCAATGGGTTCATCCATTCAAATAATAAAATTTGTAAATATAATTTATTCTCTTCTCATCCCTCCCATCTTTTTGCACAAATCTTTTCACAAATACCAACCTACAACACATATTTGCAAAAAGGGTTCCCTTAGAGTACTGAGGATGTTTTGGGTGCGTAAAACCTTCCCATTTCATAACCAACCCCCTTACCTAGATCTCTGATATTTTTATTAGTTTTTGATGTGAAAAACTTCTTGCTTGGCATTTGTTCGCTTTTTAGCCTTTCCTTTGGATAAATAAAAGTGCGGTGGTGACTCGAATTGTATGTTGACTTTTGGTTTAGTCAATAAACCTAAAGGTAACGAAAACCCCGCTACAGTATAACCATAAATACTGAATATGACTGAAATGTATGAAAATATCACTCAATTATGGTGAGCTTTCAGTCATCTTTCATCTCCTACTCATCCTCAATCTCATCATCCAATCCTGACTCTTCTAATCCTATTGACGTCTCTTTTTCACTTTCTTCTACTTCATCTTCACCTTCTTGGTTATCATGGCTAGTTGTCCCCTGGATAAAAAGGCTTGACCTCAGGCCATGCAACATGAGTTTGGAACTCATATGGAGTCATGATCTTGTGGGCCTCCTCTTGTGGCTCCCTTATCTCCATTTGTAACTTATGCATAGAATCATGCATATACATGTAAGCTCTATGGTTGGCCTCAACTAGGTCCCATGTGTAAGTGCAAGTGACTCTCACCCTTGGATCCCAATCATTATATCTAAGGGTTGCTGAGATAATGGTGTCTGATGGATTAAAAGTTTACAGAATGTTTCTGTTCTTTTTTCCCATGCATTACCTAGAAACATAAATACTATTAATAGTCCCATAAATGTTTTCATGGACTTGCTTCAGAAGAACAATTTGTCTAGCAACACATAATCCCATTATGAGGACGGTAAATACCAAATGACAAATTGGTTTGACCCCAGGTTTACGACTACTTTCAGCTACCATCTTGATTTCATTTGCAATTATCCGAGCTACATTCACTTGCCTATTCTTCGGGATAAAGAACAAAATATAGGTCGCTTCAAGAGGGATTGAGGAAAGGTGACTTCTTGGCTTGATGTTGTAGAGGATTAAGAGAAGAATTATTTGAGCAGTTGGTTTCATGTCTTCCCTCAAATACCACACAGGAAGTCTAGAAGCATTAAGTTGAACAATTTGTCCTTCCTATAAAATAAAGATGGAAATCTCATCAATGTCCCAATGACAGCTGAGGTGTTTGGTGAATACACATAGCTGACCATTTCCCAAAGTAAGAGGGTTCCCTAAATATTCATTGATTTTCTCCCCCATCAAACCTTAAGTTTCTTACTCTCACCATAGTTGTGAAGGTGAAGGGCTCATCATCGATAGAAAGAGCATTTGCATAAAATTCTCTAACTACATCATAGTTGAGGAATCTAAGAGGATCGACAAATTCATCCACTTCTTTGTTCCAGTGATATGTGTGACCTCCCTGAATTTTCCTAGTCCATTTATCTTAAATTTCTTCTCAGGTCAGATCTTTCTTTTCTGTAACTCCTTGAACCATTCCTCTTGTTCAGGTCCTAGGAATATTGTGGAATCATATGGCCTTGGTTGTCGATATGTACTTCCTACTGTCTTTTACTTCTTAGATTAAGTGGAAACTTTTGTATCCATTCCTACAACCAAACATGTTCATCAAGAAAAACAACAAAGAATGTTACTCTTCTATATTAAACTCATAAGGCTTCAAAAGCATTCAACAAATGACAAAACAACAGGTTGTTTCATAAAATGAAAAATAGTTTTTCGAGATACCCAGGTATGCTCTCTTGGAAGGCTTGTAGTGAGGCTTCTTTGACACTCGCTTGGCGAGACAACCTATAATTTGATAATGGCAGGGCTCAATAACTTGTACCATGAGTAACAATTATGGTTGTTGGTGTGCGCAAACATGTTTCTAACCAAAGTTTTCACGCCCTACAACTACTAACAAAAAGAAAATGTGTTCATTTATTTTGGGTGCCTGATTCAAACCATTGAAAAATATATTCATACTACATAAATACCTTATCAAAGTAGAGTTATTATTCATACCTATCTTAGTTGATGAAGAGGGATGAATGAGATTCCACTAGGGGAAGGCATTCACAAGGAGATTGTGTCAGAAGAAGTACGACCTCAAGTAGGTGACCAATAGCTCCCCCTACCCCCCCCCCCCCCTTGAATTTTTATCACACCCTTAGTGGATAGCGCCCATAGGGATTTTCTATGTAATCACTCTTCTCCCTCGAGCCCTTTGTAATCCTCTCCATCTGGATATTTTTTATGATGCTTCCCGCCTTTGGGTGATTTGCTTATGTCAGTGTCAGCATACTTGTTTTTTTAGGTGTATTATTCATAATAACATTTAAGGAGATTTGGTCTTTTTAGAAGGAGCTTGGTAATAATTCTTCACTCATGGCTCGCTATACGACTGCTCCTACTGGTGGCAAAGATAAGCACAATATGTTTCCCCTTAGGCTGCGACAAGGATACATCATTGATAATCCAACATAATATATTACCCCTTAGGAGGCAAGGATACTTCATTGAATTTCCAACATTAAGTAACATCGTGGGCAACAAGAATAATTTATTGAAGTTCCAGCAATCAATAGCCTCGTGGGTGACAAGAATAATTCATTGAAGTTTTATCACTCAATAGCCTTGTGGACGACAAAGATACTTCATTGAAGTTGCAGCATTCAATAGCCTTATGGTTGGCAAGGATGCTTCATTGAAGTTCCAATATTTAACAGCCTTGTGGGCAGAAAAGATACTTCATTGAAGTTCCTACGTTCAATAGGCTTGAGGGTGGTAAGGATACTACATTAAAGTTTCAACATTCAGTAACCTCATTGGCAGCAAGGATACTTCGTTGAAGTTCTAGCATTCAATAGCCTCCTGGGAGGAAAGGATGCTTCAATGAAGTTATTATCATTCAATGGCCTCGTGGGAGGAAAATATACTTCATTTAAGTTCTAGCATTGAATAGCCTCATGGGTAGCAAAGATACTTCATTGAAGTTCTTACATTCAATAGCCTTGTGAGTTGAATGTTTACATCATTAGAGTTCTATCATTCAATAGCCTCGTGGGTATGGATAACTTCATGCCATATTTGTTCACTACGAGTGTTCATGGGCCTAAACTTTCGACTTTGCTTGAAAGTCGTTTAGTCCCTAACAGGCGAGGTATAAAGGCTCTTGCATTGTTGTTGTGATGAATCAAAATTTCTAAACGACTGTTCCGTAGCGTCCATAGTTTTTCCTCCTGATTGTTGCTCTCCTCTCCAATTATGAAACATTTGGCACGAGTCACGACCATCAACATGGAGGCGATTGGTTTTTGGGTGAGAGATTCATTTAATGTCTGACCCTTAGTCCATTTTGGAAATATCCTACAAATATCTTCGAGTTTATGTGGATGACTTGATAGTCGCCTTATTAAATTAGGGGAGATACTTCCTTAAATATTCTAAATATCCCTATATAAACTAGAACAAAAGGATGGTGGACACCTTCTCATGTATGCTCGTTGAAAAATTGGTGGAACTAGTTCTTCACCAAGTCATGATAGTTAGTGATTAATAATCAGAGTAAGTTTATTTTCCAAATTAGTGCAGGGTCCCTGAAGGTTCCATAGACGAGTTTACACTTCAAAGAGTCTGAGGCTCTGATGATCTCTATTTATGTGTTAATGGAGGAAGTATGCTCTTAAGGATTAATTCTTCCATCAAATGTTTCGAGTGAAGGAGGATTTAAACTTTCTAGTATGGGGGCTCCCTAAAACTCATCAGAGAGAGGTTGCGGATCCAAAATTTCTATCTCCCTAGTAGGATTTCTCTCTTCCTAACGCTGGTGGAAGTTAAGGAAGTTATCCTCCAAAGTTAGTTGTGGTGACCCAAATTATTCATAGTAGGGCGCATCTCTGTTATGGCCTCATGGTCACCGTTGAAGCTGTTGGCGACGGGCGTGGCTACTTGTCTGTTCACCATATTGGAGGGGATTATGGATGCGGGTAATTAGTTGGTCGTTGATTATGATGTTGGTCTAGGTCAGTTCTATCAAGCCCCCACGAAGGGCACTAATATAATTTCAAAAAAACTATAATGAGAGATAACCCCGAGAAGTGTAGGGTTGTCTGAGTGTTTAGAATGTTTGACTATGTTTCAAAGCTAGCTCGTGTAGGGTTATTATAAGCTCTATATATGGTTTCTCCATAGAGATTGGAGATTCTTTCCTCAATCCTATGATAGAGATATTTATAAAGTCTCTTTGACTAGGAAATATGGCAAATCAGGGATTGGTTTTCCCTTGAAACATGAGGGAGTTAGTTCCCTTATTCTTTTAAGGATTAGCAATTAGGGAGACTGAGTCCTTCCTACAATCTTGGTGAAGCAATTATTCCTCATTCCTTGTTTGATTTTATACACACCATGTCCCCAATTAGTTATATTGGAGGGAGAACATGGTCTAGTTAGGGTAGTTAGGCACAGGTCCAATGCGGTGACCAGCTTTGGGCGTCCATGGTAAGTAATTGGTTTGGGCGACCTGCGACACGCTTTTTGACGCTCGTCCAACATTGGTGCAATTGACTTGGCTTGTATCCTATGAACTATTATTCCCATGTTCAAGTAAATTATCCCATTCCTTAAAAGTTTTAGAAATTTTAAGTATACAGACCAAACAGACTACTTGTAGCCCATGCGGACTACCCATAATGGGTAGTGGACTTTTCAATGTCGGGCTAAAAAGCCCTGAAAAAAATTTGGCCTTTAATTTTAAAGCGCGGGGCCTATATTTTATCAAAAATTTTAGGTTGCCCGATATGGATTAGTTCATTTCGATGACTCTACCAGGAATGGTATCAACGCTTATGAAAGCACACCCACAAAGGATGTAAAAGTAACAAAAAAAACTCTCAAAATTATTGTGGTTCTACACCTTCATAACTACATCAAGAATATCTCAACAAAATTTTTTTATTACTCAGTAGGTAATTTTTACAAGGCCAAAACTACATATTCTTTCATGCAATTGCAATTTTTATAGAAGTTTCTTGGTTTCGTCATATGCCTCTGTGGACCAAATGTAACACTGATGGTTCCGCTTTGGGAAACCAAGCTTGTCTTTTTGTTATGGTCTGTATATGGACAACAAATGAGACTATGTTGGTTGTTTTGCTGTTAATCTTGGCATTCAAAACTCATTTTATGTAAAGCTTATGGGAATTATCCCCGCCATTGAGAATGTTTGCTCCAGAAATTGGAATCATTTGTGGATTGGAACCGACTCAATGATTTCCACTTTGGCCTTTAAGAATCCAAACATGTGTTAGATGATAGGCCTAGATCTAGAGGGGGTGAATTGATCCCAAGTTAAAATTTCATTCGAAAATATGATTTAGAAAAATTTATGGCGCATAACCAAATTTCAAATATTTCCCGGATCCAAAGTCGTCTAACTGAACCTTCAATTGAAAAGCCTGGATATGCGTATGAGTACCAATAGTATGATAATAATTCACAATTTGATATATCAACACTTCAAGCACTAAATTGAATACACTACTATAGTAGCAGTCTATATTTAATGACAACAACACACAAAAGACTAGTTGACACAATTTGTCAAACACTTTGTGTGCAATCAACAAAATTTGGATTTTGGTATAGTGTTTGTAGTTCTTAAAAACTCAATCGCTACCAAATGGCATGTGATCACTATAACAACACAATTTAACAAAGAATTCAAAAGTTATTATCCAAACAATGTTGATCAAGAGATCAAAGTAATTAACAATTTGTGAACTGAAAAATAAAAAAGAGAGAGAGAGAGAGAGAGAGAGAGAGAGAGAGAGAGAGAGAGAGTACGTAAGGATTTATTTAGGTAGTTCCTCATTTGACCTTGCTATGGGTACATCTTCCCTCAATTCGAATTAGAATTGTGATATTAATATAATAAATCTTACTTTACAAATGTATCAATACAAGAGGTGAGAAATCAAATCCCACAAACCCTAAGTTTGTTGTTGACTCTAGCACCTCCAAAAATCTTGATCAAAGATTGATTAAGTCACCAACAATGCCGCTTCAATCAACCTGTTGTTGCTACTTCCTTACACAACCTCCTTGTCTCAAGGCTTTCACCCAGCTGAATTAATCCTAAGTGCACACTTGTTGAACCTAAGATTTGTCAACAGGATCCATCGTTTCACGCCACTCCCTTGCTGACACACCTAGTCTCAAGGCTTTCACTTGATCGGACCCGAATTGCACAATCTTGTCAAAAAAATTCAAACTCTAAATATCTTGAAGGAAAACCCCAAAATTGCTTTCTTATTTGAATCCCTCAAAGATTGTAACCCAATATTCTCGGTATGATAAACATAATTAGACGTTATCAATCCTAATATAGTTGGCACCCAATCAAAAAATGATTATGTGTACTTTGATTGTGTGTATGCATAAATTTAGTTAAAGATGATAAGATGCTTTGAAATCCTGGATTCATATAGGTTTTACCCATTCTAGAAACCTTACTAGAGAGTAATGCATGCGTGAAGCATTTATATGCATGGTTGATTTAGGGAAAAAGGAAATGCAAAGGAAGATAGAAAATATGAATTTTTGAAGAAAAATATCGGATAGGTCGACCTATACAGGTTATGTGTCGACTTGTTCGATGCATAGGTTGACCTTTCCAAGGTCATGTGTCAACCTATGACAGTTATGTGCTCCCTATGTGTCGACCTGAAGACTTGGCACATTAAACAGAGGCCACATGCTTTAATACAGCAACATATGTGTCGACCTATAGCCAAGAATTTTTTTCCTTAGGTTAACTTGTAGTTCTATGTGTCGACGTATAGCCAGAAAAGTTTTTCCATAGGTCGACCTATAGTTATATGTGTCGACCTGTATTGCTATTTTTCACAAAATTTGATTTTTCATGCATGTTTGATGCATGAAACCTTTTCCACATTGTTTCCAAATACTTTTATGCTTCCTAATGTTAAGATGCACATAGAGATTCAGAGGATACCGTCCAATATACATTTACGCAAAAATATCCTAGTTTTGACATCATACAAAACACATCTAACGAAAGTTGGACTCACATACTCCCCCTTTTTTATGATGGAAAAACTTGAGACAATGTGTATGCAATGAAAAGTTCCAAGCTCCCCTCTGAATGTATGCATCCTACAACTTCATTCATCTTCATCTTACTTCTCCCCCTTTGACAACATAAAAAAGAAGCGAAGCAAACCATGATAAGAATCTAAAATCACGCATAAACGGATATAACACACAGAGGCATTTTGCAAAGATAAGAACATAAATATGATAGCACTCACATAGAATGATTTGCATATTGAGAAGAAATACTTAAACATAAATACAAGATGATAATGCAACAATAGAACAAATTTTCACAACTTATGCCACATAATCACAACACAGTCATGAAAAATGAAGGATACAAAATGAACACAAAATACTTGACATTCTACAAAAATGACATGATTATGTGACATACGCCTTTGGTGCTTGTCGCAACCCGAAAAAAATACGGTGTGCGAAAAAAACAACCGGCGAGAAAGAAATGACAGAAGAGTCGCCACCGTGCGTTATTTATCCCAAAGGAGGGAAAGGAAACGCTCGAAGTAAACCTGGAGAAAGGAAAGGAAAAGACAAAGTCTCGCAACCAAATCTTGGGTTCGGGAGTCGATTATGCGAAGGGAAGGTATTAGCACCCCTACGCATCCGTAGTACTCTACGGGATCCACTCTTGTTGTTTCTTGTCTAAAGGGTGTGCGTTTATCTAATGTACTATTTACTAAAAGGGTCAAGAGAAAAATGACTCGCACGGACGTCGCATCCACTGCATACGTATCTCATCTGAATATGAGAATCAGAGTCTTCGTAGCTCGGCTGCCTATGGGTTAAGGATAAGTGTGCTCGCTAAGACATCGTGTCTTACGCCTACGTATCTCATCGGGAATGAGAATCAGAGCAAAATGTAGTTCAGCTAACTACGGGAACAAAGGTCTCGATTGCAACTAGGGCAAGAGAAAGGGAATGTCTCGATCGCAATAAGGGCGAGAGAAAGGATCGCAACGAGGGCGAAAGAAAACAAGGATTAGTGGTTAGTCGTAAGTCAAACTCGGCAAGACATCGCGTCTTGTGCCTACGTATCTCATCTGAACATGAGAATCAGAGTTGCCGTAGTTCGGCTACACGCACACAAACAAACACAGGCAAAGGCAAACGTGGAGCCTGACTGCCAATCATTGGACTTACATCAGCATCCGAACCAAACACACACAAAAGGCAAACGTGGAGCCCGACTGCCAATCACTGGACTTATGTCAGCATCCGAACCAAACAAACTCACAAAGAGGCAAACGTGGAGCCCGACTGCCAATCACTGGACTTATGTCAGCATCCGAGCACACAACAAGCACAAACAAACAACAAAACGCTAAGGAGTCGGGAACTCGAGCCTAGCAACTGTCAGACAAACACACACAAAAAGAAAAAAAAGGTGCCCGGAGTGGTCTCGCACGACCACCTGCCTACATACCTCGTCTGGAACAAGGATCAGGGCGATGTAGTTCCCCTACATAGGGGTTGCCATCTGAATATGGACTTAGAAATGAGGACACCAGTTGTGTCAAAGGAGAGTGGGCGATGTGTTCACATCCTAGCAGTAGGTGTCGCAGCTCGCTGAATCGAGTCTTAGGCAGTTACCTCTTTGCAATAGAACGGACTACATGCCACAAGATCGGAGACGCTCGGAAAGGTCTAGAAGTGGGGGAAGCTCTGCCCTAGAGTTGTCATGCAATGTGTACTTAAGTGTTAGGATTTACAAATGGGAATATCTACCTAATGTTGGCATGCAAAGAATATGGGACTCCTACCTATGTTATCATACAAAAAGATATGGGAATCCTACCTATGTTATCATACAAAGGGTTCTATCTAATGGGTGCTACCTAATCGGAACAAGAATCGACGAATGGAGCGAGGAGAAGCGTTAGGGATAAGGGTAGATGGCGATGCACGAAGCAATCGACTTACAAGGTTGATGGCGATGCATAAAGCAATCGACTTACAAAAGGGTGGATGAATACGTGCTGGTTCTGTTAGGTTTTGGAAAATGATTACTCGACGTTGGATCGAGGTTTTGGTCTTGTTTTGAAATGGTTATCGGGTGTTCATTTTATTTCTTGTATTAACAGATGAATAAAGAATGAAAGAATATTATACATTTCATGGGAGAGGGATACATTTGTTATGAATGGGGATTGACATGGCAATCAAGCAATATAAGTATATGCCTCATACACCATACAAGTAGGCCACAGTTAATCACACAAGTAAAATATTTAAACAAGTATGTGATCAAATCAAATAATCAAAGAAAAGAAATGAATGAGCATTAAACAACGTGTAAGTGTAAGGGAACCGGCTCATTGTAAGAAAGCCCAAGAGTAAGCTATGTGAGGTTGATGGCGATGCTTAAAAAGCAATCGACTTACAAGGGTGTAAAAAAATGGGCTCGATATTAAATCGAGAAAGTATGATTTTTATAGTTTAAAAAAAAAAATGGTTTTTGAACTAAATTAAAATACAACAACTATGCATTATTAACAAATGAAATTATAATAAACATAAAAAGGACATTAACAAAATACTAAAGGAAAATAAGATCAAATAAAAGCAAATAACAGCAAAAAGTTCCACATATGAGTATTGAACCCTCTCCATTTAATACTATGAAACTAACTTCTTTCCACTAGACCACTCAACAATATTTGCTACTGATATACTATGTTAAATATATGAACCGGGCTAAAAAAAAGATTTAAAAAAATAAAAAAAACAAAATAAACATTTTTATGGTTTTTTTTCTCTCTGTTAAAAAACAAAATAAGCTAAATAAATAAAAAGTAAATAATAATAATAAAAGAAAAAAAGAAAATGGAAACAACAGAGAAACAGCTTCATCGTCCTCCTCACTCTCTCTCACCTTGCGAACTCAACCTTAGCTAGCAATGGTAATCTCACGCACTCGAAACTCATCCTTCTTATGACATCAACAAAACCCTCTCACGCTCTCAACGAACCCCTCTCAATCACTCTCAGCTCTCACAATATTTCCAACAGCAAGCACATGAGAAAGATAAAAAAGAAAGAAAAAGAAGTACTCACAAAGCGTCACGGCGGCGATGGTGAAGGACGCGAAGAAGCTGGCCTCCAGGTAATTGATTTTGGGATTTTAGGGTTCCTCTGCTTCAGATTTTTGCCTCCAGCTCTCTGTGTTCAGTGGCCGCCTCTCACTCTTTAGAAATTAGGGTTTTTTTTTGTCCCTCACTGATTTCTCTCCTTCTCCTTTTATATTCTATGTATTAGGGTTTCCAATGGGGTCTTTGCTGTTCAAAAGGAGTGTTTCTGCAAAGCACTTTGGATGCTCAGACACATAATCACCCTATCCATGTTAGATTCAAGAAAAGGTATCCTTTCTTCTCTGCTTTGACCTCATATCAATTTGGGATGTTTTTTTGACTTTGCCCTCTGACTGTTGGTTAATGGTTTTGCACTTTAGGTTTTGCAAATTGACTGATTAATGTGTTTCCCCCTTTGTTTATTTTTTACCGCAGTGAAAATTGGTTACAAGGAGGTTGTGGATGTTGGTAACATATTGTAGTGACAACTTGTGTTTTGTCATGACTTTAACTTGTTTGTGCATGAACTGCTGCCAGGGTCTTGAATGGAACATACACATCTCTGTCATGGTCTGCTTCATGAAGTAGCAGGATATGGTCTTGATTTGGACTTGTCGATGCAGATTGTTGGTTGTTGCTATAGCAGTTGATGGTTGATGCAGGTACAGCAGGGGTTAACTCCATTTGGTTCGATATGGCTTGACTTGTGTTCACGGTAGATTGGTCATTGACACACACATTCATGAATTATGCATTGATGCTTCTGGTTGGTTTTGTTTATGTAGGTTCAATGACTGGGCTGGTTCAACATATCTGCTTCTGCCTTCATTGGGACTTAATGCAGGATGGTATTTTTGCTTCCTGATTGTACATCCTTGGATCCTTCAGGAAGGCCCATCTTCTCTACCAAAACCTTCAAAGCTGCTTCAGTAGGCATTCCATGGGCAACAAACTTATGCTCTGACTGTGACACTCCGGCATCATTACAAACAGCAGCAATTTTCGCTATCATCTGAAGATTAGCATCCAATCGACCAGCTGGCAAAATTCTCTATTTGACCATCAGATGGATTATACGTAGTTCCTTCCACCTTAGAGGCGCGCAGGGTATCTACATTAGGGCCACTAGCTACTAGTTTTGAAACAGCCATCCGGTTTGTTGTCAATGTACCAGTTTTTATCAGAGCAAATCACAGTTGTACAACCCAGAGTTTCGACACTAGGTAGTTTCCGAACCAGGGCATTCTTCTGGGTCATTTTGCAAGTACCAAGTGCAAGGCAAGTCGTGATGACAGCGGGCAATCCCTCCGGAATAGCAGCCACAGCCAATGCCACAGCAATCTCAAAGTAATACGTACACTTCTCAAATGAAAACTTGAAGTTCCACTTTGAGCAATAGTTCCAAGACAGTCAACTAGTTCTTGCTTAGTCATACCAATGCCTGTATCAGTGATAGTGATGATCCCCATTATCCTTATCAGCTTGAATTCGGATATCAAAATCAATTGCATCCTTCATCAGGTCAAGCTCTGTAACACTAAAAAATCGCAGCTTATCCAAGGCATCACTTGCATTACTGATAAGTTCCCTGAGAAACACTTCCTTGTTACTGTATAAACTGTTAACAATAAGGTCCATGAGCCGACTAAACTCTGCTTGGTATTCAAATTTTTCAGCTGGTGGGGAACTTGATGCAAATTGTTGGCAATGCTGCAGGATCGGTGCCGACTACAACGCTCAATTGCGTACCGGTTTGAGGCAGCTCACGTCATAACAAATGGTAAGCTTCCGAAAGCGGTTTCAGTTTTGATCACTACTCTAGTTTGATGCCTATTCCATCATGGGCGAATTCCATCGGTAAACCGGCAAATTAACGCATTTCCTTAAACTCGTTCTGTTTCCGCAGGTTCGGTGGTTCCCTGCGGAGTAGCTCTTGGTTGCATCCACCTTGGAGGAAAGTCTGAGCAAAGTGCATCCACCACCAACTACAATACCCTCTTCAACAGCTGCCTTTGTAGCATTAAAAGCGTCTTCAACTCTCAATTTCTTTTCCTAGAGTTTTGTCTCAGTTTGTGCACCAACCTGTATGACAGCCATGCCACTAGACAGTTTTGCAATAACAACATCAGGATCACTTTGAAATGAGACAGCAGCTTCGAACTTTCTTCTTCGGATATTCCTAACTCTTTTTTTTTTACAGGAGCAATTGAGCCATCGGAGTTCTTTAAGGGCAAAGGGATATCCATAGTAACCAATTTTCCAGATTTATGAGAAGCGATACAGTTACTTCCCAAATAGAATCATAACTGATGGACCTTTAGCATGTCCCTTTAAAACCTCATTTCAATCACACAATTTAAGGGAAATAAAGAGGATCGTTTTGCTTCCCATGTTGGGTATGTTCAAAGCTGCATTTTCACTGACCGTGTTATGATTGAATAACCGCAACGAACGTTGTTGTTCCATGTAGCAGTGCAGTAGCAGTACATGAGTTTTTCGCCTTCTTGGTCAGTTTAGAGTGAATTACCAATTGTCAAAGCTAGTTAACATGGAAGGTTATAACAATTGGATACTTTTGGTTACAGAGTTCACTCTTAAATCTTTGCAGTCATGGCAGTGGGCTAGCAACAGTGTATACTACCTGTTGGGGTTGTGGTCCAGATTGGCGGTTTCTGTTCCATATTTGAAGGGTGATACACCAAGCTTACTTGGTGAAATGTTCTTAAGATTACGGAAAATGTCATCACGTCAAGATTCAATCATGTGCAGGTTGGATTGGTTGCAAAGTTGTAGGCTCATTTGACTGTGGTGCTGCTACAGCTTATTATTTGGTGGCTATGTGGAGTAGCAACTGGTGTTCACGAAGAAATATACAAGTAATCACACCGAGAGACCCTAAAACTAATATGAATTTCACAAGTTCATCTTTAGCTGCAGACACTGATCTTTTTTTTCTCTTCCAACAAAATTCAAAAGCAGTTCATGGATGCATGCGTATATAGATTCTTCTTCAATGCTTAGCTTGGCTCCTTGCCGCACTTCGTCTCGCATAGCATCCAACAAAGTATATGATAGACAAAACAGAAAATAATACGACATTGAATATCGCAACAACTCTCCACTCAGTTTTCATGTATTGCGCCACGCCGGCCTTGCAAGAATCACAACAATAGCATTTGAAAGCTCGAGAATTTTTTTGTACCGCTTGCAGTCATGGTTAGGACTAACTGGATGAAAGCTCAAGTCATAGTAAGATGCATTTACAGCAGGATATCCACACTCAGAAGGCGGCCGACAGCAACTAGATTCAATTGGACTCAAATCTTCAATCTCTGCAAAATAGGTGACTGCCCAAGCAATGGCAGGAAAGCCATCCAAATTCAACCGGTAAGTTAGAGATCCATTTGTTCCCACTACTGCTGTTATGTTAATTTGAATTGGATTTGTATTTTTTGTTTAGAGTATTTCAATAGGTCATATCGTAGTGACGTATGTAATGTGACATTGGTATTGTAACTTGGTTGAGCAAGAAGTATGATTGAAATTTGAATGTATGGTTTGAATCTCTAACAGAAAAATATACATTGAAAAAGCCAGCAATTGATGTTCCATAACTTGTTGATGTGGCCTACTGCTATGCTGATTGTTCAAGGATGGTTTTTATAGGTCTGCTGCAACATGATGCAGGTGGAACTCCATTGAGCTAATGCAAGCAAATCCCATCTGATTTTCTGTTGATTTTATTTCAGGTTGCCATGCATTTTGCAGATGAATGCCATCTTAGGCATGCAACATCAACATGAGCATTGCATCTTGTTGTGGTTGATGTGCTGCCAATACTTACCTTGCTGTAGGATTTTATTATCGACATGGATGAACTGCTGTCATGCTGCAGATTGTGTTGTTCTGCAAGCCTAAACCAGTACTTCATGGCTTGTGCTTTGTAGGTTTGTGATAGTGGTCAAGGCATTTGCAAGGTTACTTGTGAGCGAAGCAACAAGGTGAAAGCACAATCAACATGTCTACTGGATGATTAATCAAGGCAAAGTAACATGGGATTATGTCCAAGTTTGGGAAATCAGGGCTTCAGAATTTTAGGGTTGACTTTGGTCAAAGTTGACCAAAAAGTCAACTGTTGACCAAAGTCAACAAATGGTCCAAACTCATTTTCTTGGCACTTTCTTTGTAAATGGACAATGTATTGATAATCATGGTGAAATTTAGGGTATTAGGATTTAGGGTGACTTTAGTCAAAGTTGACCAAAAAGTCAACTGTTGACCAAAGTCAACAATTGGTCAAAGTGTCAATTTTTGTGTATTTTTTGTGTATGGAATCATATGTACTGGTTTAAACAACGACATGAAATAAACTGAAATGGATTAACAAAAGGTTGAAATTGGTTTCATAATTGGCTTGAATGTTTGACTTTTGAAAAATAACTTGACTGATAATGCACATGAACAAGGCCATGAAATGAGACCATAAGGTTAGGGTTTTGGCATAGTATCCATGAACCAATAACATGACTAGAAAGTGGCTTGAAACACAAGGAAACCGGTTGTTCAGATGACCCAGATCATAGACATGTTAACAATCTCAAGAACAAACACCATGACTTTGGACCAAGACCAATTCTCACATAAAAAAAAAAAAAAAAAAAAAAAAAAAAAAAAAAAAAAAAAAAAAAAAAAAAGAGTAAGGTTAGGCCAAGTATACTAAACAAACATAAAAAAAATTCAAGACCAAAATCGGGGTATGACAGCTGCCCCTATTTAAACATCTTCAACTGGAGAATATGAAGCAAGACGTTCTTCATATGATCATTGTGGGAGATGGTTAAATACTAAGAAGACCCGGATTTTGATCCTGAATCTCTGTGAAATAAATAACAATGCCTGTCAGAATCGGCGAAGAAGCAATCCCAAAAGAAGAATCCGTCTGATACGGTGAAAATCGGCCTGAATACCGAAACAGAAAGTTGACCTGAATACCAAAATAAATGGTAACACAGGAATACCCATGGCCTGAACGCCGCACTAAGCATCGGAATATGAGAGTATCAATGTTGGTCTGATCACCGAAAAACTGGTCTGAACACCACAAGTTCTTCGTCCTGACTGTTGAGAACTTCTTCGATCTGGAAATCGGAAATTGGCCTGAACGCCACATCGGTCTGAATACCGCCTCGGTCTAAACACCGGAAAACTGGTCTGAACACCACAAGTTCTTCGTCCTGATTGTTGAGAACTTCTTCGATCTGGAAATCAAAAACTGGCCTGAACGCCACATCGGTCTGAATACCGCCTCGGTCTAAACACCGGAAAACTGGTCTGAACACCACAAGTTCTTCGTCCTGATTGTTGAGAACTTCTTCGATCTGGAATCGGAAACTGGCCTGAATGCCACTTCGGTCTGGATACCGGGAAAACTGGTCTGAACACCACAAGTTCTTCGTCCTGATTGTTGAGAACTTCTTCGATCTGGAATCGGAAACTGGCCTGAATGCCACTTCGGTCTGGATACCGGGAAAACTGGTCTGAACACCACAAGTTCTTCGTCCTAATTGTTGAGAACTTCTTCGATCTGGAATCGGAAACTGGCCTGAATGCCACTTCGGTCTGGATACCGGGAAAACTGGTCTGAACACCACAAGTTCTTCGTCCTGATTGTTGAGAACTTCTTCGATCTGGAAATCAAAAACTGGCCTGAACGCCACATCGGTCTGAATACCGCCTCGGTCTAAACACCGGAAAACTGGTCTGAACACCACAAGTTCTTCGTCCTGATTGTTGAGAACTTCTTCGATCTGGAATCGGAAACTGGCCTGAATGCCACTTCGGTCTGGATACCGGGAAAACTGGTCTGAACACCACAAGTTCTTCGTCCTGATTGTTGAGAACTTCTTCGATCTGGAAATCGGAAACTGGCCTGAATGCCACTTCGGTCTGGATACCGGGAACTTCTTCATGTCTATCAACATCGGCGAAGATAACAAAACAGTGATACGTGAGCCGGCACGCACGCCAAAGATGGCCAATCAAAAGAGGATAAAGTTGCTAACTCGGAGCAAATACCCGAATGAAAGGGGAAGACCCACTGGGGACCATACTGCTTGATCAAGGCAAGTATCCAGAGGGGAAAATAGTATCAATACCGCAAGCTGGATACTGATAACTGCAAAGAGGGGATTACATCTACCGGTTTGTAGGCAGAAAACCACGGAAAAGTAATCAGTCATTGATAGGATGAGCACACAGGGTTAACTCTGCCAATGGGATGAAAGTGGGATTTTACAACTACCAGCTAGTAGGTAGAAAACCACAAAGATAGGACTTACAACTACCGGTTTGTAGGTAGAAGCCACCAATTCTGCTGAGGATAAGATGAACGAGTGCCGGTTAGTGAGCGACTATTCATTTATGCCCCAGGGAAGCACGGGAGACAGCCAACAGGAAGCCAATTTAGGATCGATCCAAAAAGGCAGACTGAAACAGGACTCATCCTAATGAGGACAGAACTCAATAGGGAAAACCCATCCCGTTAGGGAGGGAACGGAAACAACCGTCATCCACGAGGATATAACTCAGTGGGGAGCGCAGAAGGAAATGGTAGACACTTTCTGCTTAAGGGGTAGACTCTACATGGAGAGATCAGACACACCCAATTCTGCTAAGGGAATAGACCCAAGCTTTGCAAGATGCTGCCAACTCCGAGGAGTAACACTGCTGGGGATACCCACTCAACTAGGGAGTCACTTGTTGGGAAAGCACCAACCTCTCAACCATGCTGATGAACCCAATTCTGAAGCCGATCCAAAGGCGCGAAGCTAACCTCTTTCCAACAACCCAATCTCGGCTGGTCACCACGGCCTAGGGCTAATGGACATGTTTGCAATGTAGATGCATGAGTTTTTTTTTGTTTTACACAATGCCCCATGATCATGGAAATGCTATGCACTAGTGATGCAAAATGCTATGCCTATCTAAATGATGAATGCATAAACACACGTCTCCTCCAGAGACAAACACCGGGGAACTCCAGGAACTGTGCTGAGGATCTTATAATCACGTCAACTTCCACCCTGCTGGGGATAATAAGTCATGAACAACCTTCAGTCTGAGCACTGGAAACAAACTTCTGGCTTGTCACTTGGGATACCGAGAATGTTTTATGCTTGCATGCGTATGTTTGAATTTTACGATGGCGTAATGCTCCGTGAAAACGGAAATGCTACGCGATTTGGGAGGATGCAATGCAATATGATTCTACATGCAGGGATGCGAAATGCTGGGGAAAATGCCAAGCTGAAGCAAGGAATCCCGTTGGGGAAATGATTATAATCTTCCGGACCCTGGCACTACTGTTGGAGATGCACAGCATAATGAACTATGTGGGGAGATGACCGGCCGCGCGGTGTTCTAGTAATGGCGAGATACCGAGGCTATGACTGGGGAGAGAACGGCGCTGTAAAACTGTTGTTGGGGAATCAAAAGTGGTTCTGGCAACCATAATCTACGGGAGATGACTCAGCAGGAGGAGGCAAACACCGATACGGTACCGAGGTTATGCTTCCAGGAAAGAAATCATCGATCTGGGATTGAAAACATCGATCTGGCATCGAACTCTGAGGAACAGCTGCTTCTGCTGGGAAGCTACAGTCTGGTACTGTCAACTTCGCTGGGGATATACAGTCTGGCACTGTTAACTCTACTAGGGAGTGTATAGTCTGAAACAACCGCTTGGGGGGGTACAGTAGTGAGAACCTGCTGGGGATTGAAGAATCCAACACTCTGTTTAGCTCTGCAGGGATAAGACACCGAATTCGTCTGTTGGTGACCTCACTGGGGAAGATATTCACGATCATCTGCAAGGGGATTTTAAGGAAATGCCCCGAGGGTATCTGTTCTGAATAGACGATCCAAAGCACTTAAAATTTACAGCAATTTTAAATGTTTATTAAGCATGTACCTGTAAAACCCTTATGTGTCATGATGCAATGTTTATCAAAAATTCGGACGTCATTTTTGCAAACAAAACAGTAAAATGAAAATGAACACAGAGATGTAATGAATAACATGATTTTATTGATTGAATGGCCTCTGAATAGGCATTTACATCAGGAAGCAATCCCTAGGAAGAGGTAATCGCAAAAAAAAGATAAAAACAGAAAATAATTTAGTGGCAATGTGAAAAGGATTTCTATCGGGTTCCAATTCTGCTATGACTCGCTCGTCTTCAAGATCCTCCAGATGATCAGCCTTCTGAAAAAAAGGTGATTGGACTGTTTCCTACCCTTCTGAAAGTTTCCAGTCATCGTCATGAGATGAGATTCAGAACCACTCAGAACGCAGTCATTCGCTTAATCCCTAACTTTTGCCTGGATCGCCCTTTCGGGTTTTCAATCCACCGGGATACCCATTTTTGCCTAAGTTGCCTTTTCAGGTTTTCAACTTACCGGGTGTACGATCTTTTCATTTTTAAATCCCTAATTTTTGCCCGAACCTTTTCATTTTCTTGGTTCGTCGGGATGCCCATTTTTGCCTGGACTATTCTTTTTACTGTCCAGCGGGTCTATTTTATGCGAAGTATTTTTTAACTGCGTCTGAGTTTACCGGGGAAGTGAAGTCTTCACCATCCATCGTTGCAAGCATTAAGGCCCCACCATCGAAAACCTTTGTGACGATATACGGTCCCTCGTAGTTAGGAGTCCACTTGCCCCTGTGATCTGTCTGAGGAGGAAGGATCCTTTTCAACACCAGATCTCCGACTTGGAAACACCGAGGACGCACTTTCTGGTCAAAGGCTCTCTTCATCCGACTCTGATACAACTGCCCATGACAAATGGCTGTCATTCGCTTCTCTTCGATAAGACTCAACTCATTGAACCTTGTCCGAATCCATTCAGCTTCATCTAACTTGACATCCAACAGGACTCTTAGAGAAGGAATCTCCACTTCAACAGGTAGAACTGCTTCCATACCATACACAAGGGAGTAAGGGGTTGCCCCAGTCGATGTACGTACTGAAGTGCGGTACCCATGCAAGGCGAAGGGTAGCATTTCATGCCAATCTCTGTACGTAACGACCATCTTCTGCACAATCTTCTTTATGTTCTTATTTGCTGCCTCAACAGCACCATTCATCTTAGGACGATAGGGGGAAGAATTGTGATGCTGAATGTTGAAGTTCTGGCACAACTCCTTCATCATTTTGTTATTGAGATTGGAACCATTATCAGTAATGATTCTTTCAGGAATCCCATAACGACAAATGATTTCTTTCTTGATGAAACGGGCAACCACATGTCTGGTGACATTCGCGAATGACGCTGCTTCGACCCACTTGGTGAAATAGTCGATGGCAACAAGGATGAAGCGATGCCCATTGGAAGCAGTCGGCTCAATCTTTCCAATCATGTCAATGCCCCACATAGCAAACGGCCACGGCGAAGACATCACATTCAGAGGATTCGGCGGTACATGCACCTTATCAGCATAAATCTGGCATTTATGACACTTCCGAGCATACTTGAAACAATCTGATTCCATGGTCATCCAGTAATAACCCGCCCTTAACAATTTCTTAGCCATTGCATGTCCGCCGGCATGAGTACCGAAGGAACCTTCATGAACTTCCTGCATTAACATGTCCGCCTCGTGTCTGTCCACGCATCTGAGCAAAACCATGTCGAAGTTCCTCTTATACAGCACATCGTCTTTATTCAAGAAGAAACTGCCTGCCAATCTTCTCAAAGTCTTTCTATCATTGTTGGATGCCCCTACAGGGTACTCTTGATTCTTCAGAAAGCACTTGATGTCGTGATACCAAGGCTTGTCATCAACTACTAGTTCAGCAGCAAACACATACGCGGCCCTATCAAGGCGCATTACATCGATCCTGGGAGCATGGTTCCACCGAACCACCTTAATCATGGAGGATAGAGTAGCAAGAGCATCTGCCATCTGGTTCTCATCACGAGGTATATGATACAGCTTTACTGTTGTGAAGAAAGTCAACAGTCTTCTCGTGTAATCTCTGTAGGGGACCAGAGTGGGCTGGAGAGTATTCCAATCACCATTCACTTGATTGATCACTAGAGCTGAATCTCCAAAGATGTCCAGAGTCTTAATTCTCAAATCAATGGCTTGCTCAATACCCAAGATACAGGCCTCGTACTCAGCTTCATTATTGGTGCACTCGAAAGTCAGACGAGCGGTGAAAGGCATGTGGGCACCTTTCGGAGTTGTAATGACAGCACCAATTCCACTTCCTCTGGCATTGACAGCCCCATCAAACGTTAAAATCCACTTTTCATCTGGATCAGGTCCCTCCCCAACAACTGGCTCTTCACAGTCTTTCATCTTGAGGAACATGATGTCTTCATCTGGAAAATCAAACTTCATTGGCTCATAGTCTTCAATCGGTTGTTGAGCAAGATAGTCTGACAGAATACTCCCCTTGATGGCTTTCTGGGATGTATACTGGATATCATACTCTGTCAATACCATTTGCCAACGAGCAACCCTTCCGGTGAGAGCTGGCTTCTCGAATATATACTTGACTGGATCCATCTTGGAGATCAGTAAGGTTGTGTGAGTCAGCATGTATTGTCTCAATCGCTTAGCAGCCCATGCAAGTGCACAACATGTCTTTTCAAGCATTGAGTATCTCGACTCGCAGTCTGTGAACTTCTTACTCAAGTAGTAGATGGCATGTTCTTTCCTACCTGTCTCGTCGTGTTGACCGAGAACACAACCCATGGAATTGTCGAGTACTGTCAAGTACATAATCAGCGGTCTCCCTGGGACTGGAGGCATGAGGATAGGGGGATTCTGCAAATACTCTTTTATCTTTTCAAAAGCCCTTTGACAATCGTCATTCCACTTGATAGCCTGATCTTTCCTCAGCAACTTGAAAATTGGCTCACACGTGGCCGTTAGGTGAGAGATGAACCTTGCAATGTAGTTCAACCTCCCTAAGAAACCACGGACTTGCTTCTCTGTTCTTGGCTCAGGCATTTCCTGTATTGCTTTCACTTTGTCAGGATCCACCTCAATCCCTTTTCCACTAACAATAAAACCCAGCAATTTTCCAGATCTTACTCCGAAAGTGCACTTGTTCGGATTAAGCCTCAGCCTGAATTTCCTTAACCGTTCAAACAATTTCTGCAGATTCACCAAATGTTCTTCTTCTGTCTGAGATTTGGCAATCATGTCGTCCACATAAACCTCGATTTCATGATGAATCATATCATGGAATAGAGTCACCATAGCTCGTTGATATGTTGCCCCAGCGTTTTTCAGACCAAACGGCATCACCTTGTAGCAGAAGGTGCCCCACGGGGTTATGAAAGTTGTCTTCTCCATGTCTTCTGGTGCCATCTTGATTTGGTTATAGCCAGAAAAGCCATCCATGAAGGAGAATACCGAGAACTGAGCTGTGTTATCCACCAAAACGTCGATGTGAGGTAATGGGAAATCATCTTTAGGGCTAGCTCTGTTCAGATCCCGGTAGTCGACACACATCCGTACCTTTCCATCCTTCTTAGGTACTGGAACGATGTTTGCGACCCATGGCGGATAATTGGTAACCGCTAGGAACCCTGCATCCAACTGTTTCTGCACTTCTTCCTTTATCTTGACAGCCATCTCTGGTCTTGTTCTTCTGAGCTTCTGCTTGACCGGAGGACAACCTTCTTTGAGAGGCAAGCGGTGTACCACAATGTCTGTGTCAAGCCCTGGCATATCCTGATAAGACCAAGCGAAGACGTCAACATACTCCTGCAACAGTTCAATCAACCCCTTCTTCACATCATCTTCCAAAGCAGCCCCTATCTTGATTTCTTTCTTGACGTCCTCGGTGCCAAGATTAATCACTTCAGTAGACTCTTGATGCGGTTGAATGACCCTTTCCTCCTGTTTTAGCAGCCTGGCAAGTTCTTCAGGGAGTTCACAGTCTTCATCAACCTCTTCTTCAGCTTGGAAGATTGGATTTTCGAAGTCGAAGCGAGCCATAGCAGAACCGTTATCAATAGGATCCGGTGATGTGCATCTGCATGAGTGATGGTATGTGCTTATGAGTGTGAACAGTGAGTGAAAACTAAACAAAACATTGCCAAATATTTTTATTCTTTTGAAATTTTGAAAACTGTAAAAATAGAAAGACAGGGAACGAAATATTTGAATGCAAAAGACGTCCTTCATTTTTGATAAAAAATGCAAGTGTCACATAGATGAGCCCTACAATGAGTCATTACGCCCTGGGCGGAACGTAAGACTTGGACATGCATGAATAAACAAAGAAAAATTACTCCTCTAGAAGAGTGACTTGGACAATTTCCTCGGAAGACCAATTGTTGATGACTTCACCCGGGATCCTCGGACGCACCCAGTTGTCGATGTCGCAATCACTATCCCCATCTTCATCGTTGATTGCAGAGATCTGGCCATATTGGATGACGCCAGCACTGGAGAAAGTAATCGGCCCCTGACGAGTCTGAAGTGCTGAAGTTGTAGAAGTTAGCGCTGGTTGATACCCAATCCCGAACTTGTCGTCTTTCATCGGTAACTCCAACAGACGTCCCCAACCGGGGGCAACACCTGAATCTACCAAAGCTTGCGCCTGCTTGAAAGATGAAATAGGGGCGCCTGCTTTAACCTCTTCTACCGGAGCTGCATCCTTGATCTGAATTGACTCGAAGGCCTGACAGAGAGTCTCATGAATTTCACCTTCTACCTCTATATACTTGAAGGTAGACAGGTTACTTACCAGTATGTCTTCCTCACCACAGACGGTGACAATTCTTCCATTGACTGGGAACTTGATCTTCTGATGTAGTGTCGAGGAGACTGCCCCAGCATTGTGGATCCAAGGACGACCCAGAAGGCAACTGTACGAGGGACTGATATCCATCACATAGAAAACGGTGTTGAAGGTTTGTGATCCAATCTGAATTGGCAATTCTACCTCTCCAAACACCGACCTCTTAGAACCATCGAAGGCTCTCACCATGAGATCGGAAGGTTTCAAGATCAAACCTTCTACTTCCAACCTTGACAGGGCTCTCTTGGGTAGCACATTGAGAGAGGAACCTGTATCCACCAGAACATGAGATAACACGGTGTCTTTGCATTCCATTGAGATATGCAAAGCCTTGTTATGGTTGCGTCCGGCTGGTGTTAAGTCAGAATCAGTAAAGCCCAACCCATTGCTCGCATGAACATTTGCAATGATCCCTTCTAGCTGGTTTACTGAGATCTCCTGAGGCACATATGCAGCATTAAGGACCTTTAGAAGTGCCTCCCTGTGTGCCTCTGAACACAACAGGAGTGAGAGAATGGATATCTTAGACGGCGTCTGAATCAACTGATCGACTACTTTGTAGTCGCTTTTCTTTATGATTCTCAGAAGCTCGTCCACATCCTTCGCAAAAGTGGGCTCAGAGCCGGCTTGGGGTGCAGAGGTACCCTCATTTACCACTTGCTTGCCTTTGGCCTTCGCCGCAGCATCAACATTATCATCTTGGGTAGCGAGTGGCGAGAATAGTCTGCCACTTCTGGTGAATCTCCCGATTCCACCAACATTGTCCACTGCGGGACCTTCAACTTTGAGTTCAGACTTTCGACCCTCTTCTACCTTCAGAGGTCGTTCCACCCCATGATCGTGTGTGTATACACTCCCCCCATAATGCCACGGAATGGCCCTTTCACTTGTGAAAGGTAAAGGACCAGGGGTTGTGATTGTCATGGCGGCCGGTCGCACTAGTGGCACTGGTTGTGCTTCTGGCACACTGATCTGATTAGTCGGGTAAAAGATGGTGATAGTAGCGACATCATAGTCATACTCGGGAGCCTCATTCATTGAAACAAAAACATCTGGAATACCGGAATCAAGTTCAGTTACATCAAAATCAGGCACATTGTTTGGTATATCATCAACAACATTTGGAAAATTAAATACATCAATGGGAAATACACAATCAGCAGGAACAACATCTGTGAATTCTTCAACAGCGTCTTCAAACACCTTTCAACTACCCCTTCAGCAAATTCTTTGACAGACAAGTCTTCAACTTGGAGGGTACCATTGTCAAGCAAAACCTGGATACCCTGTTGCAGTTTCAAGCAACCCTTCCCCTGCGTAGCGCAATCCAAACAATCTTTCCCACAACCGGGGAAAACATCGGCCTTCAACAAGCATTCCTTAATTTCCCACAACGGGGTCTTCAACCTCAACACATCCTTAACAGACTTGGCTTCTCCCTCCAGCATATTAACGTTTGCACCACCATGCTGTGGCATGGGATTGTTGACGACATTTGGAGCCGGTGCAAGGCTGATAGCCTTTGAATCAATCAGGTCCTGAACTACGTGCTTAAAAGCTTTGCAGTTCTCAATATTGTGGCCAGGTGCCCCAGAGTGGAAGCTACACCTAGCGTTGGCATCGTAACCCACCGGAAGTCTACCAACAGGAGGGGCCAGAGTGCGTAGCTGCACCAGTTGTAGCTGTTGAAGATTGGCAAGCAGTTGAGCGCACGACATTGGAAGAGTGTCGAAACGCCGGTCCATCATCCTCTGCCTCTGTTGATAGGTGGGTCTGTTACCTGGTTGTTGTTGTTGTTGATACTGAGCTTGCTGACGTTGTGGTTGCTGTTGTTGGTATTGATTCTGTTGACGCTGTGGTTGTTGTTGTTGTTGTAGTGGTGCTGCAGCCGGAATAGTCACAGCCGCAACATACGGTTGCTGATGATAGTTTTGAAAATTATTCCTCCTGTTTTGATATGAAGACGCAGAATTCACACCCCCTTCCTCTGCTTCTGTCCTCCCATAAATGGCTTCTTTACCCCAGATGAAGATCCACCTCCATTGTAGCTCTTGTAGGTCTTCAGGTAATTCTCTACCCTCTCTCCCGTAGAGACCACATCAGCAAAGTTAGAGGCATTGCACCCCACCAGACGCTCAAGGTAAGGTCCAGGCAACGTATTCATGAACATGTTGGCCATCTCCTTTTCCAACATGGGAGGTTGAACACGGGAAGCTGTCTCCCTCCAGCGTTGAGCGTATTCCCTGAAGCACTCATTGCTTTTAAGAGACAGGTTCTGGAGTTGAGTTCTGTCTGGGGCCATGTCTGCATTATACTGGTATTGCTTCACAAAAGCCTCCGCCAAATCCCTCCAGCAACGGATATGGGCCTATCCAATCTCATGTACCATTCCAGGGATGCCCCAGCTAGGCTGTCCTGGAAGAAATACATGAGTAGCTTCTCGTCATCAGAGTACGCAACCATCTTCCGGAAGTAGGCTTGCACGTGGGTCTTCGGGCAAGAGCTGCCATTGTACTTGTCAAAGGTTGGGACTTTGAACTTTGGTGGGACCCTCACGCCTGGGACCAATCCCAAGTCAGAAACATCTACCCCCAGGGGATTTTGTCCTTCTACCGCCTTCAGCCTCTCCTCTAATCTCCTGAACATGGGATCCATGCCATGGCCCATGCCAAAGTCTTCTGGCAGCAAGAACTGATCATCTTGATCATCGTGAATAGGTTGTTGATCAGGGTTGTTGTGTGGGATTGGGATTGGCGTCGGCCCATTAACCTCTCCAACTGGAGGATCAGTCACAACCTCTGGTTGGGTAGTTGCAGGATTCCTTTGTATCATTTGTCTAATCTCCTGTTGTCCCTGCGCTACTCCCTGGACCACGTCCATGAACTGGTTCATGCGGACCCTCATCTCTGCAAGCTCTGCTTGTAGATTCTCCATTGCTCTTTGCTGGTTTCTGCGGGTACCGTACCGGTGAATTCCTGAATCGGCTATCCTGCTGATGGAACACCAAATAATATGAGAACACCGCGGCGACACCTGTTATGCAAGAATATGCAAAATGAAATGTTAATGCAATGACATGTTTATCACTTCAAAAAGGTATTCTACCCCCTTGATTCCAGTCTCACGAGAAAATCGAGCCATAGATAAACTTCGGAGATCAAGATGCAATAGAGAGAAGGTCTTCATATAGATAAAATCAAAGAGAATGGCCTTAGCCGATAGTACATCAAAAGAGGATTTCCACAACAAGCCTGTGGATCATCACTACACAGCAATAAAGCAAAAGTAAAGGGAGGAACAAAAATCAGGACTCAGCCTCCTGTGTACAAACCATAAGGACTACTCCTCACTTCAGCCAGTAATGCTATCGTATCGGGATGATCTGGAGATTCTGTCAAACGCCGGATAAGCAGATTTCTTTGGTGAATAACCCCATCCAACTCGTTGATGTGTTCTCTGTAGTAATTCCCATCATCTTCTCCGAATACCTCTTCAAGTCTGGACTTCTTCAAACCTGCCAACACCTTAAGTTCTTCAATCTGTCCTAGAGCCTCATTGAGTTGATCGGTGATGTAACCATTGGTAGAACGGGCACACAGAAGCTCATGGTTCTTCTCTTTCAACAAAGTCTTCAATTTCTCCATCTGACCAGTCAGTTCGGTCACCATCTCCTCCTCCTTTGCCTTCCGAGAATTTGAAAATGCATCCCATCGCTCTTGCCACCCAGCTAATTTACCATGAGCATCCATTAATTGTTGCTTGACTCGCCTCAACTCAGAACTGGATGATCCCAAGGCCTTGTCTGTCTTCCTGAAGAAGTCCACCTCCACAGCTAATTTTCCTTCTGCTTCCCCTTGCAATCTTACGGCTTCCCCCTTCTGGTATTCTGCCTCATGGAATTGATGCATATAGTCTTGCAATTTCACACTTAACTCCGAGTTTTCAATTTGAAGCTCCTCCATGGCTTTCTTCAATTTGTCATACTCCCCTCGGCTCACCATTGTTGACTGCGCAGGAGTAGACGGGTACAAAGGTTCTTCTACAGGAAACGGCAGTCCCAACTCTTCGACTCTTCCTTGAAGCCACTCTCCATACTGAGGGTATGTTCTACAATCTCCTTTTCCAAGCACAGCTCTTCCTCTCTTGATCACTTTGAGCCAGGCCTCAGCTGCCTTACGGGATACAGTCAAATCAGGCGAAGAATGGAAAAACAGAGATTCTTCCACATCCTTTTCCAAAGGCGGAGTTCTTAAAGCATATCCAAACTGTCTGACTGCTAGAGAAGGATTATAGTTGATTCCTCCTCTTCTTCCTACCAACGGTACATTTGGGAAATTCCCACAACTGTGAATAATATCTGCCCGAAGCAAACTCCTGTCAGACCACCAAGAAATATCTTCAGCCCTCAACCCCATCAATCTCTTCGACCAACTCAACGAGTCCTTGACATCAATGAACGCTCCTGATTTGGGTAGGTGAGAACTGAACCACTTATAAAACAAGGGCGCACAACAATTCAACAATCCTCCTTTTCTATTCTCATTCCTGTGGTGCACTGAATGAAAGAAATCTCCTAGCAAGGTCGGCACTGGATTTCCCAACACGAAGAGGCGTATTGCGTCCATGTCCACAAATTTGGCAACATTAGGGAACAAGACAATCCCATACACACAAAGAGCCAACACAGCATTGAAACCCCTCTGGTCACCATCTTCACGTTTCTTCCTTGCTTCTCCCAGTAAGAAACTCAAATGAAAACCGCCGACTCCTCCCTTCTGACACATATTAGCCTTCAAGACAGATTTCCCCAAATATATGGCCGAAGCAACCATGCTGAGATCGGGTAGAAGCTCAGAACTGTAGAATAACAACTGTGACTTAATAGGAACTCTGAGAAAACTGGAAATCTCCTCCAAAGTAGGGACCAAAACATAATCCGAGAATGTGAAGCACCTCAATGGAGGGTCATAGAACTGCAGCAGTGTGAAGAGAGCATCATGTTGATCTTTGGAGAGAACCGTGACGAAGCTTAGAATCAGACCGTAATCCTTCCGGAATCCTTCTAGAGAATCGTGATCCATTGACTTCATCAGTTGTTGAATAGGCTCCAAACAAACCACTGGAAACTTGTAAGCGACGTGTCTCTTTCTGCCAATATCCATCTCAGGAGAACCAGAAAACCCCGACCGGAATCAAGAAGAAGATGTAAACCCCCTAGAAATGGATAAACATGTGTTAAATGATATGAATGCAAAATGATGTGATGCAATGCAGTGACATGGTGATCAGAACTGCTGTATCTGCTTGAACATCTGTCGGGTTGCACTGTCTGAGGAGAAACCCACTGAGGAATACAAGACCAAAACTCTGCTCTAGAAAACCGGGTTGGTTGGAGGTTAAGGTTTCCTGAATTTAGCCCGCCCCTCACTGGTAGGTTCTAAGAACAGAAGTTTGTCAGCTTCAGCCCTTCAGTCGAGAATAATACGTTTACCACTGAAGGTTTGGCATTATTACGGGATAAAAGACCTCTACTGACTCCCCTCAACAGGACATCCTAAAGCAAGTTCCCAGTCTCGGGGTCCTCGGATTGATCAGCGAGAATGCGCCCACCAGAGCTAACATAATCACGTCTCGGAGGAGAGGCCTCGACTGAGTTCTCGGGAAATGGTCACCAGAGTCGACGATTTCTAAAGGAATATCTGTCATTATGGAACACCCATAGGACAAAATATATCCAACAGAAACCTCGTCTGGAATGTGGGTCTCATGAACGACTTAACGTAGCAACATGCCACGCAAGCCTCATGACTATCCACTCTAACACTTATGTGTATGCTCAAGCCTGGGTAGTGGGCTTATCTCTCATAGAACATCCCCCCTCAACAAACAAACAACCCACGGAACCCACAGATACAACAAACATATGTACATGAATGCAATAAGATAAAGCAGGTAAATGCGGAAAATAAATAACTGTACAAAAGAATAAACACCCAACAAACAAGAAACCTACAAAAGCTAGGAGGGACTCGCTTAGGGAAACCTTATCCCCAGCAGAGTCGCCAGCTGTCGCAACCCGAAAAAAATACGGTGTGCGAAAAAAACAACCGGCGAGAAAGAAATGACAGAAGAGTCGCCACCGTGCGTTATTTATCCCAAAGGAGGGAAAGGAAACGCTCGAAGTAAACCTGGAGAAAGGAAAGGAAAAGACAAAGTCTCGCAACCAAATCTTGGGTTCGGGAGTCGATTATGCGAAGGGAAGGTATTAGCACCCCTACGCATCCGTAGTACTCTACGGGATCCACTCTTGTTGTTTCTTGTCTAAAGGGTGTGCGTTTATCTAATGTACTATTTACTAAAAGGGTCAAGAGAAAAATGACTCGCACGGACGTCGCATCCACTGCATACGTATCTCATCTGAATATGAGAATCAGAGTCTTCGTAGCTCGGCTACCTATGGGTTAAGGATAAGTGTGCTCGCTAAGACATCGCGTCTTATGCCTACGTATCTCATCGGGAATGAGAATCAGAGCAAAACGTAGTTCAGCTAACTACGGGAACAAAGGTCTCGATTGCAACTAGGGCAAGAGAAAGGGAATGTCTCGATCGCAATAGGGCGAGAGAAAGGATCGCAACGAGGGCGAAAGAAACAAGGATTAGTGGTTAGTCGTTAGTCAAACTCGGCAAGACATCGCGTCTTGTGCCTACGTATCTCATCTGAACATGAGAATCAGAGTTGCCGTAGTTCGGCTACACGCACACAAACAAACACAGGCAAAGGCAAACGTGGAGCCTGACTGCCAATCATTGGACTTACATCAGCATCCGAACCAAACACACACAAAAGGCAAACGTGGAGCCCGACTGCCAATCACTGGACTTATGTCAGCATCCGAACCAAACAAACTCACAAAGAGGCAAACGTGGAGCCCGACTGCCAATCACTGGACTTATGTCAGCATCCGAGCACACAACAAGCACAAACAAACAACAAAACGCTAAGGAGTCGGGAACTCGAGCCTAGCAACTGTCAGACAAACACACACAAAAAGAAAAAAAAAGGTGCCCGGAGTGGTCTCGCACGACCACCTGCCTACATACCTCGTCTGGAACAAGGATCAGGGCGATGTAGTTCCCCTACATAGGGGTTGCCATCTGAATATGGACTTAGAAATGAGGACACCAGTTGTGTCAAAGGAGAGTGGGCGATGTGTTCACATCCTAGCAGTAGGTGTCGCAGCTCGCTGAATCGAGTCTTAGGCAGTTACCTCTTTGCAATAGAACGGACTACATGCCACAAGATCGGAGACGCTCGGAAAGGTCTAGAAGTGGGGGAAGCTCTGCCCTAGAGTTGTCATGCAATGTGTACTTAAGTGTTAGGATTTACAAATGGGAATATCTACCTAATGTTGGCATGCAAAGAATATGGGACTCCTACCTATGTTATCATACAAAAAGATATGGGAATCCTACCTATGTTATCATACAAAGGGTTCTATCTAATGGGTGCTACCTAATCGGAACAAGAATCGACGAATGGAGCGAGGAGAAGCGTTAGGGATAAGGGTAGATGGCGATGCACGAAGCAATCGACTTACAAGGTTGATGGCGATGCATAAAGCAATCGACTTACAAAAGGGTGGATGAATACGTGCTGGTTCTGTTAGGTTTTGGAAAATGATTACTCGACGTTGGATCGAGGTTTTGGTCTTGTTTTGAAATGGTTATCGGGTGTTCATTTTATTTCTTGTATTAACAGATGAATAAAGAATGAAAGAATATTATACATTTCATGGGAGAGGGATACATTTGTTATGAATGGGGATTGACATGGCAATCAAGCAATATAAGTATATGCCTCATACACCATACAAGTAGGCCACAGTTAATCACACAAGTAAAATATTTAAACAAGTATGTGATCAAATCAAATAATCAAAGAAAAGAAATGAATGAGCATTAAACAACGTGTAAGTGTAAGGGAACCGGCTCATTGTAAGAAAGCCCAAGAGTAAGCTATGTGAGGTTGATGGCGATGCTTAAAAAGCAATCGACTTACAAGGGTGTAAAAAAATGGGCTCGATATTAAATCGAGAAAGTATGATTTTTATAGTTTAAAAAAAAAATGGTTTTTGAACTAAATTAAAATACAACAACTATGCATTATTAACAAATGAAATTATAATAAACATAAAAAGGACATTAACAAAATACTAAAGGAAAATAAGATCAAATAAAAGCAAATAACAGCAAAAAGTTCCACATATGAGTATTGAACCCTCTCCATTTAATACTATGAAACTAACTTCTTTCCACTAGACCACTCAACAATATTTGCTACTGATATACTATGTTAAATATATGAACCGGGCTAAAAAAAGATTTAAAAAAATAAAAAAAACAAAATAAACATTTTATGGTTTTTTTTCTCTCTGTTAAAAACAAAATAAGCTAAATAAATAAAAAGTAAATAATAATAATAAAAGAAAAAAAGAAAATGGAAACAGCAGAGAAACAGCTTCATCGTCCTCCTCACTCTCTCTCACCTTGCGAACTCAACCTTAGCTAGCAATGGTAATCTCACGCACTCGAAACTCATCCTTCTTATGACATCAACAAAACCCTCTCACGCTCTCAACGAACCCCTCTCAATCACTCTCAGCTCTCACAATATTTCCAACAGCAAGCACATGAGAAAGATAAAAAAGAAAGAAAAAGAAGTACTCACAAAGCGTCACGGCGGCGATGGTGAAGGACGCGAAGAAGCTGGCCTCCAGGTAATTGATTTTGGGATTTTAGGGTTCCTCTGCTTCAGATTTTTGCCTCCAGCTCTCTGTGTTCAGTGGCCGCCTCTCACTCTTTAGAAATTAGGGTTTTTTTTTTGTCCCTCACTGATTTCTCTCCTTCTCCTTTTATATTCTATGTATTAGGGTTTCCAATGGGGTCTTTGCTGTTCAAAAGGAGTGTTTCTGCAAAGCACTTTGGATGCTCAGACACATAATCACCCTATCCATGTTAGATTCAAGAAAAGGTATCCTTTCTTCTCTGCTTTGACCTCATATCAATTTGGGATGTTTTTTGACTTTGCCCTCTGACTGTTGGTTAATGGTTTTGCACTTTAGGTTTTGCAAATTGACTG
Source organism: Lathyrus oleraceus (assembly GCF_024323335.1). Lineage (NCBI taxonomy): Eukaryota > Viridiplantae > Streptophyta > Magnoliopsida > Fabales > Fabaceae > Lathyrus > Lathyrus oleraceus. The sequence continues at coordinate 345,496,077 of NC_066583.1, forward strand.
ATTAATGTGTTTCCCCTTTGTTTATTTTTTACCGCAGTGAAAATTGGTTACAAGGAGGTTGTGGATGTTGGTAACATATTGTAGTGACAACTTGTGTTTTGTCATGACTTTAACTTGTTTGTGCATGAACTGCTGCCAGGGTCTTGAATGGAACATACACATCTCTGTCATGGTCTGCTTCATGAAGTAGCAGGATATGGTCTTGATTTGGACTTGTCGATGCAGATTGTTGGTTGTTGCTATAGCAGTTGATGGTTGATGCAGGTACAGCAGGGGTTAACTCCATTTGGTTCGATATGGCTTGACTTGTGTTCACGGTAGATTGGTCATTGACACACACATTCATGAATTATGCATTGATGCTTCTGGTTGGTTTTGTTTATGTAGGTTCAATGACTGGGCTGGTTCAACATATCTGCTTCTGCCTTCATTGGGACTTAATGCAGGATGGTATTTTTGCTTCCTGATTGTACATCCTTGGATCCTTCAGGAAGGCCCATCTTCTCTACCAAAACCTTCAAAGCTGCTTCAGTAGGCATTCCATGGGCAACAAACTTATGCTCTGACTGTGACACTCCGGCATCATTACAAACAGCAGCAATTTTCGCTATCATCTGAAGATTAGCATCCAATCGACCAGCTGGCAAAATTCTCTATTTGACCATCAGATGGATTATACGTAGTTCCTTCCACCTTAGAGGCGCGCAGGGTATCTACATTAGGGCCACTAGCTACTAGTTTTGAAACAGCCATCCGGTTTGTTGTCAATGTACCAGTTTTTATCAGAGCAAATCACAGTTGTACAACCCAGAGTTTCGACACTAGGTAGTTTCCGAACCAGGGCATTCTTCTGGGTCATTTTGCAAGTACCAAGTGCAAGGCAAGTCGTGATGACAGCGGGCAATCCCTCCGGAATAGCAGCCACAGCCAATGCCACAGCAATCTCAAAGTAATACGTACACTTCTCAAATGAAAACTTGAAGTTCCACTTTGAGCAATAGTTCCAAGACAGTCAACTAGTTCTTGCTTAGTCATACCAATGCCTGTATCAGTGATAGTGATGATCCCCATTATCCTTATCAGCTTGAATTCGGATATCAAAATCAATTGCATCCTTCATCAGGTCAAGCTCTGTAACACTAAAAAATCGCAGCTTATCCAAGGCATCACTTGCATTACTGATAAGTTCCCTGAGAAACACTTCCTTGTTACTGTATAAACTGTTAACAATAAGGTCCATGAGCCGACTAAACTCTGCTTGGTATTCAAATTTTTCAGCTGGTGGGGAACTTGATGCAAATTGTTGGCAATGCTGCAGGATCGGTGCCGACTACAACGCTCAATTGCGTACCGGTTTGAGGCAGCTCACGTCATAACAAATGGTAAGCTTCCGAAAGCGGTTTCAGTTTTGATCACTACTCTAGTTTGATGCCTATTCCATCATGGGCGAATTCCATCGGTAAACCGGCAAATTAACGCATTTCCTTAAACTCGTTCTGTTTCCGCAGGTTCGGTGGTTCCCTGCGGAGTAGCTCTTGGTTGCATCCACCTTGGAGGAAAGTCTGAGCAAAGTGCATCCACCACCAACTACAATACCCTCTTCAACAGCTGCCTTTGTAGCATTAAAAGCGTCTTCAACTCTCAATTTCTTTTCCTAGAGTTTTGTCTCAGTTTGTGCACCAACCTGTATGACAGCCATGCCACTAGACAGTTTTGCAATAACAACATCAGGATCACTTTGAAATGAGACAGCAGCTTCGAACTTTCTTCTTCGGATATTCCTAACTCTTTTTTTTTTACAGGAGCAATTGAGCCATCGGAGTTCTTTAAGGGCAAAGGGATATCCATAGTAACCAATTTTCCAGATTTATGAGAAGCGATACAGTTACTTCCCAAATAGAATCATAACTGATGGACCTTTAGCATGTCCCTTTAAAACCTCATTTCAATCACACAATTTAAGGGAAATAAAGAGGATCGTTTTGCTTCCCATGTTGGGTATGTTCAAAGCTGCATTTTCACTGACCGTGTTATGATTGAATAACCGCAACGAACGTTGTTGTTCCATGTAGCAGTGCAGTAGCAGTACATGAGTTTTTCGCCTTCTTGGTCAGTTTAGAGTGAATTACCAATTGTCAAAGCTAGTTAACATGGAAGGTTATAACAATTGGATACTTTTGGTTACAGAGTTCACTCTTAAATCTTTGCAGTCATGGCAGTGGGCTAGCAACAGTGTATACTACCTGTTGGGTTGTGGTCCAGATTGGCGGTTTCTGTTCCATATTTGAAGGGTGATACACCAAGCTTACTTGGTGAAATGTTCTTAAGATTACGGAAAATGTCATCACGTCAAGATTCAATCATGTGCAGGTTGGATTGGTTGCAAAGTTGTAGGCTCATTTGACTGTGGTGCTGCTACAGCTTATTATTTGGTGGCTATGTGGAGTAGCAACTGGTGTTCACGAAGAAATATACAAGTAATCACACCGAGAGACCCTAAAACTAATATGAATTTCACAAGTTCATCTTTAGCTGCAGACACTGATCTTTTTTTCTCTTCCAACAAAATTCAAAAGCAGTTCATGGATGCATGCGTATATAGATTCTTCTTCAATGCTTAGCTTGGCTCCTTGCCGCACTTCGTCTCGCATAGCATCCAACAAAGTATATGATAGACAAAACAGAAAATAATACGACATTGAATATCGCAACAACTCTCCACTCAGTTTTCATGTATTGCGCCACGCCGGCCTTGCAAGAATCACAACAATAGCATTTGAAAGCTCGAGAATTTTTTTGTACCGCTTGCAGTCATGGTTAGGACTAACTGGATGAAAGCTCAAGTCATAGTAAGATGCATTTACAGCAGGATATCCACACTCAGAAGGCGGCCGACAGCAACTAGATTCAATTGGACTCAAATCTTCAATCTCTGCAAAATAGGTGACTGCCCAAGCAATGGCAGGAAAGCCATCCAAATTCAACCGGTAAGTTAGAGATCCATTTGTTCCCACTACTGCTGTTATGTTAATTTGAATTGGATTTGTATTTTTTGTTTAGAGTATTTCAATAGGTCATATCGTAGTGACGTATGTAATGTGACATTGGTATTGTAACTTGGTTGAGCAAGAAGTATGATTGAAATTTGAATGTATGGTTTGAATCTCTAACAGAAAAATATACATTGAAAAAGCCAGCAATTGATGTTCCATAACTTGTTGATGTGGCCTACTGCTATGCTGATTGTTCAAGGATGGTTTTTTATAGGTCTGCTGCAACATGATGCAGGTGGAACTCCATTGAGCTAATGCAAGCAAATCCCATCTGATTTTCTGTTGATTTTATTTCAGGTTGCCATGCATTTTGCAGATGAATGCCATCTTAGGCATGCAACATCAACATGAGCATTGCATCTTGTTGTGGTTGATGTGCTGCCAATACTTACCTTGCTGTAGGATTTTATTATCGACATGGATGAACTGCTGTCATGCTGCAGATTGTGTTGTTCTGCAAGCCTAAACCAGTACTTCATGGCTTGTGCTTTGTAGGTTTGTGATAGTGGTCAAGGCATTTGCAAGGTTACTTGTGAGCGAAGCAACAAGGTGAAAGCACAATCAACATGTCTACTGGATGATTAATCAAGGCAAAGTAACATGGGATTATGTCCAAGTTTGGGAAATCAGGGCTTCAGAATTTTAGGGTTGACTTTGGTCAAAGTTGACCAAAAAGTCAACTGTTGACCAAAGTCAACAAATGGTCCAAACTCATTTTCTTGGCACTTTCTTTGTAAATGGACAATGTATTGATAATCATGGTGAAATTTAGGGTATTAGGATTTAGGGTTGACTTTAGTCAAAGTTGACCAAAAAGTCAACTGTTGACCAAAGTCAACAATTGGTCAAAGTGTCAATTTTTGTGTATTTTTTGTGTATGGAATCATATGTACTGGTTTAAACAACGACATGAAATAAACTGAAATGGATTAACAAAAGGTTGAAATTGGTTTCATAATTGGCTTGAATGTTTGACTTTTGAAAAATAACTTGACTGATAATGCACATGAACAAGGCCATGAAATGAGACCATAAGGTTAGGGTTTTGGCATAGTATCCATGAACCAATAACATGACTAGAAAGTGGCTTGAAACACAAGGAAACCGGTTGTTCAGATGACCCAGATCATAGACATGTTAACAATCTCAAGAACAAACACCATGACTTTGGACCAAGACCAATTCTCACATAAAAAAAAAAAAAAAAAAAAAAAAAAAAAAAAAAAAAAAAAAAAAAAAAAAAAAAAAAAAAAAAGAGTAAGGTTAGGCCAAGTATACTAAACAAACATAAAAAAAATTCAAGACCAAAATCGGGGTATGACAGTGCTCCCGAAATGTTGCACACGTGTGTGCTCTAGCAAGGAGATAAATAAAGTACCAGCACACAAACCAAAAACATAGATGAAAACATAATAATGACATACAATCAAGGATGTTGTTAACAATGTAACATGTTCAATCATAAATCATGAGAAAAATAGTTAACAAATTGATGCATCGATTACTATATTTAAAAGACAATAAAGATAGCATAACATCACTATAAGCATATGAATTGACATGCATCAATTGGACATTGTTGGAAGTGATCATACATGAACTATCTTATACGTTAAGAACATCAATCATATGCCCAATAAACAACATGTGAAAAGAAAAAGCTAACACGTAAAAATGGAAAATGAAACGATAGTACCTTGCTTGTGAAATGAAGAGGAATGCACTCTTGTGAAGTATGCTTGTCAAGAAATGTTATATAAACAAGATATATTCAAAGTGCGTTAACATAATGTAAGATCCCAATTTTGACCCTAAGATCCCTCATGCAATTTCATCATATGCATTAGCATTGGGATCACACATTAGCATCCTCCTTACCCCTTTTTCATTGGGTTTGTTTTGGGAGAGATCACCAAGAACCATGTGATTGTATCATACTTATATATTATCATTTTTCTAACTAAAATACCAAAAATATATCTTTTCATTTGTATACTCTTTTGTAGGTAAGGCATGATCCCCATTGATCTATCAAGTTCATATCTAGAGTTTAAGACCCTCACGGCTAAGATTACAACCAAGGATTGATCCACAATGTCTATAAGCATCATATATGAGTCCCAATTATCTTTTAATGTTATTTTTATCAAGATTTCTTTAAGAGTTTGGAGTTGGGTTGCCTTGGAAATCCTAGTTTGTCTTGATATCTTGAGTAACTTCTCCAACAAGCTTCCTCATCAATTGATCAAATTTATCAAGGGACACTTCAAATTTCATCATCTTATGCATATATGATATACCATGAGCCTAAAAAGTCAAGAGAATTGCAAGTTAGCAAGTTGGTTTATGATGGTTGGCCAGATGAATTCATCTGATCAAAACCGGGTCTCCCTAGACCCTATCTCCTACAATTTTCATCATATGAAAATGATTCCAAGAGCAAAGTTACTCTAAATTAAATTCCAAACAAATTTAATGTTTAGTTTGAGAGCTAATTTTGCTTGGAAAATCACTTTCTATATTGAAACATTATAGGTCATTTTGTCTAAACCCTAATTTGAAAGTCAACTTCCCAAGGCCATAACTTGCTCAATTTTCATGATATGAAAGATTTACAAGTTTCAAAATCAAATTCAAGATGCCTACTTCAAAGTTTATGTTTGGAGTGATAGATAAATCAACTTTTATGAGCATGTGATATGAGGATACATTATAGGTCATTTTGGACCAATACCATTGAACAAGTGATTTTCCTCAACTTCAAAAATGCATAACTCTCTGATTATAAATCCAAATAATGTCAAATTGGTGACCATTTTTAATATCTTTGAAAGAATTAAAACTTTGATGAAGGCATGTTTCTCATTTGGAGCTCACATAAAAAGTTTAGTAAGGTGGAACATTGAAGTATATGACTTGACACTTAGAAATTTTTTCAACATGTTGAAATTTCCAAACTTCCACCTCAAAATTCACCATGATCCAAGTTCCAAATGGAAAAGTGTTAAGCATAAGAGTTGTTCCTCTTGATCTAAGCATTCCAAATAGTCCTAATTCACTCATTTTGGAAGGTTTGATAGGGTTATGCATGGTGTTAACAGGCCTGCATCAATTGGTAAAATCAAAACTTCAAATGATCACATAACATTGCCTTGCCATTCAAGCTTCATTCCAACTTCAGAATAGTTGCATTTGGACCTAATTGGATTGCTTCATGGGCCTGTACACGCCCATGCAAGCTTGTGCATGACATTGCCAATTTTGGAAGAAACTTCAAGTGTGCAAATAACACTTCAAATTGCTATAAATAGAGACCCTTTGAGCTTATTTTAAAGGATCCTTGCGCGCGAGCTTTGCCCCCACTCTTCAAACCCTCCCAATTCAAAGGAAAACCTGATAATTTTCACTTGAAAATTGAGTTTGAATCTCACTGTTTGGAGATTCAAAAACTCTAGGATCCAAAGCTTCTTACCATTCCTTATCCACTTCTGCAAGTCACTGGAGCAAGATCAAACAAGAATTGAAGCAAGAAAGAGCAAGTTCCGCATAACATTGAAGGTATTTTCCAGAAATTTTCTTCTCTTCGATTCTCACTCAATTCTCTTGGATCTTTGGTTGTCTGAAGTACTACCAATGTAGGCAAGAAGATTGAGTTGCTTTGAGGAAAAATTGAAGCAACTCAGTTGATCTACCTCAAAATTCAACTCCTCATATCTTTCTATATATTTGGAGTTAGTTAAAATTAAGGTCAGATTCGTGCTCTACGCCATTTTCTCTTTTAGGTCATGTCCTCTTTTTTTATTTTAATCATGGTGATGACTGAACCAGTCCGACGAGGTTCGCCTGAGAAGGTGACCGGCCATTTGCTACGGCAGCGAGGTGGCAAGGTTCTGAGCCATTGATTCAGTTTAATTTGTTTTAATCTCACGTGTTGGTTTGGATGACCACATGGGCAGCGCACTGACTAAGTTCCATCATGGAACGCGCGCTTGTGACCACTTGATATGCCACCTCAATTAATGAGGGAGATCAAGTGGTCCACGTTTTTTTGTATTTTTTTATTTTTATTTTATTCCTTTGATTTTCATTAATTCATATTAATTTTAATATTGATCCAAAAAATATGAGAGTTTCACCAAAAAATTTAAATAAAATCCTTTTTCATGTTTTGAATTAAAGTTATTTTTTGGATCATTATTAATATTTTTCTTGATTTAATTGATTTTGTGATTATTTTTAATTGTTTAAAAATACTTTTAAGATTCCAAAAATTCTGAAATTTTTTCTCCAAGGTCCTTTGATCTTGTTTGACATATGATAAATCTCATGGCCATTTCTTTGGTGTTTTGATGAGGTTATAGGAATTTGACCAACCATATCTAATTTAATAGTATTTTTAAATTGATTAAATGCCAAATAATTGTGTTGAGCCATTTGGATTGATTTTGTAAGTTTGACTTGTGTTGTTGGGCCTTGGTCAAGGTTGATTTGACTTTGCTAGGTTAAGATCATCGGATTTAGGGGATTGATGGAATGTACATTTAATCTCTCAAAATAAATGAATGATCTTAATTTGCTAAAAGTCCTCCTTTGTCCAATTTTAGTTTGATCCACTTCCCCTCCCTCTTCATCTCATTCCCCTTCTTTATGCATTCATGTCTTGGTCCTATGATATCTCTATATCCTAAAGCTAGTTGATTGCAAAATCAACATGAGTATGGATGAGATTAGGCCACCACTTTTACATATTCTTTTTGTGTGTGGTATGTTTCATGAGCATATTCTATTATACTATGTCTCTAACATGCATTAACACCAAAATTCTATTGCCCGGTCTCAAATAGTTATGACTTCTACGTAAGTCCAATTATGATTGCTTAACATAGCGCTAAATTTTGACACAAAAGGCATAGCATTCTAGTTAGTGAGATTGTAAGTCTCCCCTCTTTCATGGTATTGTGTGGAATCTTGGCATTCTTTCCTTCCTTTAGAAGATGTCTTGGTTCAAGGATCCATGCTTGTGATAAGTGGGTTGAGTGTTCTCCAAAGAATGACTTAAACAAAAAAGCAAAAGCAATACTAACTTCTAACTTATTAACAACTAACATTTAATTTCAAGCCTTTATTTTAATGCACTTTATTTTTTAAGCTGTATTCATTTGCCATTATTCATACCATCCTAATTATTTATGTTAATGTCATTTTCACTTTGTCCACTTGGACCATACTTTGTGATATTTTACTTGTGTATATTGTGATTGCTTGTGTGGTCTTTGATATTTTACTTCTTTTCTCATCCCCCCATACCATTTCCTTGTAAACATCATTTGTACAAAATACACATGTACACAAGAAAGGGCTCCCTAGAAGTACCTAGGATACTTTGGGTGCTAACACCTTCCCTCTGTGTAACAAACCCCCTTACTTGTAATCTCTGGCATTTTATTAGTTTTGATTTGAAAACTTCTTATTTTTGGGGTTTTGTTCGTACTTTTCCCTTTTCCCTTGGAAACAATAAAAGCGCGGTGGCGACTCTTGTTATTTGATGTCTAGCTTATCCATAGCTTGATGATCATGAATTTACCGCTACAAAAATTAAGTGGCGAATCTGCTGGGTAGTAGTCTTCAGTGGGTTTAGCCTACTTTTTTGTGTGTATATAATTGTGTATTTGATGTATGTATATTTGTTTGTGTGATATAATTTTCTTATTGTGCTTGGTGATCTCTGAGTGGTGAGATAAGTTCTAACCCGAACTTAAGTGCAATTAAGATAGGAGGATGGTACAGTCATGTTCGACTTGTGTGGAGTAGTCCTTAACAAGTTGGCTTGAGACCCATCTGCTCAGTGGAGACCCTTTTGGATTTGGAAATGTCACATAAGTATTTATGGTTAGGCATTACTATCTCTAATTTAGGGTCCGAGAAGCTGAGGACCATAGAACATTTACCCCCTCTTGGCATATTTGGGACGTAGTGCGGAGACTGTCCAAGTGTAGACTTGATAACAGTTGTTACGCGATGCTACACTCAGACGAGTTTATCTTGAGAATATTATGGGTTGATGAGTCAGTCATCCTAACCTGTAATATCCGATAGATGGAATTAAGACTCTGGGAACTTTTTTAGAACATGATCTATAGGTTGTTATCCTTAGTTCACTCCTTTGGGATGGTTCTTACCCAGACTCCATGCTCGTGACTTACAACAACCCCTTGATTCTTGGTTGATCCAATCAAGTCTTGTCAATATCAATGGAACTTGGGTGTTGATAAGCTGTAAACCATAATCCACCAAAATGGATGATTGATCTTAACAATGACTTGATTCATCCCTTTACCTTTGTTTGTTTGTTTTGTGTGTGATCCCTTATTTATGATTGTTGCATTCATGCATTCATGCGCATCATAACATTCATCACACGAAAATTTCAAGGAACTAAGGTGTTATTTGCAAATATTTTCAGACCATGGATTATGGACGAAGGAACACTAAAAAGTACAGTTTCAGATGCCCAGATTTGAAAGAGTTAAGGAAGCTAGCATCTTTTGTATTAGATCCCTTGGACTTCAAACAATATCATGGGAAGCTTCTGTCCATCTTGACTGCTGATGTGGTTGAAGGACTTCTGAGTGTGTTGGTACAGTTTTATGATCCTCTTTACCGTTGCTTCACTTTTCCTGATTATCAGCTTGTGCCTACGTTGGAGGAGTATGCCCATCTCTTAGGAATACCCGTTTCTAGCAAAGTGTCGTTTAGTGGATTGGAAGAGATTCCCAGATCTCATCTTATAGCTGAAGCTTTTCACTTGAAGAAGTCTGAGATAGAGGCTCATTGGATGAAGAAAGGAGGATTGTTTGGGTTGTCATCTGATTTCCTCATCAAGGAAGCTAATTCCTTTTCTCAGGCAGGTAGTATGGACGCTTTTGAAGCTACCTTTGTGTTGCTCGTCTATGGATTAGCTTTGTCCCCTAACATTGACGGTTTTGTTGATGTTAACGCCATTAGAATTTTCTTGATTGGGAATCCTGTGCCTACTTTGTTGGGTGATATGTACTTCTCTTTGCATCTAAGGAATTCTAAGGGTGGTGGAACTATTGTCTTTTGTATTCCTCTTATGTACAAGTGGTTTATTTTGCATTTTCCTCAGACACCTGCTTTTGTGGAGAACAAACAATGTCTACGGTGGTCTCAGAGACTTATGTCTCTCATTAATGATGAGCAGTTTGGAGATTATTGATAGTTGTGGTGAATTCTCTAATGTGCCTCTCATTGGTACACAAGGAGGAATTAACTACAACCATGCTTTGGCTCCTCGTCAACTTGGGTTCCCCTTGAGAGACAAACCTAATAACATGTTGTTAGAAGGCCTTTTCTATCAAGAGGGTAAAGATCCCCAACATTTGAAGCAGGAGATTGTGCAAGCTTGGCATAATGTGCATAGGAAAGGAAGATCCAAGCTTGGTCCACGCAATTGTGTAGCTTTGGAAGCTTACACTCTTTGGGTGAAGAAGAGAGCTTTGGAATTAAAGATGCCTTATCCTTGTGAGATACCTATATCTATGGTTGTGGTTGAGCCATTAACTCTCCCTAACCAAGATGTAGAGGAGTTGGAAGACGCACTCGCCAAGATGAAGCGAGAGAAAGATATGTGGGAAGAGCGGTTCCATGCTTTGAGCAAAAAGCATGAGGAGTTGCTACTTGAGTCTAAAGACAAAGATGCACTTATTGAGCTACTTGAAGACCGAGTGACAAAGAGACAGAGAGAGCTGGAGGTTTCATCTTCTAGCATGCCTCAGCCTTCCGTTGCTTGGAAGAAGATCATTGATCAACTTGTCCTCGAGAAGACTCAGATGAAGGCTTCTTTTGAGACCTAGATTCGACGCATTCGAAGGAAATACATGCCTACAGCCAGATCTTCTGACGTTGTTGTTAGGGATCCCTAGGATGACTAGTCTCCTTTTCTCTTGTATTTTTCATTTGTTTTCTGAAATTGTACTCAGTGTAATCCTTCCAATTATAAATTAAAAAAAAGGATTTTTATGGTCATATCAAATTGTTGCAATTGTTGTTATATATATATATATATATATATATATATATATATATATATATATATATATATATATATATATATATATATATATATATATATATATATATATATATATATATATATATATATATATATATATATATATATATATATATATATATATATATATATATATATATATATATAATTGCAAATAATATAGTAAGTTATTTGAAAATAAAAATAATCAAGCAGTGCATTTCATGCATCATTTGCATAAGCAGGTTTCTCTTTCCCCAGATGTCTCATTGGTGTTTCTTCTGTGCTTCAGCCAAGCTGACTCATCGGTACAATACTAGTGCTAATCACTTCAGAATTATGGAACATTTTGAGCAAGAGAACAGATATTTGAAAGAGGTGGTCGCCCACCTGACTGCCATGATGGAGTCAGTTCTAGCTGCACAAAGCCAGTCTTCTCCAACACCTGCAACTCCTCCTCCTCAGAGGATTATTATTTCAGAGGTAGCTACCTCTACTGTTCTCGCAACTGCCGCTCATTTCCCGCCTTCCATGCATGCCGGATTCCCGTGGGGAATGCCTCCGAATTTCGTGCCTGAAGGCTTTGCGCCTACATTTGCTTCCATGTCGACATCTAGCCCGGTCATGTCTGTGCCACCGCCTGTCTTGCATACCTTACCTCGTGTGGAAGACACCATTTAGCATTCCGAGCCATCTGAGGGTCCGGATGTATATGAGAAAATAGACAAAATGAAAGACCAATTTCTTGAGCTACACAAGGAGTTGAAGACCTTGAGAGGTAAGGATCTATTTGGGAAGAGTGTTGCTGAATTGTGTTTGGTGCCGAATGTGAAGATTCCAGTGAAATTCAAAGTGCCTGACTTTGAAAAATACAAAGGGAACATGTGTCTGCTCAATCATTTGTTGATGTATTCCCGTAAACTGTCTACCCAAATAGATAACGATCAGTTGTTGATCCACTACTTTCAAGACAGTCTGACCGGTGCTGCACTAAGATGGTATATGGGGTTGGATAGTGCGAGCATCCGTACTTTCAACAATTTGGGAGAAGCACTCGTAAAGCAGTATCAGTACAACATTTATATGGCTCCCGACCGAGATCAGTTAAAATCACTATCTCAGAAGGACAAGGAAACGTTTAAGGAGTATGCACAGAGATGGAGAGAACTCGCTGCTCATATCAACCTTCCTTTAGAGGAAATAGAGAAGACCAAGATTTTCCTGAAGACCCTGGGCTCATTTTATTATGAGAGGATGATCGCCAGTGCCCCCAGTGATTTTACCGAAATGGTAAACATGGGGATGAGGCTAGAAGAAGGTGCCAGAGAAGGACGGTTGTCTAAGGAGGAAGTATCGTCCAACAAGAGATACGACATCAGTTTTTGTAAGAAGAAGGACAGTGAAACCAATGCAATTTCCAGTGGGAGGCAGAGAAGGCCTCAGATCAGAAGAAGCCAACCATCCAGTCAACATCATCATCAAGTATCTTCAGTAATTCCTGTGTTTTCAGCAAATCAGTCAACACCAGTTCAACAACAACAACGTCAACAACAACAACAACCACAACAACAACCAAACACCTACAACAACAATAATACCAACAATCATTAACAACAGAATTTTGAAAGGAAGAAGGTCTCTTTCGACCCGATTCCGATGACGTATGCAGAGCTTTAGCCATCGTTGGTTCTCAAGAACCTACTCCAACCAAGAAATCCTCCGCAAAAACCTGAACCATTTCCATGGTGGTACAAACCAGACCTCCGTTGTGCTTTTCATCAAGGAGTACCCGGACATGACATTGAGAACTGTTATCCACTCAAATATGAAGTCCAAAAGCTAGTGAAAAGTGGAACAGTGTCCTTTGAGGACCGTGCACCCAACGTGAAAGCTAACCCACTGCCTGCCCATGGAAATTCATCTGTTAATATGGTGGACGGTTGTCCTGGGGAGTTCAAAGTGTTCGATGCCCGTTTCATTCGAAGGTCCTTGGTGACGATGCACAAGGATATTTGCTTGATTAGTGATTGTGAGCATGATCATGATGGTTGTGCTATCTGCAGTGTTAACCCAAGGGGTTGTATGGTTGTGAAAAGAGACATCCAGCGGTTGATGGATGAGGGTATGATTCAAATTGTTTAATCCCGACACATAGATGATGATGTCAATGTAATTGTTCTCGTGTTTAAGAATCCTGAGAGAGTGGTGATTCAGTATGATAGCAGCAACATCAACAGTAACAGTATCAGTCAAAGATCGGTATCGTCGTTGGTCATACGGTTGGAGGGTCTAGTCCCCTACACATCCGATAAGGCTGTTCCTTATCAGTATAATGCAACTATGGTGAAGGATGGTCAAGAGGTTCCATTACCTACGACCAGTTATGTCGTGAGCATTGCTGATGTTACCAAGGTGATTTGCAGTGGTCGAGTGTTTGGGCCGGTGTTCCCAAAAGATGTGGAAGATTCAATAGTTAGTAAGAAGGTGGAAGTGCCTGCAGTAGATCCGATTAGTGCTTCAAAGCGTCAGTATGGTGAATCCAGCAATTTGAAAACTAACGATGATGATGAGTTACTTCGATTGATAAAGAAAAGTGAGTTCAATATGGTGGAGCATCTGCTCTAAACCCCCTCGAAGATTTCAGTACTGTCTCTGCTTATGAATTCCGAAGCGCACAGAGAAGCACTGCAAAGAGTTCTAGAGCAATCATTTGTGGAATATGATGTTACAGTGGATCAGTTCGATCGTATTGTAGCTAGCATCACTTCCTGTAATAATCTCAGCTTCAGTGATGAAGAACTCCCCGAGGAGGGTAGGAATCATAATATGGCTTTGCATATCTCGATGAATTGCAAAGACGACGCTTTATCCAATGTTCTTGTTGACACCGGATCTTCGTTGAATGTGTTGCTAAAGTCAACATTATCAAACTTGTCATATCAAGGAGAGCCTATGAGGTATAGTGGTGTAATCATCAAAGCTTTTGACGGTTCACGCAAAACAGTGATTGGTGAAGTGGACCTTCCGGTGAAGATAGGTCCGAGTGATTTTTAAATTACTTTTCAAGTAATGGATATCCACTCGGCCTACAGTTGTCTATTGGGAAGGACATGGATCCACGAGGCATGAGCTATTACCTCCACGTTGCATCAGAAGCTCAAATTTGTAAAGAATGACAAGCTTGTCATTATTGGTGGGGAGAAGGCATTGTTGGTTATCCACTTGTCATCTTTCTCTTATGTTGAATCTGAGGATGAGGTTGGAACTCCGTTCCAAGCCTTATCTATTGCTGTTGAAAAGAGAGTTGGGGCACCTATGTCCTCATTAAAAGATGCAAGGAAGATTGTTGAAGATGGAATTGTTAATCAGTGGGGACGAGTGGTAGAGGTCTCTGATAACAAGAATAGAACTAGTTTGGGTTTTCAACAAGGGTTGTCAGCTGTTAGATCAAAGGATATGCAACTTAGCTTCCGTAGCTGAGGGTTCATTCATGGCAATGAACAATACTTAGTTGTTGTGCTAGAGGATGATGAAGAGGAAGAATGCACCAATTTTGTGACGCATGGAAAGGCTTGCAACAATTGGATTGCTGTTGATATTTCTATTATTATGCATCGATCTAAGTAATTGCTTTTATTTGTTTTCAAAAATCCTTCTTCTATGCCTAAGGGAGAAGTGAACATTATTTAGGGCATTTCAAATTGATCATTAATAAAATTCAATTCTATTCATCCATATCTATGATGTTTTGTTTTTACTTTTTGCTTTATTCTGAAAATGGTAATCACAAAAAACATAAATAAACAATATAATTGTCCATCTGCATAATATTTGGTCACAAATTCACTTCTCTAAAATCAAAATATCAAATCATTATGCAGGTTGGTTTCTAACCCCATTGAATACAATGATCCTTCTCCTTCTCCAAATTTTGAATTCCCTGTGTTTGAAGCTGAGGAGGAAAGTGATGAAGAAGTAAGTGATGGATTGTCTCGTCTTCTTGAGCATGAAAGAAAAGTCATTCAGCCATTCGAAGAGCAGATTGAGTTAGTCAACTTGGGTTTCGAGGATGATGTGAAGGAAGTCAAGATTGGTTCTCGACTATGTCTAGAAGTGAAGAAGGGGTTGGTTGATCTTCTCCGAGAATATTGAGATGTGTTTGCTTGATCCTATCAAGACATGCCTGTTTCGGATTCTGAGATTGTGGAGCATAGATTATCGTTGAAGCCAGAATGCCCGCCAATCAAGCATAAGTTGAGAAGAACGCATCTTGATATGGCAGTGAAGATCAAAGAAGAAGTGCAAAAGCAGATTGATGTCGATTTCCTTGTGACCGCTGAGTATCCGTAATGGGTGGCTAATATTGTGCCTGTTCAGAAGAAGGATGGAAAAGTCTGCATGTGTGTTGATTATAGAGATTTAAAATAAAGCTAGTCCCAAAGATGATTTCCTTCTGCCACACATTGATATGTTGGTAGACAATACGGATAAATTCAAAGTCTTTTCGTGTATGGACGAATTTTCCGGATATAATCATATCAAAATGGCACCCGAAGATATGGAGAAGACCACATTCATTACACCTTGGGGAACATTCTGTTATAGAGTGATGCCTTTCGGTTTGAAGAATGCTGGTGCAACTTACCAGAGAGCAATGGCTACTCTTTTTCATGATATGATGCATAAAGAGATTGAAGTCTATATTGATGATATGATCGCTAAGTCAATTGATGAGGAGGAGCATGTTGAGCATTTGTTGAAGCTATTCCAGCATTTGAGGAAGCATAAACTCCGCTTGAATCCCAGTAAGTGTACTTTTGGTGTTCGTTCTGGTAAATTGTTGGGCTTTATTGTCAGCGAGACGGGTATTGACGTTGATCCTGCCAAGGTCAAAGCAATACAAGAGATGCATGCGCCCAAAACTGAGAAGCAAGTCAGAGGTTTTCTCGGCCGCTTGAATTAAATCTCAAGATTCATTTCACACATGACTGCCACATGTGCGCCTTTATTCAAGCTTCTTCAGAAAGATCAGTCTTGTGATTGGACCGAAGATTGCCAAAAAGCTTTTGACAGTATCAAAGAATATCTGCTTGAGCCTCCGATTCTGTCTCCACCTGTTGAAGGAAGACCCTTGATCATGTACTTGATTGTGCTCGATGAAAGTATCGGTTGTGTTTTTGGTCAGCAAGATGAATCTGGAAATAAAGAATATGTAATTTACTACCTCAGTAAGAAGTTCACGGACTGCGAGACTCGGTATTCTATGCTAGAGAAGACTTGTTGCGCATTGGCTTGGGCTGCTAAGCGTCTGCGTCAATACCAAAAATATATCATACTTATATATTATCATTTTTCTAACTAAAATACCAAAAATATATCTTTTCATTTGTCTACTCTTTTGTAGGTAAGGCATGATCCTCATTGGTCTATCAAGTTTATATCTAGGGTTTAAGACCCTCATGGCTAAGAGTACAACCAAGGATTGATCCACAATGTCTCTAAGCATCATATATGAGTCCCAATGATCTTTGCATGTTATTTTGATCAATATTTCTTCAAGAGTTTGGAGTTGGTTTGCCTTGGAAACCCTAGTTTGTCTGGGTATCTTTAGTAACTTCTCCAACAAGCTTCCTCGTCAATTGATCAAATTTATCAAGAGACACTTCAAATTTCATCATCTTATGCATATATGATCTACCATGAGCCTAAAAAGTCAAGAGAATTGCAAGTTAGCAACATGGTTAATGGTGGTTGGCCAGATGAATTCATCTGAACAAAACTGGGTCTCCCTAGACCCTATCTCCTACAATTTTCATCATATGAAAAGGATTCCAATAGAAACTTTACTCTAAATGACATTCCAAACAACTTTCATGTGGAGGTCTAGATCTAATTTTGCTTGGAAAATCACTTTCTATGTTGAAACATTATAGGTCATTTTGTCTAAACCCTAATTTGAAAGTCAACTTCCCAAGGCCATAACTTGCTCAATTTTCATGATATGAAATATTTCCAAGTTGCAAAATTAAATTCAAGATGTCTAGTTTAACTTTTATATTTGGAGTGAAAGATAAATAAACTTTTATGAGCATGTGATATGAGGATACATTATAGGTCATTTTGGACCAATACCATTGAATAAGTGATTTTCCTCAACTTCAAAAATGCATAACTCTCTCATTCTACATCCAAATTATGTCAAATTTGTGTTCATTTTTAAGGTCTTGGAAATAGATACAACTTTGATGAAGTCACGTTTCTCATTTGGAGCTCACATAAAAAGTTTAGTAAGGTGGAACATTGAAGTATATGACTTGACACTTAGAACTTTTTTCACAATGTTGAAATTTCCAAACTTCCACCTCAAAATTCACCATGGTCCAAGTTCCAAATGGAAAACTGTTCAACATAAGAGTTGTTCCTCTTGATCTAAGCTTTCGAAAGAGTCCTAATTCACTCATTTTGGAAGGTTTGATAGGGCTGCACATGGTGTTAACAGACCTGCATCAATTGGTAAAATCAAAACATCAAATGATCACATAACATTGCCTTGCCATTCAAGATTCATTCCAACTTCAGAACAGTTGCATTTGGACCTAATTGGATTGCTTCATGGGCCTGTACACGCCCAGGCAAGCTTGTGCATGACATTGCCAATTTTGGAAGAAACTTCAAGTGTGCAAATAACACTTCAAATTGCTATAAATAGAGACCCTCTGAGCTCATTTCAAAGGATCCTTGCGCGCCAGCTTTGCCCCCACTCTTCAAACCCTCACAATTCAAAGGAAAATCTGATAATTTTCACTTGAAATTTGAGTTTGAATCTCACTGTTTGGAGATTAAAAAACTCTAGGATCCAAAGCTTCTTACCATTCCTAATCCACTTCTGCAAGTCATTGGAGCAAGATCAAACAAGAATTGAAGCAAGGAAGAGCAAGTTCTGCACAACATTGAAGGTATTTTCCAGAAATTTTCTTCTCTTCGATTCTCACTCAATTCTCATCCATTCTCTTGGATCTTTGGTTGTCTGAAGTCCTACCAAAGTAGGCAAGAAGATTGAGTTTCTTTGAGGACAAATCGAAGCAACTCAGTTGACATACCTGAAAATTCAACTCCTCATTTCTTTCTATATATTTGGAGTTAGTGAAAATTGAGGTCAGATTCGTGCTTTACGCCATTTTCTCTTTTAGATCATGTCCTCTTTTTTAATTTTAATCACGGTGATGACTGAACCAGTCCGGCGAGGTTCGCCTGAGAAGGTGACCGGCCATTTGCTCCAGCAGCGAGGCGGCAATATTCTGAGCCATTGATTCAATTTAATTTGTTTTAATCTCACACGTTGGTTTGGATGACCACATATTTAGCGCGCTGACTAAGTTCCATCATGGAATGCGCACTTGTGACCACTTGATCTGCCACCTCAATTAATGAGGGAGATCAGGTGGTCCATGTTTTTTTGTATTTTTTTATTTTCATTTTATTCCTTTGATTTTCATTAATTCATATTTGTTGGTTCTATGTGTTGGCATCAATTTTGGTAAAACCTAGAGCTTTCACATGTTGTCACAAGTGTTGTCTTGACATGAGATAACAGGTTTTTCCAGGGTGTCTAAAATGTGAATATGCAGGATTTAGCTGAGATGTCAGACCCGATGTCAAGATATCTGTATACAGAACATTCAGTCTGAATGTTATGTATTGTGTGATTGTGCTTTTTATGCTAATCTATGTGTGATTGATGTGATGATTGAACGCGCCACTCAATCAGTAATTAAAATCATAGTGATTTATTTTCCAACAAGATATGATCGGCTGTCATAAAAAGATACGAATGGAAAATAGTTTTAGGGTTTTGTGATCTCCAAGCCCAGCCAAACACTTCTATATAAAGGGCATGGAAAACCTGGTTTTAACATACAAGAAATAACTAACGAAATAGTGAGAGAGAATAAGGGTTTTAGTCGTGTATGGTCATGTACATTGTGAGCCATTCATTCATCCATAAATGATTGAATTGGACTGACTTTTGAGTTGTAATTGGTCCACTCTAAGCTTTGAAGCATGAGTTTGTGTTTACTTGGTTGAAGCTTTTAAGCAAGATCAAGTATGTGTTCTTGAAGAGTGTCTTCTTTCATTGTAATGTTTTTTTTACATCACTGTTGTGATTGAGGGGGAGTGAGTAGGATCTCTTATCTAAGAGTTCTTAGATAGAAGTCACACGGGTAGAGATTAGGTGAAAAGACTGTAACTTGAAGTTGTTTACTGAGAGTCTTTGAACTAATTATGTTTAGTGGATTTCCTTCCTGGCTTGGTAGCCCCCAGACGTAGGTGAGTTTGCACCGAACTGGGTTAACAATTGCTTATGTCACTTTTACTACAGTTCTTTATCTTTTATCCTGTTTATATTGTTCAGATATTAGTGTCGTGACATTACGTTCGACATCTCATATCTGATACCAGAATTTCAATTGGTATCAGAGCAGGCATCCTGCTCTGGTTCTGGGTGAGATCTAGGGACGTTACTTTCTGGTACTATGGATAGAGACGGAGGATCTGTTCACAGACCACCAATTCTGGATGGATCTAACTATGACTACTGGAAACCTCGAATGGTAGCCTTCCTGAAATATTTGGATAATAAGGCTTGGAAGGTTGTTCTAATAGGCTGGGAACATCCAATTATTACTAAGGAAGGAGAAGTTACAACTGATAAGAAGGCTGAGGAACAATGGACCAAGGAGGAGGATGAACTAGCCCTTAGAAACTCTAAAGCATTGTATGCTATATTCAATGGGGTTGATAAGAACATCTTCAGACTGGTGAACAACTGTGAGGTGGCTAAAGATGCTTGGAATATTCTCAAAACCACTCATGAAAGTACCTCTAGAGTGAAGATGTCTAGATTACAACTGCTTACTACTAAGTTTGAAAATTTGAGGATGAAAGAAGATGAAAAAATTCATGACTTTCATATGAATATCCTTGAAATTACTAATGCCTCAGGAGCCCTGGGTGAGAAGATGTCAGATGAAAAACTAGTGATGAAAATACTCAGGTCACTTCCCAAGAGATTTGCCATGAAAGTGATAGCCATAGAAGAATCTCAAGACATTTGCAATATGAGAGTGGATGAGCTAATTGAATCCCTCCAAACATTTGAGTTGGGAATGTGTGATGGATCTGAAAAGAAAGTCAAAAGCATAGCCTTCATGTCAAACACTGAAGAGAAAGAGGAAGAAAGTGGTCAAGATATTGATGAAGATCTGGCGAATGATGTAGCATTACTAGGGAGACAGTTCAACAAACTTCTAAAAAAGATGGATGTAAGGTCTAAGTCTAATGTCAAGAACATCTCATCTGACATCAGTAGGTCCAATGATGCTGGAAGAAGAACAAGATCTGATGAAAAGTCTAAACAAGGAAAAGGAGTTCAGTGCCATGAATGTGATGGGTATGGACACATTAGATCTGAATGTGGGACCTACCTCAAGAAACAGAAGAAGAGTCTTGCTGCTACTTGGTCTGATGAAAGTGAAACAGAAGGAGAGTCTTCCAATCTTGTGACTGCCTTAACTGGAAGATGGGGTTCTGATGAAGACTCAAGTGATGATGAAGTAACCTTTGATGAGTTAGCCACTACCTACAAAAAGTTATGTTACAGAAGTGAAGAAGTGTGTCAACAAGTGGAAAGTCAGAAGAAATTGATAACACAACTGGAGGATGAGAAGACAGAACACTTGGAAACCATCTCTAAGTTGAAGACTGAAGCAGTGTTCTTGAACTCCAAACTGGATAAGATGACAAAGTATGTCAAAATGCTAAACAATGGATCTGACACCTTAGACAAAATTCTCCAGACTGGAAAAATGGCAGGAGACAAGTCTGGCCTTGGGTTCAATGAATCCAAACCTGAGTGTAGTCACACTAGTAGCAAACCAAAGATGTCACATCATGTGTCACAACATCATAAGGAAAGACAACATAAAGGAAAACACCAAAGATGGAGATGTCATTACTGGGGAAAATTTGGCCACATAAAACCATTCTACTTTAAGTTGTATGGCTATCTTAGTCCTTCTCATCATCAACCTAAACCCAAACACCACATACCTGTCAACAGAAAATAATGGGTTCCTATGACTGGTGCTACTAACCTGATAGCTCACACTTCCTTCAGAGTTTCATCCAAAGAAGACTGGTACTTTGACAATGGATGCTCTAGACACATGACTGGAAGCAAAAAACTGCTAATTGACCTTCATCCTCATGCCACCAGCTATGTAACCTTTGGTGATGGAGCAAAGGGTGAAATCAAGGGGATTGGAATGCTAAACTTCCCTGGAGTCTCTAACCTTGACAATGTGCTACTTGTTAAAGGACTGACTGCAAACCTAATCAGCATCAGTCAACTGTGTGACCAAGGTCTAAATGTAAACTTCACAAAAACTGAATGTCTGATTACTAATAAAGAAAATAAAGTGATCATGAAAGGAGTCAGGTCTAAGGACAACTTCTATATGTGGAGTTCTCAAGAAACTGGTTATTCATCAATGTGTACTCTAGCCAAAGAAGAAGAAGAGGTGAAGCTATGGCATCAAAAATTGGGCCATCTGCATCTTAAAGGAATTAAGAGGATTATATATGTTGAAGTTGTCAGAGGAATCCCAAACTTGAAGATTGATGAAGGAAGAGTTTGTGGGGAGTGTCAGATTGGAAAACAGACAAAGATGTCACATCAGAAGCTCAAACATGACACCACTTCCAGAGTGCTGGAACTTCTCCACATGGACTTGATGGGGCCTATGCAGGTGGAAAGTCTTGGTGGGAAAAAGTATGCTTATGTGGTGGTGGATGACTTCTCCAGATACACCTGAGTCAATTTTATAAGGGAAAAATCTGATGTATTTGAGGTATTCAAAGATCTTTGCCTAAGACTTCAAAGAGAAAAAGAAAGTCAGGTTATCAGAATCAGAAGTGATCATGGGAAAGAATTTGAGAACAACAAATTTGTTGGATTCTGTTCATCTGAAGGAATTAGTCATGAGTTCTCATCTCCCATTACCCCTCAGCAAAATGGCGTGGTAGAAAGGAAAAATAGAACTCTCCAAGAATCTGCCAGAGCTATGATTCATGCTAAGAAATTGCCCTACCACTTCTGGGTTGAAGCTATGAACATAGTCTGCTATGTTCACAACAGAGTAACCTTGAAGAAAGGGACTCCTACTACTTTATATGAAGTTTGGAAAGGAAGAAGACCTACTGTCAAATACTTCCATGTGTTTGGTAGTAAATGTTATATCCTGATTGATCATGAACAAAAAAGGAAGATGGATCCCAAGAGTGATGAAGGAATATTTCTGGGTTACTCAACAAACAACAGAGCATTTAGAGTCTTTAATTCCAGAACAAAAGTAATGATGGAATATATCAATGTTGTGGTTGATGATCAACAGACTGATGTCACGGATGATGTTGAGACATCTCAAAATGATGCCCCAACTGACTTCCCAGACAAAAGTAATAAGAGTGAACTCACTCAAGCTAAACCTAAAGCTGACAAAATTAATAAGGGACCCTCTATCAGAATTCAGAAGGATCATCCTAAAGATCTCCTTATAGGAAACCCAAATAAAGGGGTCACAACTACATTAAGGGAAGTGATCTCACATGGCTGTTTTGTGTCCAAGATTGAGCCTAAGAATGTCAAGGAAGCCTTGACTAATGAATTCTGGATCAATGCCATACAGGCAGAGTTAGGCCAATTCAAGAGAAATGAAGTATGGGAACTGGTTCCAAGACCTGAAGGAATAAATGTCATTGGAACAAAGTAGGTTTACAAGAATAAATCTGATGAACAAGGGGTGGTTACTAAAAATAAAGTAAGATTAGTAGCACAAGGATACACTCAAGTTGAAGGAGTTGACTTTGATGAAACATTTGCCCATGTAGCACGTCTTGAGTCCATTAGACTATTGCTTGGAGTGGCATGTATTATGAAGTTTAAATTGTTCCAAATGGATGTAAAAAGTGTATTCTTGAATGGTTACTTAAATGAGGAAGTGTATGTTGAACAACCTAAAGGGTTTACAAATCCAAATCTTCCAAAGCATGTGTATAAGTTGAGGAAAGCCCTCTATGGTTTGAAACAAGCTCCTAGGGCTTGGTATGATGGACTCACAGTGTTTCTCATTGACAATGGATACAGGAAGGGAGGCATTGATAAGACCTTATTTGTGAAAAATGAAGGAGGAAAACTCATGGTGGCTCAAATATATGTGGATGATATTGTGTTTGGTGGGATGTCAGATAAGATGGTCGAACATTTTGTTAAACAAATGCAGTCTGAATTTGAAATGAGCCTTGTTGGAGAGCTGACCTATTTTCTTAGGCTACAAGTCAAGCAGATGGAAGATTCTATCTTTCTATCTCAAAGCAAATATGCCAAAAACATTGTTAAGAAATTTGGCATGGAGAATGCAAGTCATAAAAGGACACTTGCTCCTACTCATCTGAAAGTCTCTAAAGATGAAAATGGTGTTAGTGTAGATCAAAGTCTCTACAGAAGCATGATAGGGAGTCTGCTATATCTCACAACAAGCAGACCTGACATTGCATTTGTTGTAGGTGTTTGTATTAGATATCAAGCTGAACCAAAAGTCAGTCACATAAACCAAGTGAAAAGGATACTGAAATATGTCAATGGCACCAGTGACTATGGGATGTTGTACACTCATGGATCTGGATCTGTGCTGACTGGATACTTTGATGCCGATTGGGCTGGAAGTGCTGATGATAGGAAAAGCACATCAGGAGGATGCTTCTTCTTGGGGAACAACTTAATATCATGGTTTAGTAAGAAACAAAATTGTGTGTCTCTGTCCACTGTTGAAGCTGAATACATAGCAGCTGGAAGTAGTTGTTCTCAACTGGTTTGGATGAAACAGATGCTGACTGAATACAATGTCACGCAAGATGTCATGACATTGTACTGTGACAACCTGAGTGCTATAAATATTTCTAAGAATCCTATTCGCCACAGCAGGACAAAACATATTGATATTCGTCATTATTTTATTAGAGAACTAGTGGAAGATAAAATCATAGTCCTGGAGCATGTTGCTACTGAAATGCAGTTAGATGATATATTTACAAAGGCCTTGGATGCTAATCAATTTGAATGTCTAAGAGGGAAATTAAGGATTTGTATCTATGAGAATTTGTAGCAATTAATTTGGAGTGAAAAAGGTAATAAAAATATTGTCTGCCCACTTAAAATAAAGTGCCCCATTTATGGTAAATCATCACCTAGTATTGGAAATTCCATCTATTACCTTTTCACATGCAACCTCTACTCAAACATTTCCAACTTCCTGCAACTTCATCAAACTTCTCTACTAGGGCAACTGAAACCTTTCCACAAAAACAACAAGATGTCACAACATCCATCACCATCTGGTTCTAAAACTACCAAACCTACTCACAAAGATAGAACGCCTTCTATGGACTTTCTTGATGAAAATATTTTGGACGTGATTCCCCTTTCTGTCATTCCAGACGAAGCTCCTGGTTCATCCGCCACTGTATGCCCTACTCAAGGTAACAGTTCTAATATCCCCTCTAGCTCTACGTATACTCCTAGTTCTAAGGACGACATACGTCACACTAATCGTGTCATAAGAAACATAGTCACTAGGATTCTCAATGAAGGACATTCTGTAATGGGAGTTTCTACTCCTCTATCAAGAAGGGACCCCTCTCCTGAGGTTGGACCTCACAATGAGAAGGATGATGATTCCTCTAGGTCTGAAAAAGGTATAGCTGCTGAAGGTTTGTTCTCTTTAGGGAAAACTTTGTCTGGTAAGAAATCTGTGGCATCACCTACTGCCAATGCTTCACAGTCTAAGAAGCATGATTCTGCAAAGAAGGTGATTGACTTAGAAGTTGATAGTTCGGATGATCAAGATGATAGCTTGCTTCATCACTTGAAGCCTATTGTGGCTAAGAGAATGAAGACTAGAAAGGGTAGGTCTGTGGCTGAAATGATGTCAGCCAAAACTGCTAAGAAGGCTACTGGTGTAGGCCCCTCAAGGTCTTGGAGCAAAGTTGAGGTAAAGAAGAGGAAAGTGAGAGAAATTTATGAGTCAGATGAAGATGTTGAAGAAGATGTCCCTGACATCTCCCCTGTCAAGAGGACAACTGTTAGGAAATCCCCTATAAAAGTTGTTGCTGTACACCTGGACAATATTTCTTTCCATCTTGAAGATGGAGCAGCAAAATGGAAGTTTGTAATCCAAAGAAGGGTGACGGTGGAGAGAGAACTGGGCAAGGATATTGTGGAGGTCAAAGAAGTCATGAACCTGATTAAAACTACTGGATTAATGAAAACTGTTGCTGGGTTATCTCAGTGTTATGAAGGACTGGTTAAAGAATTTATGGTCAACATTCCTGAGGACATTGCTGATAAAAACAACAAAGAATTTTGTAAAGTGTTTGTAAGAGGGAAGTGTATCACATTTTCTCCAACTGTGATTAATAAGTTTCTAGGAAGAGGAACAGAAGGTGCATGTGAATTGGAAGCCACAGACAATGAGGTCTGTAGGGAAATAATTGCAAGACAGGTCAAGGAGTGGCCTAGTAAGAAGCATCTCCCTGTTGGGAAGCTGATTGTGAAATAAGCTATTCTGCATAAGATAGGGTCAGCAAATTGGGTGCCTACCAATCACATCTCTACAATTTCAAATGAGCTTGGAAGGTTCATCTTTGCTGTTTGAATCAAGCTAAAATTTGATTATGGTAGATTTATGTTTGAACAAATTGTCAAACATGCTTCTACAAATGCAGTGAAGCTGCCCATAGCTTTTCCCTCAATGATTTGTAGGATTATCCTGAGCCAGCAACCTGGAATTCTGAGCACAAATGATCTTCCTAGTAGAAGAAAACCTCCTCTATCAGTTCATCACAAGTTGTTTGAAGGCAGTCATGTCGAAGAAATTGTCATGACATTTGCTGCGAAGAAGCCAACCTCAAAAGGTGGTCTTATTGCTGAACTGAAAGAAACTTGTAGAGAATTGGATATAGGGATAAGGGTAGCTAAAGCCAGGAAGGAAGCTTTGGAGGCTCTGATTGAAAGCTTGGAGCAAGCTGATAGAGAGAATGTTGGACAAGCCAAGAAAACAAAAGCCCAAACCTCTAGTGAGAGGTCTAAATCTAAAGATGAAACAAGTGGCAGTTCTGGTTCTGATGCTGATGAAGATGCAAGCTCCTCTGACTAGTTTTGTTGAAGTTGTCCCCTACTCTTCTGATGATGTAATGTGATGGATGTTCTGGTGTTTCTTTTGGTAGTCATGTTCTGCTACCTTGATGTATTTTTTTTTGTTCTTTTTGGTTTTTCTGGATTTTTATCTCAGCTTGTATAGTTGTATGTGTTCTGGGATCTGTAACACTTAACAATCTGCTTTGACATTTTGTTTGACTAATAGACATTTATTTTGTCTCTTTGGTCTATTTTGGCTAAAAAGGGGGAGAAGTAGCTAAAGTAGCTATGTTATACTATAAACAGATGACAGGTGATGTTGAAGATGATGTATGTTGGAGATAATTTATTTAGTACAAGTGATGTTGAAGGTGATGTTAGATGGGGAGGTGTATGTTACAGGTGATGTTAAAGGTGATGTTATGGGGAGGTGTATGTTACAGGTGATGATAAAGAGGAGAAGTGTTATGTCTGTGGTGAGCAGACTGAGGGGGAGGTGGAGCACAAGCGCATGTGTGTTTAATATGTGTTTACTAGTTGTTATCTTAGCTAGTAATGTGTGTTTTATTACTTTTGCTATTAAAACTGATACTGTGATTATACTCATGTGAAACAAATGATCTAATGTATGTTTTAGCCAAAATTTGCCAAAGGGGGAGTTTGTTGGTTCTATGTGTTGGCATCAATTTTGGTAAAACCTAGAGCTTTGACAAGTTGTCACAAGTGTTGTCTTGACATGAGATAATAGGTTCCTGCAGGGTGTTTAAAATGTGAATGTGCAGGATTTAGCTGAGATGTCATACCCGATGTCAAGACATCTGTATACAAAACATTCAGTCTAAATGTTATGTATTGTGTGATTGCGCTTTTTATGTTAATCTATGTGTGATTGATGTGATGATTGAACGCGCCATTCAATCAGTAATTAAAACCAGAGTGATTTATTTTGCAACAAGATATGATCAGTTGTCATAAGAAGATACAAATGGAAAATAGTTTTAGGGTTTTATGATGTCCAAGCCCAGCCAAACACTTCTATATAAAGGGCATGGAAAACCTGATTTTAACACACAAGAAATAACGAACGAAATAGTGAGAGAGAATAAAGGTTTTAGTCGTGTATGGTCGTGTGTATTGTGAGCCATTCATTCATCCATATATGATTGAATTGGACTGACTTTTGTGTTGTAATTTGTCCACTCTAAGCTTTGAAGCATAAGTGTGTGTTTACTTGGTTGAAGCTTTTAAGCAAGATCAAGTATGTGTTCTTGAAGAGTGTCTTCTTTCATTGTAATATTTTTTTTACATCACTGTTGTGATTAAGGGGGAGTGAGTAGGATCTCTTATCTAAGAGTTCTTAGATAGAAGTCACATGGGTAGAGATTAGGTGAAAAGACTGTAACTTGAAGTTGTTTACTGAGAGTCTTTGAACTAATTATGTTTAGTGGATTTCATTCCTGGCTTGGTAGCCCCCAGACGTAGGTGAGTTTGCACCGAACTGGGTTAACAATTGCTTGTGTCACTTGTACTACTGTTCTTTATCTTTTATCCTGTTTATATTGTTCAGATATTAGTGTCGTGACATTACCTTCGACATCTCATATCTGATACCAGAATTTCAATATTAATTTTAATATTGATCCAAAAAATATGAGAGTTTCACCAAAAAAATTTAAATAAAATCGTCTTTCATATTTTGAATTAAAAATATTTTTTGGATCATTATTAATATTTTTCATGATTTAATTGATTTTGTGATTATTTTTTATTGTTTAAAAATACTTTTAAATTTCCAAAAATTCTGAAATTTTTTCTCCAAGGTCCTTTGACCTTGTTTGACCTATGATAATTCTCATGGCCATTTCTTTGGTTTTTGAAGAGGTTTTAGGAATTTGACCAACCATATTTAATTTAATGCATTGTTTTTAGTATTTTTAAATTGATTAAATTCCAAATAATTGTGTTGAGCCATTTGGATTGATTTTGTAAGTTTGACTTGTGTTGTTGAGCCTTGGTCAAGGTTGATTTGACTTTGCTAGGTTAAGATCATTGAATTTAGGGGATTGAGGGAATGTGCATTCCATCTACCAAAATGAATGAATGATCTTAATTTGGTAAAAGTCCTCCTTTGTCCAATTTGAGTTTGATCCACTTCCCTTCCCTCTTCATCCCATTCTCCTTCTTTATGCATTCATATCTTGGTCCTATGATATCTCTATATCCTAAAGCTAATTGATTACAAAATCAACGTGAGTATGAATGAGATTAGGCCACCACTTTTACATATTCTTTTTGTGTGTGGTATGTTTCATGAGCATATTCCATTATACTATGTCTCTAACATGCATTAATACCAAAATTCTATTGCCCGACCTCAAATAGTTGTGACTTCTATATAAGTCCAATTACGATTGTTTAACATAGCGCTAAATTTTGACACAAAAGGCATAACATTCTAGTTAGTGGGATTGTAAGTCTCCCCTCTTTCATGGTATTGTGTAGAAACTTGGCCTTTTTTCCTTCCTTTGAAAGATGTCTTGGTTCAAGGATCCATACTTGTGATAAGTGGGTTGAGTGTTCTCCAAAGAATGACTTAAACAAAAAAGCAAAAGCAATAATAACTTCTAACTTATTAACAACTAACATTTAATTTCAAGCCTTTATTTTAATGCACTTTATTTTTTAAGCTTTATTCATTTGCCATTATTCATACTATCCTAATTGTTTATGTTAATGTCATTTTCACTTTGTCCACTTGGACCATACTTTGTGATATTTTGCTTGTGTATATTGTGATTGCTTGTGTGGTCTTTGACCATTGTAAGACCCTAATTTTGATCCTAAGATCCCTCATGGCATCATATCATTGCATATTGCATTTGCCTCAAGGATCATAACATCTTGGCTCCTTAACCCTTGGGTTAGGACTTATGTGAGTTGGTTTGAGACCACCAAGCATGCTTGAATTGTATATTATTGCTTTTATTATTTTGTTTACTAACCAAAAGCACAAAAATATGTCACTAACTTTGTTTGTTTTGTAGCTTAAGCAATCATGTGATCCAAGGCTCCTAGGAGGCCCCTATGCTCATTGAAGTGGCTAGATCAAAGTGAAAGCAAGCATGACAATGGTTCCCAAAGCTATCAACCATCATATATTCCTCCCAAGTATTTCAATTTGCCAATTTGATCAAGATAAACCAAAGGGCTTGAGGATTGTTTCCCAAGGAAACCCTAATTCATATGTGCATTGACTGTGCCTTGCTCATGAAGCAACCTCAACCTATGATCAAATACAATAAAGGGAAGTTATTTCATTCATCATTTCATGTATATATGAGCTTATTTGAGTGTCCTCAATCATTAATTCATCAAAGTTTGAAGTTTGAACTTGAGATTCATGGTGTACTTGAGTCAACAACATCACACATGGCATTAAATGAAGTCAATCAAATGGAGCACTGAGATTAGATCCCACGTGGCTGAGTTCTTGGCCCTTTGATCTGGCCTCTGGGATCTAATCTCAGTGCTCCATTTGATTGACTTCATTTAATGCCATGTGTGATGTTGTTGACTCAAGTAAACCATGCGTGCGCGTCTCCCATCTACTTGATGTGCCACGTCAATTAATGAGACAAGATCAGACGCTCCCTGATTTTTCTAATTTCTGATTATTTCATTTTATTTTCGTTAATTCCATTTTATTTCAAAAATTCATAACTTCTTCATTTTTAATCCAAAAAATATGGGACCAATTGCAATATTTCCCTTTTTAATTCTAGTTTCTAAAACTGATTTTTAATATTTTTTACGATTCCATTTAGTATTTTTTGTGAATTTTCTCTTTTCTAGTTATTTTTAATTCATTTAAAATAGTTTCCAATATTCAAAAATGCCAAAAATATTTTCTTAACATCTTTGAATGATGATGAATCTATAAAAAATATTCTCATTAATTTCTTAATTGATTTAAGATTTATTTGAGATTTTAGTTCAATTATGTTATATTTTCTTCATTTTTAATTGTTTAAAATTAGTTTCTGGTTTCTAAAAATGATGAAATTTTTTGTCAAACCTTGTTTGGCCATGTTCAACTTATGATGATCCAATTGGACTTTTCCAAGTTGATTTGAATTGGATTTGAAGTTTGACTTTTATTTGTTTATTTTAATTCAAGTATTATTTTAATTTCAAAAAATACCAAAAATATTCTTATTGTTTCTTGACTTCTAAGCTTCATCTCACTTTTGTTTACCATTGATTGATGTTGATTCATTTCATGTTTGATCAATGTGTGTTGGTTATGTTATTTGAATTTCATTTATGTACATTTCCATTTCTTCTTCTTTTTTTTTCTTTTTGATCAATGAGTTAATGATTGGTGGTTAGCCTTGACATATGAGGGGCTTAACCTTCTTTGATTCAAATCAAATTCATCTTGATCAAAGATCAAGTGAATTGATTTGCATTAGAGATAGGTTGCTTCTTGGTCAAGCAAAAAACCTAAATCCATACAAGATCATTCTTCTTTTCTTTTGGCATGGCAAGTTGTAGGAGCTTGGCTTACTAGTCATGGTCTCTATCTTGTGTTTATTGCCTATAGTTTTATTGACCAACCTCAGATAGGTGTGACTACTACATTAGTCCACTTACGATTGTTTAACATAACGCTAAATTGCCTTATGGCACACTAACATTAACTACTAATGACTAACTTTTAATTCAAGCATTTAATTCTTGAAATTTACTTTAATGAAATTTAATTTCTTGCACATTAATTCATTTGCCTTTGCCCTTTTCTCACTTGAGCTCATGTTTATGTTAATGCAATTTGCCTTTTGCTCACTTGAGCAGATTTATTGTGTATATATTATTGTGTTCGTTTTGTTTTGTTTGTGTGAACCCAATGCAAATGGAAAATGGACTTAGATTTAGGACCTTACCTATGCCAATGGAGTTTGAAGAGCAACTAGGCCTCATGCCTTTAGAATTCTAAAATGGTCAAAGAGCAACAAGGACTCATGCCTTTAGAATGCTGAATCTTGAAGATGAATTGAAATGACCCCTACTTCTAAACTCACTCTTGTCCATTCTTTTATTTGCATGGTGGAACTTTTTGATCTGTGTGTTCTTGTGTGCTAGGGATCCCAAACTTGAGCCAATTAGAAGAACCGTTGTCATGGACATCCAAGCTAAGAGATGCAAATCCAATTGGAAGATTCCTAGGAGCTTGATTGATTACTTGCTTGATTGCTTGAGTTATTTGCTTATTGCTTGCTAATTCCAAAGGAAAAGGAGCAACTTGGATCATCATTATGATCTCAAGAAGGGAACTCCAAGTGGTTTTATTTCTATTCCTTCATCTTTGCATGTTTAGGACCTAGCCATTCTCTTCTTCTCTTCACTCTAACCCAAGCCAAACTTTTGTGCAAACATTAACATTGTTTTCAAAAATTAGAAACCTAGGCATTATGCCTTTGATTTTTCAAACTCTTTTCATAACACTTATTTTGAATTGAATCTTAAGTCAACATTGACTTTATTTTGTGAATACTTTTTATTTGTAAATACAACTCACTCAATTGTTTTATGGTTCCAATGACCATGTGTGTTAAAGCTTTTCATAAACATTAGCTATTAGGTTTGAGTTATCCTAGAGGTTGATATAATACTCACTTGTATCCTTAGTGATGAAATATAAGTCTTCCATGCTTATTATAGGGTTAACCCCTCACTAGCATGTTGAAGCCCTCCTCACATGGTGGATTTGTGGTTTTAGGTAGAGTTTTCTCCCTTTGATAACAAAAGACCTTTAAGGCTTTTGACCAATCAATTCACCAACTTCTTTTTGAGATTTTTACCCCGAACTACGAGGTTTTGATCCTACCTTTTTTAAGATGGTACGTAGGCAATGGGTTTATCCATTCAAACACAAAATTGTAAATAACTTGTATATTCTCTTCTCATCTCCCCAATCATTTTTGCACAAATATTTTCACAAATACCAACCTACCTTACAACATTTGTAAAAAGGGCTCCCTTAGATTACTAAGGATGTTTTGGATGCTTAAAACCTTCCCATTGCATAACCAACCCCCTTACCCAGATCTCTGACATTTTTATTAGTTTTTGATTTGATAAAACTTCTCAGTTTTTGTTTGGTTTCTAACCTTTCCTTTGGATAAATAGAAGTGCGGTGGCGACTCGAATTGTATGATTTACTTTTGATTTAGTCAATAAATCTAAAGGTAACGAATACCCCGCTACAACCATTAATGAACATAATAAGAACAAAAACCCTAAAAAAATCTTGTGTGTGGACTGTTGGTTTGATCTAAGGCTTTTGGACTTAGAATTTAGGCAACACTCCCTATGCAAAGGACCTGGCCAATGCCAACTTTCATATAACCAAGTGCTTGTGATTTGAAACTTCATCTGATACATCATTGAAGATCCAGTTGAGTTCATTTCCAACATGATCATATGAAGTTATTATCTTGAACCTGTGACTTATGAAATTGTGGAACTCATCTACTATATGGGAAAATTTGAAGAAAGATCATGGAATTGCTAAGCTTGGATGTGGCTATCTTTATTTAATGCATTTCTCTTTAAGTTGATATTTTTTGCATTGTTTTTTGCTTGATTCTAATGTCCAAGGGAATTTGGGTTTCTATATGACATTCTTGTCTATTGGATTGCAGCCCATTGGTCAGATCTTTTCAACTCTTAACTTTTAATTTTGTGCTTAGGATTAGTCTCTTCATCTCCTCCCCATTTCTTTAATTTCAAAATCTCTCCCTCCTTTCAAAAATCTTCTTTGCTTGTGTTTGTTGATTTCTAAACTTTGACCATTTTTGAAAATTAGAAACTTTGGCCTTATCCCATTGCATTTTTAAACTCATTTTCTTAATCAAACTTGTAAATATACTTAATTATACTTGACTTAAAATTTTCAAAAGCCAAAAAGAATTAACTCATTCAAACCATTTTTTGGCCGCTTGTGCCTTTCAAACTTAAGTTTTTGTTAAAAGTAATGCATCCACTTTGAAATTTATACCACAAACTACGAGGTTTTGATCCCTCATTTTTATGTTGGTACGTAGGCACAAGTCCGAAGGTCTTGTCAAACACAAAAATATAATTAATGAATTCTTTTCTCATCCCTCCATACCATTTGCTTGCAAACATCATTTGCACAAATTACATATGCACACAAAAAAGGGCTCCCTAGGAGTACCTAGGTCACTTTGGGTGCTAACACCTTCCCTCTGTGTAACCAACCCCCTTGCCTGTAATCTCTGGCATTTTATTAGTTTTGATTTGAAAACTTCGTATTTTTTGGGTTTTGTTCGTACTTTTCCCTTTTCCCTTGGAAACAATAAAAGCGCGGTGGCGACTCTTGTTATTTGATGTCTAGCTTATCCATAGCTTGATGATCATGAATTTACCGCTAGACATAACATTTAGGCAAATGTTGAGATTCAAGAATTTCTAATTCCTGTCAAATGTTGAAGCAGGGTTCAGTCGCAAGTGGTTTTGTAAAAATATTGGCTAGTTGATTTTTACTATCAACATGCTCAAAAATGACGTCACCTTTTTCAACATGATCGCGTAGGAAGGGATGATGAATCTCAATATTCTTAGTGGGAGAATGTAGCACCTGGTTCTTTGTTAGGTTGATGGCATTAGTGTTTTCGCACAAAATCGAAATATGGCTTAGTTTTTTATCAAAATTAAGTAATTGTTGTTTAAGCCACAAAATTTTAGTACAACAACTACCAGCCGCTATGTATTCTGCATCGAAAGTTGACAAAGCAATTGAAACTTGTTTCTTGCTATGCCAACTAACTAAGGAATTTGAAAATATGTGACAAGTCCCACTAGTGATTTTCCTATCCGACTTGCAACTAGAAAAATCGGAATCGGTGTAACCAACTAAGCTACAATCACTCCCTTTGGAATACCAAAGCCCATAATTCGAAGTACCATAAAGATACCTAAAAATACGTTTGATGGCTTTGAGATGAGATTCCTTAGGGTCCGATTGATATCAGGCACACATACATACACTAAACATGATATTTGGCCTAGATGCAGTGAGATATAGAAGAGAACCTATCATACCTCTATATTTCTTAGCTTCCATATTCTTACCATTTCCTTTTCTTTCCAAGGTATCGTTCGTAGCCGTCGGAGTGTCAATCGAATTTGCATCAACCATGCAAAATATCTTTAGAAAGTCCTTGCAATACTTGGTTTGAAAAACAAATATGCCTTCATTTAGTTGTTTGATTTGAATACCTAGGAAGTAATTTAGCTCTCCCATAATACTCATTTCAAACTCTCCCTGCATAAGCTTAGAAAATTCTTTGACAAGTTTCATATTAATAGATCCAAAAATAATGTCATCAACATATACTTGTATAAGAAAAGTAGCATTTCCATGGCGCTTAATAAAAAGAGTAGTGTCAACCTTTCCTCTTAAGTACCCTTGATTAATCAAAAACTTGCTTAGACGCTCATACATAGCCCTAGATGCTTGTTTGAGACCGTACAAAGGTCGTTTTAATTTGAAAACATGATTGAGATACTCGTGATTTTCAAAACCGGGAGGTTGAGTCACATACACCTTTTCATTAGTGTAACCATTTAGAAATGCACTTTACACATCCATTTGAAATAATTTGAAGTTCTTAGAGTAAGAAAATGCAGGAAGAAGACGCATGGCCTCAAGTCCGGTGACCGGAGCATAAGTCTCCTCATAGTCAATACCCTCTTATTGGTTATACCCTTGAGCGACTAACTGGGCCTTATTCCGGGTTATCACTCCATTTTTGTCAAGCTTGTTCCTAAAAACCCATCTTGTGCCTATTACTTGATGATGTTTTGGACGCGGGACAAGATCCCACACGTCATTCCTTCTTAATTGTTTTAGCTCGTCTTGCATTTCCATGAGCTAATGTTCATCATGTAATGCATCTTTAGCATTTTTAGGCTCAATCTGTGACATAAAAGCGAAATGATAACGAAATTTACTTATCTTAGAGCGTGTTGTCACACCTCTTATGATATCACCAAGAATATTATCAATAGGGTGATCTTTGGATGTTCTCCAAGTCAAAGGAAGGTTGTCTACTACAACTGGACTCTCCTCTTTTTCCTCTTCATGATCATCATCTTCAACTTTCTCATTTTCATCTGTTTGAGGTTGATCTATCCCTTTATTGGCTTCATTGAGAATATCATGCGAAGACACACCTATATCATGAAAAGACATACCTTTCCCAACATGTTTTGGAAAAGACTCATCAAAATAAACATGAACGAACTATTATCCAAAAAGTACCCTCTTGTTATAGACCTTATATGCCTTACTAGATTGTGGGCATCCTAATAAGATGCCCTCATTGGCTTTAGCATCGAATTTACCTAGATTGTCCTTTCCATTGTTTAAAATAAAACATTTACGTCCAAAAACATGAAGGTGAGAAACATTAGGTTTTCTACCTCTAAGTAATTCATAGGGGGTTTTGTTTAGAATCGGACGTATCAACATCCTATTCAAAACATAACACGTCATGCTAATAGCATCGTCCCAGAAATACTTTGGTAAATTACCTTCATTAAGAATCGTCCTCGATGACTCCTCTAAAACTCAGTTTTTACGCTCCACAGCCCTATTTTGTTGTAGAGTTTTAGGAGCCGAGAAGTTATGCTTAATACCATGTTTCTAAAAATACTTTTCAAAGAGAAGATTTTCAAATTATCCTCCATGATCACTTTGAATGGAAACAATTTTCAAATTCATTTTATTTTGGAATAATCTAGCAAATTATTTGAAAGTCGGGTAGGTCTAATCTTTACTAGACAAAAACATAACCCAACAAAATCTAGAATATTAATCAACTATAACAAATCCATAATAGTTTCCACCTAAGCTTTTGGTCCTATAAGGACCAAAGAGGTCCATATGAAGAAGTTTGAGAGGTTTAGATGTTGAAACAATATATTTTGATTTAAAATAGACCTTTGTTTGCTTCCCTATTTGACATGTTTCACATAGGTGGTCTTTTGTAAACTTCATTTTAGGAAGATCAATGACTATATCCTTTGAGGTTACCTTGTTTAGTAAGTCAAAGTTAATATGAGCTAAGCGCCTATGCCACAACCAAGAGTTTTCACTCAGGGTAGCAAGGCACTTAGTACCAACCAAGGACACATCATCTAAATTTAGCATATAAGTATTATTGACTCTCAAGCCCTTAAACATACAATCCTTCTTCTCATTATGCTCAAATAAACAACAAGTATTAGTGAAAGTGACTTTAAAACCCTTGTCACAAAGTTGCTAATGCTAAGAAGGTTGTGTTTAAGACCATCAATAAGCATTACATCGGAGATAGTAGTAGATGAGGAATTACCTACACTACCTTTTCCAATAATAACTCATTTGTTGTTATCTCCATAAGTAACAAATCCTTTTTTGTTTGGAACAAAATCAATGAAAAAGTGATATGTCACCCATCATATGCCTTGTCTTTTCGGTAGATTCAAGACATTCAACCTGTAGAATTAAACAAAGGAAATAGGTACCCAATTTTCGTTGGGTCCTTGAAAGTGAGTGAAATCAAGGTTGAATTTAGGTAACCATTGAGAGACTCCTTTAGGAACTAACATCTTCCTAAATTTTCACTTTTCAATGGTATGACCCTTTTCGAAACAATAATGACAAGATATATTACGATGAGTTATGCTTTTACCATTTGAATCCTTTTTGAAATTTTTGTGCTTTTTGTATGAATGATTCAAATATCTTTAATACTTAGAAGGATCAATAGCAAATGAACTTTTAGATTGTAAAGCTTTATCTAATTTGACTTGAAGAGCATTTATCTCTTTTTACCAATCATGATAAGATTCACAACCAAAACTAGAAGGTTCTTCACACATATTCTTGTCACTTTGAATATCTATCGTAGATCTCTTAATAGCTTCCAACTTCCTTTCGGATTCTAATACTTTAGCTTCTAATTGCAAAAATATATTTTCATGTGAAGCTAATTTCTTAAAATCATTTAATGCTTCTCTATGAAGATTATCAAAAGTGTCTTGAAATTGAGAATAAGATAAATCACTAGTAAGCTCAAGTTTAGAAGGACTTACTTGTTTCTTATTCCTTCCATTAGCCATCAGACAAATTTGAGATGACTCTACACTTGAAGTGGAGCTTTCATCTCTTGAGGAATCACTTACACTCTTACAAGCTACATAAGCTCTTCTAGATTGACTAGGCTTCTTGTGATGCCCTCTTTCTTTATCTTTCTTAATCATGGGACATTCCGGTCTATAGTGACCAATTTCACCATAATTATAACAAGAGCTTCTAAATTTACCTTTTCTATTCTCACCATATTTTAAAGACTTGGACTCCCTTCTAAATTTTGCTAAGTTGCCTTCTTAGTGCTTGACCTTGTTCTTCCTAATATATCCTTGGTATCTATTGACAATATCCCAACATCATCATCATCTTAAATCTTGTCATCCCTTTCTTCATACTCACTAGGCTCATTCTTTGAGGACTTGAAACTAGAATTCTTTAGAGCAATGGACTTCTTCTCTTGCACCTTGTCTTTATCTTTCTCTTTCTTCATCATATTTTCATATTCTTTTTCATGTTTTTCCAAGTAAGTGGATTCTTGATCATGTTCTTCCAATTTACCAAACAAAGTAGTAAGATCAAGTGCTTTAAGATTATTCTCCTCTTTGATAGTGGTGACCTTGGATTGTCCTTCCCTATTAAGACATATTAAAACCTTATTAGCAGCACTAGCATTGGAGATAGAATTACCTAGAGAATTCAATCTACTAATAAGATTTGTGAATCTTTTTTACATGTCGGCAATGGTTTCACCATGCTTCATACGAAAGAATTCAAAGTCTTGGTTCAAAGTGCTTATCCTAGCTTGTTTGACTTCATTAGTTCCCTCATGGTAAACTTCTATTGCGTCCTACATAGCTTTGGCAGTTTCACAATGGGAGACACAATAATAATCATCAACACCTAATGCAGATATGAGAATATTTTATGCTTTCTAATCATGATACCACAACTTCTTATCATTATCATTCCATTGATTTTCTGGTTTTGGTATGATGACGCCTTCACCATTGGTCATTGTAATTTGATTAGGACCATTGGCAATGACATCCCATAAACCCTTATCAACAGAGTTGGTATGGATACACATTGAAATTCTAGTTATCAGACTTTGGATGTCACACTGGTTGTTATGACATCCAATTCTGCACAGACAGGGATTATACAAAACTTAACAGTAAGTGCAGTAAATAACACAAGTAATTGTTCACCCAGTTCAGTCCAACATGACCTACATCTGGGGGCTACCAAGCCAGGGAGGAAATCCACTATTAGTAGTATCAATTCAAAGCTAAACTCACCCGTTTACAACTTATCACTTAATCCCTACCCAATGCAATTTCAATCTTAACCTAAGATCAGAGTTCCTACTCACTCCCCCTCAATCACCTCAGTGATATTAAAGATACTTTGAAGTCACACTTCAAACACAACTCTTGATTATGCTTCACAGCTTAAATCAAGATACACAGCACTCACACTTAAAAGCTTTGAGTGACACAACACTTACAACTCAATGAACACCCTATGCCAAAGCTATCATCTACTTGATAATGGCTTGGCTTACAAGATACGTCTAATACTAGACTCACAAAAATACAGCAGTGAAGTATGATGGACACACACAATCTTCACGCCTCAAAATCCCCGAAACTGAATGAAGGAACGCCTTCCTTTTTATATTGCAGCACCTGGGCTTTTGCACCTGTATTCTCCTGAATTTAAGGTCACTCAAGTTCCCATAAATTCAACATTTAGGTTACTAACAAATAGGCTATTTGTTAGGTTCATTGAATGTAGCTTGGTTGTTGATTTCCTGGATTTTCTCTCAGCTGTTGAATCCCTGAAGAATAGCCTGAGAAAAAGCTGAAACAGAAAACTGAACAACCTACAATTTAGCATATGCTGTCAGGCATGAATGTCACGACATTCAGCTTGACATCAAGGTCCATATGCTGAGTCTGTTTTTCCAGAAAACAGACTGTACAATTTTGCTGACCTGTACATGATCAAAATGACCATACTACAGTAACAGCTTACATTAATAAATGTCAAAGTGTCCAACTTAACATTTACACATTTGGCCTTAAGTTAGTTCTGTTATTCTCTTGAAGAACAAACTAAGTTACATGCTGAAGTATAACAGAACACCACTCTGTCTAATCTTCAGCAGCTGCTTTCAATGATGAATGTCATAACATCCAGTTTGACATTCAGTCAGTAGGCCTTATGCCAGGTCTGGTTCTTCCTTGATAACCAGACTGCAAGTAAATACTAAGTTCTAACAGAACTCCTGCTGTTCTATTCCTTAGTATCTGTTAACAGGTATGAGTGTCACAACATCCAGTTTGACATTCAATAAATCCTGTGTTAGCTAGTCCTGCAGTAACTACAATGTAGTCACACATACATGTTATGACATCAGTCAAGACATTAGTGTTTTACCATATAATGCAGCCAATTAAACACCTACAAACTCCCCCTTTGGCAAATTTTTGGCTAAAACACTTTGATCCCCATAACAGAGTTCATAGCAGCGGAATCACACACCTAGCAGGAAAAAATACTAGCTAATACACTCAGAGTGGCAGCACACTCACACACATGGAAGTTAGTTAAAAACTTCACACAGCAGCACAAAAACAGAAGTTAAATATAAACTTCAACACACAGCTGCTGCAGGGGAGGGAATCTTCAGATCTGTCATGAGAGTCTGTTGTAGAGACCCACTCTGTTTGTCAGGGGTAGTGGTGGTGTGGTGGTTATTACTCCCCCTTTTTGTCAAAAATGTTGCCAAAGCCAACAACATAGCCAGAGCACAATGACAGAGTTCCAGACTTGGTTTTACTTCACAGTTTCAACCAAGTTAACATCCCCTTGATCTTGCTTCATAGCTTCGATCAAGTAATCACCCACTTTTGCTTTACAGTAGGT
Organism: Lathyrus oleraceus; assembly: GCF_024323335.1. Classification (NCBI taxonomy): domain Eukaryota; kingdom Viridiplantae; phylum Streptophyta; class Magnoliopsida; order Fabales; family Fabaceae; genus Lathyrus; species Lathyrus oleraceus. Next base: position 345,536,549 of record NC_066583.1, read on the forward strand.
ACCACCATATCAGATGCCCTGATTTTGTTTCTGACATCCAGAACCACTCCTGCATGAACAGCATCCTTGAACTCCTGCAGGTACATTGGCCTTCTCACAGTAGGGTGTCTCCTTACCCTCTTGTATCCACCCTTGTTACAAGTAGCATAGCTATGATCTGGTGACCAATCATAACTTAGTACAAATTGTTTAATAGACAGAGATATTAAACAATTTATTCCCAACATCAGTGGTTGCTATAAGGTCTCAGAGAGACATATTCCCAGTTTTCTCCTTAAGTTTTCAAACTGAGTAGCATCCAGAGCCTTTGTAAATATGTCAGCCAGTTGAAGATCCGTGGCTACATGTTCCAAAGTGATCACCTTGTCTTCCACCAGATCTCTGATGAAGTGGTGCCTAATGTCAATATGTTTGGTCCTGCTGTGTTGGATGGGATTCTTGGAGATATTGATGGCACTGAGATTATCACAGAACAATGTCATGACATTTTGAGAGACATTGTACTCAGTGAGCATCTGTTTCATCCAAACCAGTTGGGAGCAACTGCTTCCAGCAGCTATGTATTCAGCCTCTGCAGTGGACAGAGAGACACAATTCTGCTTCTTGTTGAACCACAATATGAGGTTTTCTCCTAAGAAGAAACATCCACCTGATGTGCTTTTTCTGTCATCAGCACTTCCAGCCCAATCAGCATCACAGTACCCAGATAGGACAGGCTCAGACCCATGTGAATACAGCATCCCATAGTCACACGTCCCATTGATGTACTTGAGAATCCTTTTGACTTGATTCAAGTGGCTCACCTTGGGCTCTGCTTGGTATCTGGCACACACTCCAACTGCATAAGAAATGTCAGGTCTACTTGCAGTCAGATACAGCAGACTACCTATCATGCTTCTGTACAGGCATTGATCAACACTAGGCCCTCCATCATCTTTGGTCAACTTCTGATGAGTGGGAGCAGGAGTCCTCTTGTGCCTGGCATTATCCATACCAAACTTCTTAACTATGTTCTTGGCATACTTGCTTTGGGAGAGAAACATAGAGTCCTCCATTTGGTTTACTTGCATTCCAAGGAAATAGGTCAGTTCTCCCACTAGACTCATTTCAAACTCAGACTGCATCTGGTGAACAAATTTTTTAACCATTTGTTCTGACATTCCACCAAAGACAATATCATCAACATAGATTTGAGCTATCATGATTTTGCCTTCTTCATCCTTCACAAACAAGGTTTTATCTATGCCACCCTTTCTGTATCCATTTGAGGTCAGAAATTCGGTTAACCTTTCATACCAAGCTCTGGGTGCTTGCTTCAACCCATACAAGGCTTTCTTCAACTTGTATACATGCTCAGGTTGGTTAGGATCACAGAACCCTTTGGGTTGTTCCACATAGACTTCTTCATTCAGGTAGCCATTCAAGAATGCACTCTTCACATCCATTTGGAATAGCTTAAACTTCAGGATGCATGCTACCCCCAACAGCAATCTGATGGACTCAAGTCTAGCCACAGGAGCAAATGTCTCATCAAAGTCTACCCCTTCAACTTGAGTGTATCCTTGAGCTACTAGTCTTGCTTTATTTCTAGTAATTACTCCTTTCTCATCAGATTTGTTTTTGTAGATCCACTTGGTACCAATGATGTTGGACCCTTCAGGTCTTGGAACCAGCTCCCATACTTCATGCCTTGTGAACTGGTCGAGTTCCTCTTGCATGGCAATGATCCAGTATTCATTAGTCAGGGCTTCTTTCACATTCTTCGGTTCAACCTTGGAAACAAAGCAGGAATTTGAGTTTATTCCTCTTGACCTGGTAGTTACACCACTGGTGGGATCCCCTATGATAAGATCTTTAGGGTGGTCTTTCTGAATTCTGATAGATGGCACTTTGGTGGGTGCCTCTACTTCACATTCAGGAGGAGGTTCCTGTACTTCTTCAGACTTGACTGGACTGTCAGTTGGACTGTCAAGGAATGTTTCAACATCCTCCATGACATCGGTTCCTTCCTCTTTATCATCCACAATGACATTTATGGATTCCATCAGGACATTGGTCCTGTAGTTGAACACTCTGTAGGCTCTGCTGTTAGTGGAGTATCCCAGAAATACGCCTTCATCACTTTTGGGATCTAGCTTCCTTCTCTGTTCACGATCTGTGAGAATGTAGCATTTACTTCCAAAAATATGAAGGTACTTCACAGTGGGTTTTCTGCCCTTCCATATTTCATACAGAGTGGAGGAGGTTCCTTTTCTCAAGGTGACTCTGTTGTGAACATAGCACGCGGTGTTCATTGCTTCAGCCCAAAAGTGCATAGGGAGCTTCTTTGCATGAATCATTGCTCTGGCAGATTCTTGAATAGTTCTATTTTTTCTTTCAACTATTCCATTCTGCTGAGGAGTTATAGGAGAGGAGAACTCATGGCTTATTCCTTCAGACGAGCAAAACTCATCAGACTTGGAATTCTTGAACTCCGTACCATGATCACTTCTAATCCGGACCACACAACTGTCCTTTTCCCTTTGAAGTCTTATGCACAGATCTTTGAAGACATCAAATGTATCTGACTTCTCTCTGATGAAGCTTATCCACGTGTATCTGGAATGGTCATCAACCACCACGTAAGCATACTTCTTCCCACCAAGACTTTCAACCTGCATAGGTCCCATTAGGTCCATGTGCAACAGTTCCAGAACTCTGGAGGTTGTGGAATGTCCCAGCTTCGGGTGTGACATCTTGGTTTGCTTGCCCACCTGGCATTCTCCACAGACTCTTCCTTCATCAATCAGAAGCTTTGGAATTCCTCTGACTGCTTCCTTGGATATGATCTTCTTCATTCCCCGTAAGTGGAGATGTCCAAGTCTTCTATGCCACAGCTTCACCTCCTGTTCTTCCTTGGCTGAGGAGCATGTTGTGGAAAAGTTAGAGAGTTCAGGTTCCCACAGGTAGCAGTTGTCTTTGGACCTGGTTCCTCTCATAACTTCCTGATTGTCACCATTTGTCATAATGCACAGCTCCTTAGTAAACTGAACATGAAAACCTTGATCACACAGCTGACTTATGCTGATGAGGTTTGCAGTTAGTCCTCTTACTAACAGCACATTGTTCAGTTTTGGCACTCCAGAACAGTCCAGTTTGCCCACACCTCTTATTTTTCCTTTGGCACCATCACCAAAAGTCACATAGCTGGTAGTGTGAGGTTGAATATCTACCAGTAGATTTTCCATACCAGTCATATGTCTTGAGCATCCACTGTCAAAGTACCAGTCTTCTCTGGAAGAAGCCCTTAGGGCAGTGTGTGCTATCCTAGCATGCCATAGTTGCTTCTTAATGGGAACACATCGCTTATGTGTTTTATGCTTAGGTCTGACATGTGAGGCTCTGTTAGGGAAACCATGAATCCAGTAGCAGAAGGCTTTTATATGTCCAAGCCTACCACAGTGGTGACACCTCCAATCCTGGTATTTCCTCTTCTGATGATCATTCATCCTAGATCCTCGATGTTGAGACATTGGATTTGACTTCTGCTTGTACTTATGAACTTTAGCCTTTGGGCGTTTGTGTTCGGTTGAGGATCTTTTCCCAAATCCTAGGCCAGATTTGGTTCCAGATTGCTGTCCCACCTTGAGAATCTCTTCCAAGGTGTCAGTTCCCTTATTCATCATTCTGATGGATTTAGTCATCTGGTTCAGCTTGGAGGTCAGCAGGGCTATTTCACCATTTAGACCCTCTATGACAAACAGTTGCTTTTGTTTCTCATCTTCCAGTTCCTTGATGAGTTTCTTCTGCTTTTCTCCTTGTGCACGCACCTCTGCACTGGTGGAACACAGCTTCTTATAGGCTGCAGCAAGTTCATCAAAAGACAGTTCATCTGCACTTGAGTCATCATCAGAGGCACAAACACTGGTTAGTGCAGTGACATGTTTGGCAGATTCTCCTTCAGATTCACTTTCAGAATCTCCTTCAGACCATGTGATAGCTAGCCCCTTATTTTGCACTTTAAGGTAAGTAGGGCATTCAGCTCTGACGTGTCCATACCCTTCACAACCATGACACTAGATCCCCTTGCCATGGTTGAACTTCTCATCAGAAGTTGATCTTTTCTTAATGTCAGACGGGATGTTCTTGACATTAGGTCTACCTCTTTGATCAATCTTCTTCACGAACTTGTTGAACTGCCTCCCAAGCATGGCTAAGGCTTCTGATATACTTTCATCACCTCCAGTATATTCTGCTTCTGACTCCTCTTCAGCATTAGATACAAAAGCTATGCTTTTGTTCTTCTTCTCAGCATACTCACCCAAGCCCATTTCAAAGGTTTGGAGGGAACCAATGAGCTCATCCACCTTCATGTTGCATATGTCCTGCGCCTCCTCTATGGCTGTGACCTTCATAGCAAATCTCTTAGGCAAGGACCTGAGAATCTTTCTTACAAGTTTCTCTTCAGCCATTTTCTCACCTAGTCCACCAGAGGTGTTTGCAATTTCAAGAATATTCATGTGAAAGTCATGAATAGTCTCATCCTCTTTCATCCTCAGATTTTCAAACTTGGTGGTCAGCATCTGAAGTTTGGACATCTTCACCTTGGAGGTACCTTCATGAGTTACCTTGAGGGTATCCCAAACTTCCTTAGCTAGTTCACAGTGGTGTACCAGCCTGAAGATGTTCTTGCTGATTCCATTGAACAATGCATTCAAGGCCTTGGAATTTCCAAGAGCTAACGCCTCTTGCTCCTTGTCCCACTCTTCTTCAGGAATCTGCACACTGACTCCATCTTCACCTGTCCTCATTGGATGTTCCCATCCTTTGTTGACAGCTCTCCAGACTTTGCTGTCTAGAGACCTTAAGAAGGCTATCATACGAGGCTTCCAGTCATCATAATTAGATCCATCCAACATGGGTGGTCTGTTTGAGTGTCCTAAATCCTTGTCCATGGTACTAGAAAGTAACTTCCCTAGATCTCACCCAGAAATTCACAGGCAGGGTGCCTGCTCTGATGCCAATTGAAATTCTAGTTATCAGACTTTGGATGTCACACTGGTTGTTATGACATCCAATTCTGCACAGACAGGGATTATACAAAACTTAACAGTAAGTGCAGTAAATAACACAAGTAATTGTTCACCCAGTTCAGTCCAACATGACCTACATCTGGGGGCTACCAAGCCAGGGAGGAAATCCACTATTAGTAGTATCAATTCAAAGCTAAACTCACTCGTTTACAACTTATCACTTAATCCCTACCCAATGCAATTTCAATCTTAACCTAAGATCAGAGTTCCTACTCACTCCCCCTCAATCACCTCAGTGATATTAAAGATACTTTGAAGTCACACTTCAAACACAACTCTTGATTATGCTTCACAGCTTAAATCAAGATACACAGCACTCACGCTTAAAAGCTTTGAGTGACACAACACTTACAACTCAATGAACACCCTATGCCAAAGCTATCATCTACTTGATAATGGCTTGGCTTACAAGATACGTCTAATACTAGACTCACAAAAATACAGCAGTGAAGTATGATGGACACACACAATCTTCACGCCTCAAAATCCCCGAAACTGAATGAAGGAACGCCTTCCTTTTTATATTGCAGCACCTGGGCTTTTGCACCTGTATTCTCCTGAATTTAAGGTCACTCAAGTTCCCATAAATTCAACATTTAGGTTACTAACAAATAGGCCATTTGTTAGGTTCATTGAATGTAGCTTGGTTGTTGATTTCCTGGATTTTCTCTCAGCTGTTGAATCCCTGAAGAATAGCCTGAGAAAAAGCTGAAACAGAAAACTGAACAACCTACAATTTAGCATATGCTGTCAGGCATGAATGTCACGACATTCAGCTTGACATCAAGGTCCATATGCTGAGTCTGTTTTTCCAGAAAACAGACTGTACAATTTTGCTGACCTGTACATGATCAAAATGACCATACTACAGTAACAGCTTACATTAATAAATGTCAAAGTGTCCAACTTAACATTTACACATTTGGCCTTAAGTTAGTTCTGTTATTCTCTTGAAGAACAAACTAAGTTACATGCTGAAGTATAACAGAACACTACTCTGTCTAATCTTCAGCAGCTGCTTTCAATGATGAATGTCATAACATCCAGTTTGACATTCAGTCAGTAGGCCTTATGCCAGGTCTGGTTCTTCCTTGATAACCAGACTGCAAGTAAATACTAAGTTCTAACAGAACTCCTGCTGTTCTATTCCTTAGTATCTGTTAACAGGTATGAGTGTCACAACATCCAGTTTGACATTCAATAAATCCTGTGTTAGCTAGTCCTGCAGTAACTACAATGTAGTCACACATACATGTTATGACATCAGTCAAGACATTAGTGTTTTACCATATAATGCAGCCAATTAAACACCTACACACATACAAGCTTTCCAATAGCTATAATTTTCACCGGTGAAAATAGGTTCTCTATTATACGCCCCTTTAGGTTAGATAGCCATTATCTAAAAAGCAAATCTTAAGACCGGAAACAATCGGAGATCATGATACCACTTATTAGATGATATGCCTAGATCTAGAGGGGGGTTAATAGATCCCTAGTTAAAATTTTATTCGAAATTTTGATTTAGAAAAATTTATGGTGCGGAAGCATGTTTCAAATATTTCCCAGATCCAAAATCGTCTAACTGAACCGTCTATTGAAAATCCCGGATATGCGTATGAGTAACAATGGTATGATAATAATTCACAAATTGATATATCAACACTTAAAGCACTAAGAATACACTACTATAGTAACAATCTATCTCCAATGACAATAACATATAAAAGACTACTTGACACAATTTGTCAAACATTTTGCATTCAATCAACCAAGTTTGGATATTGGTATAGTGTTTGTAGTTCTTATAAAATCAATCACTACCAAATGGTATATGATTACTACAACAACACAGTTTAACAAAGAATTCAAAAGTTATTATCCAAACAATGTTGATCAAGAGATCAAAGTAATTAATAGTTTATGGACCATAAAATAAACGAGAGAGAGAGAGAGAGAGAGAGAGAGAGAGAGAAAGAGTACTCAAGAATTTGTTAGGCAGTTCCCCAATCGACCTCACTATGGGTTCATTTGCCCTCAATTCGAATTGAGATATTAATATAATAAATCTTACTTTTCAAATGTATCAATACAAGAGGTGAGAAATCAAATCCCACAAATCCTAAGTTTGTTCTTGACTCTAGCACCTCCAAAAACCTTGATCAAAGATTGATCAAATCACCAACAGTGCCGCTTTAATTCACCTATTGTTGTTACTTCCTTGAACGGCCTCCTTGTCTCAAGGCTTTCACCTGGCTGAATTAATCCCAAGTGCACACTTGTTGAACCTAAGATTTATCAACACGGTCCACCATTTCAAACTACTCCCTTGCTGACACACCCAGTTACAAGGCTTTCACTCGATCTAATCTGAATTACACAACCTTGTCAAAAACCTTCAAACCCTAAAGATCTTGGAGGAAAACCCCAAACCGGTTTTCTTATTTGAATCCCTCAAAGACCATAACTCAATATTCTCGATACAACAAACCTAATTGGATGTTATCAATCCTAATCTAGATGGCATCCAATCAAAAAATTATTATGTGTAGTTTGATTGTGTGTATGCATATATTCAATTGAAGATGATGAGATGCTTTAAAATCCTGGATTCATGTAGGTTTTAATCACTCTAGAAACCTTACTAAAGAAAGATGCATGTATGAAGTATTTATATGCATGGGTGATTTAGGACCAAAGGAAATGCAAAGGAAGATAGAAAAATTTGAATTTTTGAAGAAATATATTGAATATGTCGATCTATATAGGTTATGTGTCGACTTGTTCGATGCATAGGTCGACCTGTCCAAGGTCATCTGCCGACCTATGACAATTATGTGCTCCCCATGTATCGACCTGAAGACTTGGCACATGAAACAGAGGCCACATGATTTAATATAGAAACATATGTGTCGACCTATAGCCAAGAAATTTTTTCCATAGGTCGACCTATAGTTTTATGTGTTGACCTATAGCCAGAAAAGTTTTTCCATAGGTCGACCTATAGTTATATGTGTCGACCTATACTGCTATTTTTTACAAAAATTGATTTTTCATGCATGTTTGATGGATGAGACCTTTTCCACATTGTTTCCAAATACTTTTATGCTTCCTAATGCTAAGATGCACATAGAGATTCAGAGGATGTCGTACAATATCCTAGTTTTGACATCATACAAAACACATCTAACGGAAGTTACACTCACAACATGGTCCCTTGGAGCCTTTATAACAGATGGCGTAATTGCATTACCATTTCAAAATTTATGCATTTCTTGTCCTCTCATGTCCTCGAGGAAGGCAATTAGTGTGTCGACACTCTTTCCAACATAGGTCTTTCCTGTTATATCTTCACATGGTGGCATACTCCAGCTTTAGTTATTAGAAATGATTGTGTGATGAACAAGTTACGCATGCCTAACTTTAGATTTTCTCATTCTTATTTAATTTTTTGGACTTCTTGTGGGACTGACCCGTCCCCTCTTTTCTTGTCCTCTTTCAATATGTGATTATATATATATATATATATATATATATATATATATATATATATATATATATATATATATATATATATATATATATATATATATATATATATATATATATATGATTACAATTTTTACGAGAAGATGATTACAAACTCCCTCATTTATAGTTTTTATACACAAATTTTGCAATTTTTCTCAATTATAATTTTGTATACGTAAAAATTATAAATATTCTCATAATGTACAACTAAAATTTTGGATCCTCTCATCCATTTTTATCTCCCTTTTGTTAGTTGTAATTCATATTCGTTTCAGTTGCATTTAGAGTTAATTTGCATTACATTTAGTAGGTGGTTCTGATAGTATATAAATTGAGTATGATTCAGTTTGTAAACAAATTCTGAAGAGTGTAATTGTTTTTTCAAATTATGTTATCAAAGTTAGAGTTCTCTCTCTTCTCTTCCATGATCTTCTTCATCTTCAATATTGGGCTCCAACAAATGTTATCTAGAGTTCTGATTCATATTCATATCGGGAAACACGAGTGTACGTGAGGCATGTGTGATTGATTTCATTTCTGAATTTCATAGTGAATTGTAGTTCAAAATCGAAACAGAATCACATTTCTTGATTCTGAGGGATTGGGAAACACGAGTGTTAGTGATATTTGAGTGAATTTGCACAAGAAAGAAGATGAACGGTGGAAATAATAGCTTGAACACAAATCTTCCAGTCTTTGATGGAAAGAATTGGAATCAATGGATGATTCAGATGCGTGTGTTATTTGGCGCTCAAGAGGTTTTTGATCTCGTCAATGACGGTTACACAACGGTTGCAACAGATGCCACTGAAGCACAAAAAAACACGCATAGAGAAACGAGGAAGAAGGATAAGAAGGAGATATTCTATATCCATCAGTGTGTTGATATGAATGTGTTTGAGAAGATCGTTGATTCAACGATGGATAAGACTGAGTGGGACATACTGGTACGGTGCTATGGTGTTGATGCATTAGTGAAGAAGGTGAAGCTTCAGTCTCTATGTAAGAAGTATGAGAATATCAACATGGAGAACAATGATAAGGCACCTGATTACATCGTCAAAGTGATTCTAATCACAAATGAGGTGAAATCTTATGGAGAGACTATTTATGAACAAGTAATCATTGAAAAGATACTGAGATCACATACACCTTAGTTTTATTACATTATTGTAGAAATTGAAAACTCTAAGGATCTCATCACCATGAGAATTGAAGAGCTGCAAAGTAGTCAAGAGGCACAAAAGTTGCGTATGAGTGAGAGAAACTCAGAGAGAAAGGTAGTTTTAGCTATAAAAGAATCTTTTGGTAAGAAGAATAAAAAGTAGTCTTGGTCAGAGTCCAAGAAGAGACATGGTGGTGGTTATCAGAAGTCAAAAGCCTCCAACTCTGATGAGAAAAAACATCCGAAGGGAAAGGAGAAGTCTGATAAGAAGAATGTTCAATGTTACTCTTGTAAGAAGTTTGGTCACTTTGTTACTGACTGTTGGTCAAACAAGGAAAGAAAATTAGAAGAAGCAAACATAGACATAAGAGAATATGATGATGAACATGTGTTATTGATGGATTCTAAATCTGATGGTGGATATTTGGTAGACTAGTGGTATATGGACATTGGTTGCTCAAATAATCTAACAGGAAACAAACAATGGTTGATTAATTTTGACTCTAGAAAGAGGTCAAAGATCATATATGGTGATGATAAGTATATGAATATTGAAGGAATGGGAAATTTCAAGGTCATAGTGAAGAATGGAAAAACTGTTCTGATAAAGGATATTTGGTATGTTCCTGGCATGAAAAGCAATCTGATGAGTGTAAGTCAGCTAATTTAGAAAGGTTTCTCAGTTACTATAAAGGAAAATCTCTTGAAGTTATATGATTATGATCAGAAGTTGATTATGCACTATGAATAAGGAAGCAACTGAACATTCAAGATAAATGTGGCAACAAATGAAACTAAATGCCTTAGTGCAGAAGGTACTGAAGGTGACAGTGAGTTATGGCACAAGAGATCGGGGCATCTGAACTTCATAAGCTTTGGGAATATAAGTTCTAAGAAGCTGGTACATGGAATTCCTAAGATTGTGAAGACTGAGAAGTCATGTGAGATATGCATGAAAGGCAAGCAACCTAGATTGTCATTTGCATCATAAGTGGCTCAAAGAGCAAAACATGCTTTAGGAGGAGTGCATTCTGATTTGTGTGGACCATTTGAAGTACCTTCACTTGGAGGAAACAAGTATCTTGTGTCATTTGTGGATATGTTCACAATAATGATATGGGTAGCACTCGTCAAGTTTAAGCATGAGGTGTTTGCAGGGTTTCAGAAGTTCAAGGTGAAAGCTAAAAAACAAAGTGGTCAGAAGCTGAAAATTCTTAGAACTGATGATGGAGGTGAGTACAACTCTACAAAGTTCAAGATATATTTTGAGGAGCATGGTGAAGGAGAAAAAGCTCCCTTACACCTTAGGGGGAAATTTGTTATCACTACAACATATGTGTTCAACTGGTGTTCAACTAAGAAGCTGGAGGAAATTGTTCCTTTTGAGAAGTGGACTGGAGATAAGCAAATAGTGAGCCATCTGAAGGTGTTTGGTTTTGTTTGTTATAAACATGTCCCAAATTCTAAGATAAGGAAGTTGGATGACAGAAGCAGAGTCATGTTTCCTGTAGGGTACCACACTACATATGCTTATAAGCTTTATTACCCTGTCACCAACAAAATTGAATTCATTAGAGATGTCATTTAGAAGGAAATAGAAGCATGAGATTGGAATAAGTCTCGATCAAAATTTGGTGCAGGGTTAACACCTGAGTTAACTTATGAAGATAGTTCAGACTCTAAAGGAGAATCTGCCTCCAAAGGAGATTCTTCCTCTGAAGATAAGTCAGAGTCTGAAGGTGACTCTAATGCTGAAAGAGAGTCTGAAGGCGAGTCTGACTCTGAAGGTGAATTTGATTATAATCCAAATTCTGATAATGATCCATACTTTGGTGTTAATCACGGCTCTGAAGTTGGTCATACTTCTGAAAGTGCTCCAGACTCTGAAGGTAGTCCAACATCTGATACTATTCCAACATCTGAAGAAGATTTTGACAAGTTCAGGGACCATAAAGAATTAGACAAATACCAAGATGATTTACAAAATTAGACATGTTGGTAGACTCTGAACCTATTACTACTAAAGAAGCTCTCGTGAAAAAAGTATGGTAGAAGGCCATGAAAGAATAACTTGAGGTTATAGAAAGAAATAAGACTTGGGAGTTGACTGGGCTTCCAAAGAATAAGAAAGTCATCAGTGTAAGATAGGTTAACAAGTTAAAAGTGAAGTCAGATGGATCAATTAGAAAACACAAAGCAATATTAGTAGCTAGAGTGTAACACCCTATTTTCTAGAAATTATTTATATTAATTAATTATAATTTTAGGTGTGTATCTAATTATTATTTGTGTGATAATTGAGATATGTTAGGGCAACAAGGATGGGTGACCATTGGGTAGAAAGTGTGAAGAGTGATTAGAGGTTGGTAGATTTATTTATAATTATTTAATTAATTAAAATAATATTTTAGGATTATTGTTTAAATGAAATAATAAAATAAAAGGAAATAATGAGTTTGGGGTGGAAAGTGCGAATTGTGAAAGATTAAAAAATAAATAATGTAAGTTAGTAATAAGTTGGGCCTTAGTGGAATATTAAAAAGATAGAAATTAGGTTTTTAATTTAGGAGGAGAGAAGTGAAGAAAAAAGTTCACAATAGGTGAAAGTTTTGAAAATGAAGAAAAAGAGGCAAGAGAAGAGAAAAGCAAGGAAAACCTCATGAGAGCTTTAGGGAAGAGAATAACCAAAAACTTGGATTTTTCTGGAATTATAAGGTAAGGATGGGAATTTGGTTCAATATTAGGGATATGAATGGAAGGGTAGAGGAAGGTTTAATTCTCTTTAGATTGATGATGAATGTTGATATTCGTTGAATGAAATTTATGTTTTAAAGTGTTCAGGTGTTTTCACCATTGATGATGTTTGAAGGTTTTAAAGATTGATATAGTATATAGATCCATGATTATATGAATATAAGTAGTGATTGATATATGTATGTTTATGACTGAATTTAAAATCATAAAATATTCTTTGTGATGATTTCATGGACGTTTTTGGGGTTGGAGAAGATGAAAATTATGCTGAAAATTTTAGAAAAATAACAACTTTTTGTTAATGTCTTTGTGCATGGTTTTGATCGTAACTTTCAACTCGTAAATCATTTTGGGACGAGGTTTGAAGCGTTGGGTATTCGAAACAGAGGACTATAACATTATTTCAGGGGTAAAATATTTTTGGTGATGATTTCATGGATGTTTTTGGGATTGGAGGAGATGAAAATCGTGTCGGAAATTTCAGAAAAACATCAACTTTTTGGTAATGCCTTCGTGCACAATATTGATAAAAACTTTCGACTTGTAAATCATTTTCGGACGGGGTTAGAAGTGTTGGGTAGCTAAAATAGAGGGTTGTAACTTTGTGTTAGGGATAAAATATTTTTAACGATTTTATCAGAGGTTGGTAGCAGGTGGGAAAGAAGTGTATGATGTGATGAATAATGACGAGGTTCGTATTGACAAATTATTTAATGTGTTGTGAATGATTGGGGTGTTGCATTTGATTATATTGGTTATAGTTCAGAATGGTGGATTACATTACGCATGGTTTCAATTGTGTGATTGATTGTGGATCATTAAATATTATTATAATTGTTGTCTTAATTGCATTATTACCATGTCATACATCTATTATTAATATATTGAAGGAGATAAGTCATAGGTCCGAAGGGGGACGAAAGACTTATCCAGAACTCAGAAGGGGGAGTTAGGGATTCCAAAGGGGGAATCAGGTTCAAAAGAAGAATCAAATGTTGATTTAGTACCACATGCATATGAGTCATTGTCGTGAGTCGCATAGCATGAATGAATTATATGCGTGAAATATGACTATGTGTGATAATGGTGTTGTTGTATGTGATGTTGATAATTATTTGGGCGTGAGAATGTGATATGTTATTATGCATGATTGTGTATATGTTGTACTCTATTTTACATCCTATGTTTTATTATTGAAATGAATTCTCACCCCATATGTTTGAATGTTGCCTTTACACGGGCATCGTGCAAATACTCAAGAACAGAGACATTGTTGCGAGTGGAAGTTAGCTCCTAGAGCTATTTATTTTAGTTTATTCATGTTAGCTTTGGTCATGCTCTGATATATAACATTGGAGAGTGAATTATTTATTTTTTATGGAAATTTCCTAAGAGACAATGCATGCTCTCTTATTTGTTTTATATTTTGGTATGATAACACTTGGAGAAGACTCACGAGTCGGTGCTTTTAATTTTGTTATGAAAACTATTATGAGATATTTATTTGGTATGTTTTTTTATTATGATTTCGCTGCGAAGATATTCAGATGAGTTGGATGTCGTGGAAACATCCTAAGTGCAAATGTATGCAATAAAATGTTTTGTTATAACCTGTGTTATGGATAAGGTTATGATTATTGTGAGTGACACCCTAAGTGATTGCATTTCGTTAATTAAATTCTTTGATAATTATGCGCGTGTGTTTAGGTTATTATATAGTGGTATCAGAGTAGGTTGGTATGTTCGACCAGGTTGTCTAATTATGTTTGTTCCCTAGTATGCGACATGTGTGTAAAAACACTGTCCATGCTTATTTTATTTATTTTATTTTCAGGTTGGGAATGAAACAAGTGAGGTAGAAGCGACTGCTTTTCTTGGATGTTCCAACTGTAGAGAGCTTGGACATCATGTTTCTGGATGCGAGAGTGCAGTGTTGGCTATTTCAACTGTTTTGAGAATATTGTGTTTTTCCTGAACCTGAAGAGAGGTCGGATTCGAGGATGGTGTCGGTTAGCAAAATGGTGTGATACTTGAGAGAAGATGGTCAGGTGTTCTCATTGTTCACTTCCTTGTGAGGGGGAAGGAGATGTTTTGGTTAGAGATGAGTCAGAGGTGTGTTGAATATCCTAGCGTGTTTCTTAAGGATGTGTATGGTTTGTCTTTCATTGGAACAAGTTGATGTTATTCTTGGAATGAATTGGTTGGAGTTAAACCAAGTATTTTTACCAATTATTTTGTTAAGTCGATGGAGTTTCTTGAGTCCAAAGATGATGTGGATTCAAGATTCATGTCTACTGGTACAGTTGGGATATCTTTGAGGGAGAACGATCAGGTATTGTTGAGATTTGCTTCTCGGAAACTGAGGAGAAATATGATGGCTAATGATATGCAAGTGGTGTGTGATTCCTGATATTTTCCTGAAGATATTTGTGACTTGCCTCTAGAGCATGAGTATGAGTTCGATGGAGGTGAAGAGTTGATGTTTGTATCTGCTAAGCAAGTGAGAGAGACCGTGAAGGATAGAGCGCAAGTATTTGTGATGTTAGCTTCGTTGGAAGCTAAAGGCAAGGGAGTAGTTCATGATCTTCCTGCAGTGTGTGAATTTCCGAGAGTGTTTCATGAAGACATTAGTGATTTACCACTAGAGCGAGAGATTGATTTTACTATTGACTTGGTACCCGGTACTAGTCATGTTTCTATGGCTCTGTACAAAAAAAATTCATCTAAGTTGAGCGAGCTAAAGAAACAGATGGAAGAGTTACTTGAGAAGAGATTTGTTCGACCAAGTGTTTCTCCTTGGAGTGTGTCGGTATTGTTAGTAAAGAAGAAGGATGGTAGCATGAGGTTGTGTGTTGACTATCTACAACTGAACAAGGTGATGATTAAGAATAAATATCGTCTTCTGAGAATCGATGATTTGATGGATCAATTAGTCGGTGCTCGTGTTTTTCAGTAAAATTAATTTGTGGCCGGTTACCATCAGATTGGAGTGAAACTAGAAGATATTCCAAAGACTGAATTCAGGACGAGATATGGTCACTACGAGTATTTTGTGATGTCGTTTGGTGTGACCAATGCGCCCGATGTGTTTATGGAGTATATGAATAGGACTTTTCATCAGTATTTGGATAAGTTCATGGTGGTATTCATTGACAACATTCTAATTTATTCGAAGACTGGTGAAGAGTATGATGAGCATCTGAGAATTATGTTGGAGTTGTTGAAAGAGAAGCAATTATATGATAAGTTATCTAAGTGTGAGTTTTGTCGCATTCGCGAAAAACAACCGGCGGGCAAAAACAAAACAAACAGAGCCGCCACCGTGCGTTATTTATCCCAAAAGAGGGAAAGGAAACGCTCGAAGTAAACCTGGAAAAGACATGGTCTCGCGACCAAAGAGAGATGGGATCGGGAGTCGGTTATGCGAAGGGAAGGTATTAGCACCCCTACGCATCCGTCGTACTCGACGGGATCCACGCTCAGAAAGATAGAAGAAAAGTTGCTAAAACTGCTCAAAAGAATGCACACACACACTGGAATAAAACACAGATGGAAGAAAAGGGGAACGGGCTCGCTAGGATATCGCATCCTATGCCCACGTATCTCATCTGGAATGAGAATCAGAGCTACCGTAGTTCGGCTCACGCACGCCAAACAAAACACAAACAGGAAGCCGACTGCCAACCGCTGGACTTACGTCAGACTCCACACAAATAGACAAACATGGAAACCGAATGCCAATCGCTGAACTTACATCAGACTCCGAACCAACAAACACACACAGGAAACCGACTGCCAATCACTGGACTTACGTCAGACTCCAAACGCACACATAGGAAACCGACTGCCAATCGCTGGACTTACGTCAGACTCCAAGAAAATAAGAGGTTAACCGGACGCTGAGTCGTCAAAAGCAACAAAAAAGAGTTGAACAGACAAGCTAACAGGGAGTCTGGTACTCGAGCCTGCTAGCTGTCAGGCAAACACACACAAAAAGGAAAAGGGTGCCCGGAGAGATCTCGTACGATCTCCTGCCTACGTACCTCATCTGGTATGAGGATCAGGGCAACATAGTTCCCCTTAACAGGGGAGAAACTTCTAACCTAACCAGAAACAGGGAAATGACAAACTAGAAGGGAGACTGACTCGAGCCTAATAGTTATCATGCAAATCCACCATGGTCCTAGGTTGAGGTTTCTATCTAACTTGCACAGGTAGCAAGCTATCCTAAACAGCACAAGCAAACAAATACAAGCACAATAAAACAAGCACACACACTATATGCACACAATTGGGCTCATACAAGGTTAGGCTGTGAAACACAAGCCAACTGGACTCGGGTGTAGTTAGCTCTTAACCCTAACATTGAGAGTTAGGGTGAAGCAGATGAAATGGGAAGTAAGGGTAAGACCTCACAGCTCTTATCCCTGGCCTGGGAGAGCTTCAGACAAATGAAAGTGTGGGAGTTCAGAAAGTTGGAACTCTTCTGCACATATGACTGACACAACAAAGATCTTGGGTTAATATCCACAATGCACCAACACACGGTGTGAGCAAAGTGGATGACACACTGAATAGCAGGAGGTGGATTGCACATCTCTTTTATCTGCCAATTGCCTCATAAGAGGTATTTTCCTGCTTGGCACAAAAGTAAACAAACACAAGCATTGCCTCTTAAGGAGGGCTTCAGACAGGTGCTTGCCCACATAATAGGACAGGTCTTCTAGACTACATGAAGTCAAGAGAGTTATACCTCAGTGGTTAAGCAACCAAGCAAAAGCAAGTTCAAAGTGAACTTAAAGCAACTAAGGTACCTGAAAAAAAATCTAACCCAATCAGTATACAATTCAAACAGTCAAACAGACAACAGTCAATCACACAATCAGACAGATAAGCAAGCAACAATGTGCAAGGCACAAGCTATTAAGCCACTTGGTCTCAAAGCCTACAAAACAACTCAAGGTTAGCCAACATCTAGAGCAAACATCAATGCTCAAGTGAGGAAGCATCATCAACTATGGACTTGGATGTGTAAACCTGAAATCAAAGCTCAACTGTGAGTTACAAACCACTAGGTCAAGGCCTAGGGTCAAAGATGGAGAAAAAATTCAAAACAGAACATGAAATTTAACATGAATCAACTTCATTCAGTCAAGAACACAATCCAAAAGTTCCCATATCAATATCATTAAACAAAAGCATTTCATGAACCAAACATGGCAAGGTATGCAAATTGTAACTACATTGTGACATCAGAAGAAACAAATGCACATTAAATCAAAAATGATTCAAATAATCTTGGAAAAATTCATGAGTAAACAGGACATACAACATGATCATCACACAAAAAATTAGAGGCATTGGACATCATTAGGCATGGTAATCACATAGCATAAGCCAAGGCAAGCACAACAAGCACATGTGTGACACCAATTGTCACACCAAGTTAGCATAGGCATAAAACATAAATGGTAATTGGTAAAAACCTCAAACTAAAGCCAAAACAACACTCAACATTCCTAGAAATAGTGTGCAAAATTTCACATTCATTGGATGAGGAACAAACATTTCACAATCAAATGAAGTTCAAGGCAATTTAGAAGCTCAAATGTGACCAACCAGAATGAGAAATCTCAATTAAAACAGAAATGATCCCAAAAATTCCACCAAAAATCATGAGCAATCACAACATTCATATCAAGCATCATACAAAAAATCATAACGTTTGGAGATCATTTGGCATGGCAAACACATCACATAAGTTGAACAAGCAAAGGTGTGACACAAATTGTCACACCAACTTAACATGATCATAAAACAGAAATGACACATGATAAAAATACCAAATCAACACCAAAATTTCAAGCAAAGTGTCTAGTTTCATCATGCAAATTTTCAGATTCATTGGATCAAAGACCAGCATTTCACAAATGATATAGCATGGCAAGGTACAAAATGGATACATGTTCAAACATTCTAGCATAAAAAAAAATTCAGCCAAGCACAACTTTGGAAATTATGATCAATAAAAAAAAGACAAAAAAAGGAACAAGATGCAAAAAATTGGGATCAAATTGATGCAATTTCCTATTTTATATGATTTTTCTAAGTTGGAAGGACAATTAAAATCAAAGCATGGCAAAGTTAGAAGGAAAAGATGAAAATATGAAAACATTTTTGAAAATCAGCGCTCAGCAGAAACCCTAACCAGAGAAGAGTCGACGCATGTCCAGCTATGGTCGACTCAAAAAAACACAGCCAGAGCTTTGGGTCAGCGCAAGACCAGCTACGGTCGACGCAAAACTGCTGTATGGTCGACGCAACCTTGCTGTATGGTCGACGCATAGCTGAAGATCTTCATCTTCTTCATGAAGAAGAAGATGAACAGTGCACGAGCTTCAACATTTTTCCAGAATTTTTTTCTTCAGAACTCAAAAACAAATACATCATCATGAAGCTCTTGCAATGGAGAGCAAGGATCAACAAACATTTAAGCACAAATCATCAAGATCTAAGAGAAACAAGCAAGATCATTCATGGATGTAAAACTTAAAACACTCATATCTTGCTCAATAATGCACCAATTCACACGATTTTTAGATCAGAATCACCAGGAGAACAAGATCTACCAGAATATATACATGAATTTGAGAATTAAGAGATTCAAAAACTGAACCTCTTGAATAGCAGTTCTTGATTTTGCACGATCTACAGCTTGTAAGTATCCAATTCCACTCTACAATGCTTGAAATGATGTTTGGTGAAGAAAAGGAAGCTTGCACACGTGTAGATTTAGCTTAAACTTGACTTTCCATTTTCAACTTCGTGAGCTTGCTATGCACCATTCTTGCACGAATTCTTCAAACAAATACTCGATCTGCACTAAATCAATGCTAGGGAACAAGAATATGCAGTAATATTGCAATGCTATTTGGAAAATTTTTGAATTATGAATGGAAGAAAATTTTGGAGGGAGAGAGAATTTGGATCTTGAAATGTGAATTGTGATTAACCTCCCCCAATTCTATTATGATTAGAGTATATATATGCTTTGCTAATCACTCTTTAATCATGTTTAAGCCAATTGGTAAGTGGAATTAGCAAGAATGAGGTGTAAGTGCAAATGTGATTTTCACCCTATGCATGAAAATGCATGGTGAACAGTACACGAAAATGCATTTGATTTCACTTAAAATTTCATTTTAGAGCCAATGGAAGTGGTGGAATGTTCAAATAATGCACCAATTTTAAACTTCACATTTCCCTCCAAAAATGCAAGAATTTGCAAATGATTATGTGATGACAATTTATGCAATGCAATGCATGTTTTGGAAACTAGAGGTCAAGATGAGAATTTAGCAAAAAGAACCACTTGAATTGGAGTTTTGGTTGAGAAGTTATGCCCATTTGAATCTTCAAGTACACTTGGCCATGCTTTGATCATATCTCCTTAACCACACATGAGAAATTGATGATCTTGGACTTTTTAGAAATGAGAGAGAAAGATCTACAACTTTCATGTTCAACAAAATTTCATTTGAAGCTTTATTGATGATGTAATCTTGAGTTGAAAACCTTTCCATTTTTGGCAAATTCAAATTACATGTCACTTTATATTTTTGGAAAGTTTTGTCCTGACTTTAAATTCTTCAATGTTGATGTTTGAAATGTCAAATGAGACTTGTTTGAACATGAATGAAGTATTTCTACTCACTTCCCACCTCCAAATCCAACAGTTGACCTGACAGTTGACTTTTGTAGTTGACAGATGACTTGGCCATGCACAGATGATTTTGAGCCTCAACCACTTGATGAAATGGCACCAAAATGAAACCCTAGCTTATACAAGCTCAATAAAATCATATGATGATCTCCACCTCAATAAAGACCTCATCTCCTTGAAAATCCCTGATTGGCATAATGCAACTGATTAGGGTTTACCAGAGGTCAAAACCCTAATCCCAAGGAGCTTGATCAGAAATAATGAACCATGATGATGATGATATACCATTTCAACCAAGATAATACCCAACCTCCTTGAAGAACCAAGAAACCCTAATTGAAGCACAAACCTCAGATGATTAGTGATCAATTCAATAAGACCCTTAGGCTTGCATCTATTAACCTCTCCATCTTCTGAGAAAGACCTAGGAGGATGACTTGCTTATTTTCCATGCTATGCAATGACTAATGCCCTACAAAATGAAATTCAATATGCTAAGCTAGTCCCAAGAGAGGAGGGGAAATTTTGAGGTGTTACAAGTTTTGGTTAAGAGAAATGAGTTTTCTTTGCCATGTAATTTTTAGTGGTGGTATTATGGTTGATCCTCCAAAGGTTGATGATGTGTTGCATTGGGAGACTCTGAAGTCTGCTACGGAGATTAGAAGTTTCCTTGGGTTAGCTAGTTATTATCTCAAATTCATAGAAGGGTTTTCGAAGTTGACAGTGCCTTTGACTCGGTTGACTCGAAAGGGTCAAGCATATGTGTGGGATGTTAATTGTGAAGAGAGTTTTGTAGAACTCAAGAAAAATTTGACGACTGCTCCAATTTTGATTCTTTCGAGTATAGCCAAACCTTTTGTTGTGTATTGCGATGCTTCCAAGATGGGTCAAGGTGGTGTGTTGATGCATAATGGATAAGTTATGTCTTATGCATCAAGACAACTTAGAGTTCATTAGAAGAATTATCCTACGCGTGACTTAGAGTTGGTTGTCATTGTGTTTGCACTTAAATTTTGGAGACATCATCTGTTTCGCTCTAGATTTGAAGTGCTCAGTGATCATAAGAGCTTGAAGTACTTATTTGATTAGAATGAGTTAAATATAAGGCAAAGGAGGTGGCTTGAGTTGTTAAAGGACTATGATTTTGGTTTGAATTACCATTATCATAAAGCCAATGTAGTGGCTGACGCACTGAATTGAAATACATTACATATGTCGACATTGATGGCTAGAGTGTTAGAGCTAATCAAATAATTGAGAGATTTGAATTTGGTTTGTGAAGTCATGTCGTAGATTATGAAGTTAGGTATGTTGAAGCTCACCAGTGGTGTTTTGGAAGGGATTAGAGAAAGTCAGAGGACTGATTTGGAATTGGTATATCGTTTGGCTTTAAACAATCAAGGTCGAGGTGGTGATTTCAAGATTGATGATAATGGTGTTATAAAATACCATGACAAAATCGGTGTTCCTGATGTGCCAGAACTCAGGAAGATTATTCTTGAAGAAGGACATTGAAGTGATCTGAGTATTCATCTAGGTGCTATAAATATGTATCAGGATTTGAGAAAGATGTTTTACTGGCGTGGGATGAAGTAAGAGATTGCAAAGTTTGTGTATGTGTGTCTGACTTGCCAGAAGTCAAAGATTAAGTTTCAAAATTTGTTGGGTTTGATGCAACTATTGTCTATTCCTGAGTGGAAATGGACAACATTTCGATGGATTTTGTGTCTGGAGTGTTGAGGACTGTGAAGAATTGTGATATTATCTGGGTAATCATGGATAGGTTGATGAAGTCTGCTCATTTTATTTTGATGATACTGGATTATGAAAAGGTTGGCAAAGTTGTATATCGAGAGGATTGTCAATTTGCACAGTATTCCATCCAGTATTGTATCTGATAGAGATCTGAGGTTCACATCGAGGTTCTAGAAGAATTTGCAAATGGCTTTTGGTACGAAGTTGCATCTGAGTTCTGCTTATCATCCACATACAAATGGTCAGACTAAGAGGACTATTCAGTTGCTAGAGGACTTGTTGAGGGCTTGTGTACTTGAACAAGAAGGTGCTTGGGATAACTTGTTACCGTTGATTGAGTTTACATACAACAACAGTTTCCATTTGAGTATTGGAATGGAACCATTTGAGGCATTGTATGGTAGAAGGTGTATGACATCTTTGTGTTGGTATGAGTCAGGAAAGGGTGATGTGATTGGACCTGAGATTGTCCAAAAGAGCACAGAAAATATCAAAGTGATTCAGGAGAAGATGATAGTTCTCAGAGTCTCCAAAAGATTTATCATGATAGATGAAGGAAAGCACTTAAGTTCCAAGAGGGAAATCATGTGTTTCTGAGGGTTACTCCGATAACTGGTGTTTTTCGAGATTTGAAGTCTCGAAAGCTCACTCCGCGTTTCACCGGTCCTTACCAGATTTTGCAAAGAATTGGAGAAGTGGCATATCAGATTACTTTGCCATCGTCGCTTGCTAATCTTCATGATGTGTTTCATATGTCTCAATTGAGGGGGTATATTTTGGATCCGTCTCATGTGATCCAAGTGGATGATATGCAGGTGAGAGGATCGAGAAGTGAAGGAGTTGCATGGTAAGAGATTACCTTGGTGAAGGTATCTTGGGGAGGACCAACTGGTGGAAACGTATCTTGAGGTAATTTTTTAGGGGGAAAATTCTTTAAGTGGAGGAGAGTTGTAACGCCCTATTTTTCTAGAAATTATTTATATTCATTAATTATTATTTTATGTGTGTATCTAATTATTATTTGTGTGATAATTAAGATGTGTTAGGGAAACAAGGGTGGATGACCATTGGATAGAGAGTATGAAGAGTGATCAGAAGTTGATAGATTTATTTATAATTATTTAATTGATTAAAATAATGTTTTAGTGTTATTATTTAAATGAAATAATAAATGGAAAGGAAATAATGAGTTTGGGGTGGAAAGTGTGAGTTATGGAAAATTAAAATAAATAATGTAAGTTAGTAATAAGTTGGGCCTTAGTGGAATATTAGAAAGATAGGAATTAGGTTTGTAATTTAGGAAGAGAGAAGTGAAGGAAAAAGTTTACAGTAGGTGAAAATTTTGGAATTGAAGAAAAAGAGGCAAGAGAAGAGAAAACACAAGGAAAACCTCATGAGAGCTCTAGGGAAGAGAATAACAAAAAACTTGGATTTTTCTGGAATTATAAGGTAAGGATGGGAATTTGGTTCAATATTAGGGATATGAATGGAAGGGTAGAGGAAGGTTTAATTCTCTTTAGATTGATGATGAATGTTGATATTCGTTGAATGAAATTTATGTTTTAAAGTGTTCAGGTGTTTTCACCATTGATGATGTTTGAAGGTTTTAAAGATTGATATAGTATATAGATCCATGATTATATGAATATAAGTAGTGATTGATATATGTATGTTTATGACTGAATTTAAAATCATAAAATATTCTTTGTGATGATTTCATGGACGTTTTTGGGGTTGGAGAAGATGAAAATTATGCTGAAAATTTTAGAAAAATAACAACTTTTTGTTAATGTCTTTGTGCATGGTTTTGATCGTAACTTTCAACTCGTAAATCATTTTGGGATGAGGTTTGAAGTGTTGGGTAGCTAAAACAGAGGCTATAAATTTGTTTCAGGGGTAAAATATTTTTTGTGATAATTTCATGGACGTTTTTTGGGTTGGAGAAGATGAAAATTATGCTGAAAATTTCAGAAAAATAGCAACTTTATGGTAATGCATCCGTCCACGGTTTTGATAATAACTTTTGACTTGTAAATCATTTTGGGACGGGGTTAGAAGCGTTGGGTAGCTAAAATAAAGGGTTGTAACTTTGTGTCAGGGATAAAATATTTTTATTGATTTTATCATAGGTTTGTAGTAGGTGGAAAAGAAGTGTATGATGTGACGAATAATGATGAGGTTCGTATTGACAAATTATTTGATGTATTATGAATGATTGAGATGGTGTGTTTGATTATATTGGTGGTAGTTCAGAAGGGTGGATTACGTTACTCATGGTTGCAACTATGTGATCGGTTGTGGATTACTAAATATTATTATGATTGTTGTGTCAATTGCATTATTATCATGCCATACATCCATTATTGATATGTTGAAGGAGATAAGTCATAGGTCCGAAGGGGGGAGAAAGACTTATCCGAAACTCAGAACAGGGAGTTCGGGATTCCTAAGAGGGATTCAGATTCATAAGGAAAACCAAATGTTGAATTGGTACCACATGCATATGAATTGTTGTCGTGAGTCGCATAACATGAATGAATTATATGCGTGAAATATGTCTATGTGTGATGATGGTGTTGTTGCATGTGATGTTGATGATAATATGGGCGTGAGAATGTGATATATTATTGTACATGATTGTGTAGATGTTGTAGTATATTTTATAATCCATGTTGTTATTATTGAAATGAATTTTCACCTCTTCTATTTGAATGTTGCCTTTACATGGGCATCGTGTAGATACTCAAGAGTAGAGATGATGTTGTGAGTGGAATTTAGCTCCTGGAGCTATTTCTTTTAGTTTATTCATGTTAGTTTTGGTTATGCTCTGATATGTAACACTGGGGAGCGAATTATTTATTTTGTGTTGAAATTTCTTAAGAGATAATGCATTCTCTCGTATTTGTTTATGTTTTAGTGTGATAGCACTTGGAGAAGACTCACGAGTCGGTGCTTTTAATTTTGTTATGAAAACTATTATGAGATTTTAAATTGGTATATTTTTTTTATTATGATTCCGCTGCGAAGATATTCAAATGAGTTGAATGTCGTGTAAACATCCTAAGTACAAATGTATGCAGTAAAATGTTTTGTTGTAACCCGTGTTAAAGAGCAGGCTATGATTATTGTGAATGATACCCTAAGTGATTGTATTTCATTAATTAATTTTTTTAATAATTATGCGCGGGTTTTTAGTTTGTTACATAGAGGATTTCTATAAAAATTTGGATTATATTACTTTGACGTGTTTTCACCTGTAGCTAGACATGAAACAATCAGATTGGTGATTTCTATAGCTGCTAATAGAAATTGGCCTCTAATGTATTTAGATGTGAAATCTTCATTTCTGAATGGTACTTCTCAGTGAGGAGTTTATGTGTCACAACCTCCTGGATTTGTGAAAAAGAGTCAGGAAGGGATGTTGTAGAAAATACATAAAGTCTTGTATGGACTGAAATAAACTCCTAGAGCTTGGAATCTGAAAATTGATTCATTTTTCAAGCTTCAAGGATTCAAAAATGTGAGATTGAGTATGGTGTTTATGTTCAGCATACATCTGATAGTAATATGATTCTGATGAGATATTGCTAACATGGAGCTGTTAAGATGAGATAGCTAAGTTCAAGAAGGTGTTGATGAATGAGTTTGAGATGACTGATATAGGAAATATGGTATATTTTCTAGGGATGGAGATTTTGTACTCTTATAAGAGTATAATTTTGCATCAGTTGAAGATAAACTTAAGCTTCTGAAGAGATTTAAGCTAATAAATTGCAAGTCTACAATCACACCTGCTGAAATAAATCACAAGTTGGATTCTGGTGTTGAGTGTGATGATGTAGATGATACAATTTTCAAACAATTGGTTGGTTGTATGTGATATTTATGCAATGACATCTGTTATGCAGTTGAATGGTGAGTAGGTTTATAAACAAACCAAAATGGTCATATTACCAAGTTGCTGTCAGGATACTGAGGAATATTAAGGGGACTTTGTATGAAGTTTTGTTCCCTTTTGATGTTGAATCTGATTTAGAGTTGATATGATATTCAGACTTTGATTGGTGTGGAGACAGAGTTGACAGAAGAAGTACTTCTGGATATTTTTTCAAGTATCTGAGAGGTCTCATTTCTTGGTGTGGAGACAGAGTTGACAAACCAGTGATTGCATTGTCAACTTGTGAAGTTGAGTACATTGTAGGTGCTTTGTCTACGTGCCAAGCTGTTTGAATTCTGAATTTTTTGTAGGATCTGAAGATCAAGATGAGTAAGCCTGTGAAGTTGATGATTGACAACAAATTAGCTATAAGTTTTGTCAAGAATACAGTGTTGCATGGAAGGAGCAAACTCATTGACACAAAGTTTTGCTTTCTTAGAAATCAAGTTTATAGTGGAATGCTTGAAGTTGTTCAATGTAGCACTCATATTTAAATTACTGAACAAAACAATCAAGACTGAACACTTTATCCATTTGAGGATAGAATTGGTGTTGTTGATTTTAATTAACTAAATATGAATTAAGAGATGATGTTAGTTGTAATTCAAATACATTTCAATTGCATTTAAAATTAATTTGCATTACATTTAATAGATGAATTTGATAGTATATAAACTATGTGTGATTCCGTTTGTAAACATATTCTAACGAGTGTAACTGTTTTTTTTAAATTGTGTTATAAAAATTAGAGTTCTCTTTCTTCTCTTCCATTATCTTCTTCATCTTCAACTTTGTATTTCAACAAATTTCTATCCTTCCTCTCTATCTCTCTTAATTAATCTCACTCTCTCCACAATTAATCAAAACTAAATTTATTATGGCAAAGAAAGTTTCAAACTAATTATTTATATTTATATTAACTTTTTTTTTCTTCCCACTATCCCATATTGAAAATAAATACTCATTTTGACATAAAGATTTTTTTCTTTATTCCGTTTCAGCCATTATTAATTTAGTATCTCTTTATTCTCATTTTTGGATTTATATGTTTTTCCTGTCTCAAGATAAATATTTTTTATAATATTTATTATTATTTTTTCATTATTATATTTATATTTATTAAAATTTTACTCTATTTAACTATTCTACTTAATATAAATATTTTAATAAATAATATTAATTTTTATTAAAATTAACATTTTTTTAAGAACTACACATTCTTAAATAAAAGACTTATTATAAAAGATAGAGATGATCTTAGGGACCATTATGTGTTCAGTTTATTGAGTACTTGTAATAAAATTATTCATCTGTTCTTTTTTCTATTTTCACCCACAACTCTACGTGGAATTTCAAGCCTAAACAAACAAAGTTTCTCCTTTTTTATAAGACAATATTAAAATAACTTGTCATAGCAATGGAAGTATAAGACAAAAATCAATCTTATCCACTTCCACATGTTGAGACGCGGCAAATACACATTGAATGGTCAAAAGGTTGATTGATTGAATGGGATGTGGGCTAAAGAAGACAAAGGGAACAACTAAATTATGGATACATTCTTTTATTAGTAATTATTACTATAATAGTGCCATTTTTTTTAAAAGAAATAAAAAAACTCACAAAAGTATTTATATTTATCTCTCCCTAAAACAGTACTATTTGAAAGAAAAATAATGTTCCCGTACTATTTAATAAATATAATATAATATATGTATCTGTCTAATACATGTGCTATTGGATAGATATCTTTAGATTTTGAGATACCAATAAATATTTATAAACATTCATAAATAATATTATTTAATTTTCTTAAAAAATGTATAATTAACTATTTTTTATCTCTTTCAAAGAAAGATAAAAAAAATCAAATTTAACATATAAAAATGATAATAAAATAAATTATATTCATTTTATTTTTTATTAAATAATAATATGAAATTCAAAAAAATAATAATACTTTCATTTAAAAAAAAATAATAATAATTTTATATTAAACAAATTAATATTTAAATAATATTATTAATTATTACAAATACGAATATTATCATATTTATATCCATATCCATGTCTATAAAGGAATGGATAATTAATTATCTATTTATTTT
Source organism: Lathyrus oleraceus (assembly GCF_024323335.1). Classification (NCBI taxonomy): domain Eukaryota; kingdom Viridiplantae; phylum Streptophyta; class Magnoliopsida; order Fabales; family Fabaceae; genus Lathyrus; species Lathyrus oleraceus. The sequence goes on from NC_066583.1 coordinate 345,564,594, forward strand.
ATTTGTGAATATTTATTAAACTCAAATATTCATGACTATGTTTTTTTTATCTTTAATTATTAATATTATTTTATTTGAGAGCAAAATATAAAAATTTATTAAATTGTAGATGACATGTATTAAAAAAAACATGAAAATATGGTGAACTAGGCGCTGCATGTGATAGTTTTGTACGAACTGTCTACATCCATTGAACCGAGTCTGTAAAGATACTTATCAGTTATCAATTTCTCAAGCGTGTACATATATATATCTACATTCTCCGATCAAATTATCTTCAAAACAAATATTACCAAAAAAATTATATTCCATGGAGTATATCCTTTTTGAAGTAGCTAGAAATTAGAATAACATTATCTTGGAACTAGGGTTAGGGCTGAAAACGGGGCTCAATTATTTGAAGGTGGGCATAATGATATTTTACAGTTTTATTGGGTAGATTTATAGTTTCCAATCATTTAACATTTTTTTTTTATATTTAATTATTTTAAAACTGGTATTCTACAAAATAAGAGTTTTCGAAAATGAAAACATACAAGTACACAAAATTATTAAATTATTAAAATCTTAAATTAAATTAAAAAATGATTGGATGTAGATTATAGATTAATAGATAGATAAATATGTATTAGGATTTGATATGGTACGTCGTTACAAAGAGAGAGGGACTCGAACTCCCCATCTGATTATTAGGGGTTAAAATATTTTAAAAATCAGACTATAGAATTTAATTGTTAAATCATGATTATTGAATTAGTAGAGTCGATTAGAACATATCAAAATCAATAAAAATCGATAAACCGTTATTTTTAAAAAGCTAGTGAATTAGATTCTTATTTTTTAAAAACTAAACAACATCGATAATTTAAACAAAATTAAAATATAAACAAATTTTATTCAAAAATTATTTAAAATATCTTTTTTAAACTTTTAATTAAAATAGTAGATAACTTGAGAAACAAAATTTTAAATTTTAATTGTAAATTATTTGAGTTAACTTATCAAATAAATTATAAATATAAAAATAATTAACTATAAATTATAAAAATTATAAAAATTGTCAAAAGGAATTTTTTTTTAATATATTAAGTATAAGAAATAAACTGTAAATTAAAAAAAAAACATCAGGTCAAACAAAGGTTTTGGAACAAAAATAAAAAGATAGTTATGAATACCTTATGAATATATTATAATAAGTGATATTAGGGGTGTTCACTTTGTAGTTTGAATTAATTTTAAAATAATTTTATTTAATTCAAAGATAAAATTATTCAGTTTGATTAATTTTAAATGACTAATTTAAAAAAAAAATCTATATAATCTAATTTTATGTAATTTCTTTAAATTAGTTTTTAATATCTAAATTGTAAATTATAATATTTTATGGATATTAATATTATAAAATAATGGATTCAATAAATATATATATATATATATATATATATATATATATATATATATATATATATATATATATATATATATATATATATTACAAATTAATATTAGAAAGTAACGACAAAAAATAATTGTAATAATAGTACTAAAATAAACCAAATATTAATAAATAATAAATTAATATAATATATTATATTTAGAATAAATAAATAAATATTAGAAGTTTGTATCGATAATTTTATATTTGACTTAATCTGAGCAGTTTTTAGAAACAACACTTCTTAACTCATTTAATATATTATATTTTTGGTTTTTAATATTTTGAATTGATTTATGATTTTTATTTAAATCAGTTTAGATTTCAACATCCATAAGTTACCTAGAAGAAGAGTCTTGTGTTCGTTTGTGTCAACTTTCAAATATAATTTTTTATATTAAAAATAGCATTTTACAATTAGAAGTTTACGATTAAAATATAAATAAAAAACTTTGAAATAAAATATAAATAAAAAACTTTGAAATAAGAAGTCGCTAACATTCATTAATCATATCCACGTCGATAACGCGTAGGAATCATATATCACACAAGTTACCGCCACGCAGTTTTGTTGAAAATATGCAACAATTGATATTGACTTTTATTTTTATAGATCCATCAATTTATCCACCATACTATAATGTTTTTCTAGTTCGTAATGGATTATTTTCCACATGTATAATTATCATTTGTAAGTAACTTGCTTAACTTAATATAATTCTTCATAGATAAATTCTTTTCATCAATTTTTTTATAAGCCAAAACAAATTGATATATTAAAAGTCGAATACAAAAATGGACCAACAAACGGCTAATAGCAACTCTTAAAATTCCCGATTTTCATCACCACGGGCATTCGTTTGAACTTGCTACTATAATCTAATAGATTTACTCCAATTTTTATCAATTAATAGGTAAGTAGTAGTTTGTTTTTGGATCATTAAGTTTTTATGAAGAATACTACAATAATTTTTTTTATAAAACTCACTTGTAATCTTAGAGTGTTCCTATTTGTAAATTATAATCAGTTTTTAAAAACTCATAGTTATTGATCCAAATTTTTTTTTTTGGTTTATGCGATACGAGTGAACTATGATTTGATGATGAAATTTGATGAAAATTTTTGCTCTATTCCAGTAACAAAAAAAGAGGATAGTATATGCAAACACTTTGATGGTCAAGAGGATAGTATATGAAAATTAGATAAGAATAATGTGTACTTGACCTTGATGTGTCATCTCCTTTTATAGTAGGGTTTTACGATTTTCAAGGACCTATTTTGCTTGTTACATGTGCCTCATAGTGTCAGAAGATTTATGGCAGTGTGATATGGCAGTCCTCTAAGACTATACCAGCTCTTATTAGATATTCTTTTAGGACAAGTCCATAGGAAGGTTATGCGATACTAAACCGGTGCGGATAACAGCTCTAACTGACTGGCATCATTATCCTAACATCAATAGAGTGACGTTACTGACTTTGTTCGTCAGATTTGATGATTTTTAAAAGCTTTGTCGGGTTTAATCTAATAGATATTAGGGCGCGCCCAAAATGGCTTTTTCCTCAGACCATGTCCAAAATAGTAGCATCCCCCCTCTCCCAAGTCAGTGATGACGAAGGCGAGTCGTGTGAGTGGGGTTTATTATGAGGTCATAAGTAGGCAGATGTCTCTCTCTACTACGTACGATATACTTTAAGTAAAGGTGTTCCCTTTGTTTACATAATCTCGTTCGGTGGGTAGTTCAAGGATTGGACTCTCTTGTTAGTGAAAACTTAAATATGTAAAGCTTAGATTGGGTAACATTTTATCTATTTCTAGGGGTCCTAAGATACTTACATCATTTACTTCTTTGTTTCCTTCTTGATTATAAGGTTTCCTTGTCATTTTGTTCTTGACTCTTGGTGCCTTTTAAATTTAGCTAAAATTATCCCACACGAATAAAGGTCTTAACATTTTGTCTATCCCAAACGATCATGCAGGTGAATTTCAAAATGAGGATTTTGAAAATATTTGTAAAATAAAATGGAAATAAGCAAACTTTTTATACTCCATAAACTCTACAACTAAAAATGAAATTGTGGAAAGGAAAAATGGATATCTTGAAGAGCTAGCGAGGACGATGCTCAATGAAACTAATATTCATATAGGTTGGTGTGGTAAGCATTTCGTGTTATAATATGAATAAAGTCTTGAAAATACGTATTCTAAAACTCATGCCCTATAAAATTTATTATGGAAGAAAACCAAATATCTCTCATTATCATGTGTTTGAATGTAAAAAATTTATCCTAAATAATGGGAAGGATAATCCAGATAAATTTGATGCAAAAGTTGATGAAGGTCTACTTCTTTGTTATTTCACTTCCAATAATCTTTTCCTATTTACAACAAAAGGACCATGACATTAGAATAATTTGTTCACGCTACCTTTGATGAAACTAACCTTTAAACTCTTATAGAGGTAAAAGTTATTGGTTAAGCTTCTATTATAGGAAAAAGCTTCTTATAAGATAAAGAAATAAATGAGGAAGAACAACAACCTCACCAAGATCTACCTGAGGAATGGAGAACTTCAAAACAGCATCATCTTAACAATATCATATAATATATCTTAAAATGGGTGATAACTCAAAACTCTCTAAGTCAATGAACTTAAAATGTGTAATGGGTGAACCCCACTACTTACCTAGTCTAAATAGCCATCAAACAAAGAAGAAACTTTCATAAATCAATTAAAATACTACAAAGAGTTTCTCAAAGTATTTGGGATAAATAATTTTGAAGATATATCTAAACTCCAATGAGCACCTCATTCTACATCGACCAAGATGAGGAAGGTTAGTCGGTAGAACAAATAAGATTCAAGGTATGATTGTCACTTCCCTTACTATTTCTATTTGTCCTAATTAGTTGATCAACATTTACATGTTCTCTAGCTAAACCCGAAGACTCATTTTTTTGTATATTTCATGCACCGAGTAAATCTCTACATCTCCATCTTTATCTTACCACTAATGTTTCTTGTTGAGTGGACTAACAAATTCATGTATATTTCATCTTTATAAAAATATTAAAAGAAAAGGTAAGAAATGGTCTAAATGCTTACTTAAGTATGATGTTAATCCAATCTAAAAATGGAGAAAAACTTCTGCTTAATAATTTTTTTTCAAAGTTGGATTAATATTTAACATGTGCCTCTATTCGATAATTTAATTTTTTCATCTTTTTAATAACGTCAAAGAGAAGAAGCATACTCTCAACATGAGCATCTTCCCTACTTTGTTAGGGGAAGTTAAAACTTTGTTTCTTCTTCTTCTACCCATTTTGTTAAGCCACCTCCTCTCGAGAAATGTGTAATTCTTATCTTTCTTCCGCCTCAAGTAATTAGTATTTTTTGTCTTTCATTTAATCTACCGAAATGAACATTAATTAGCATGGTAACTCTTTGGAGTTTTCACCTAATCATGGTCGTGAGCAAGGAGATTAAATGTCTTCTTAGATTATTTTTTTATTTTTATGGAAAGACTCAGTCATGGAATCCTTGATACCATTAAGGATAATGTGTGGAAACATCGTAGTTGATCTTTTGTGTTTCATCTAATATTTGATAATGATATCATTTTAGTAGCTGAAGCATCTAATGACCAGGGTAGTATCATTCTAAATATTGTTTCCTACATTTTGTCCAGCAGGTTAGTCTCCTTAAAGTCGAGATTTTCTTTTCAAAAAAACACTCATTAAGTCATTGCATAATCTATTAGCATTATCTTGAATATTGAAGTCATTGATAATCTAGGCAAATATTTAGATGTATCGGTTATTTTTTTATTATAAACAAAATATGTGTTATACTTTTATTATGGATCGTGTTAAGAGTAAGTTATTATGATGAAAATGTAACTCTTTTTCTAGAGTTAGTCGCATTGTTTTCTCTAAAATTTATATTATGATTATTCTAAATTTTGTCAAGCAATCTAAAGTTTTACCTCTATCTATCTATGATAAGATGGAAAAATCTTACATAAATCTTATTTGGGGATCTACTTCTAATGCAAGAAAAATCAATTTAATCTCTTAGAAAATAATTTGTACTAAAAAAATGATCTTGAATTTCGTAATCTAATTAGTGTTAACATGTGTAACATGATAAAGTTGGGATGATATTTGATATTAAAGCATATGCTTTTTGAGTCAAAATCATTGAAACAAAGTATAATTATGGTAATTTAAATATTCCTTTTATTGTAGATTCAAATCTTCTCATATCTCACGAGATAAAAAAATGGTATTTGATAGAGAATGGTGTGTCTTGGGTAATTCATCATTTTGTCAAATTTTGGTCTGAAAAATGGATTCTAGGATTTTATAAGTTGTCAAATATAGTTAAATTTGTTTCTTCTTGTGTATCTATGTGCTTTCAGGTACAATTATCTGCAACAGTCAGACGATCATGATGGTTTTAATGATGACAATACTATGATGTGAAGTTTTCATCTGTCAAGAAGAAGTAATGATCAAATATATTATATCAATATCAAGATGTTTTGTTTGAGGTATCGAGTCAAATTCAATAAAGACAACACGTAATGTCAAGCGGCATTTGGCGGAGTCCCTAATGTTCGTCGGTCAAGTAATCTCTGATGATGGTGTCTAGCAAAAAGCTTTATCAAGCCTCATCTTGAAGTCAAGACCTAGATAAAGTGTTGAATCAATAATGAACCAAGAAAGAGATCTTGAAGCTTCAAATATCATGAAACAGATGAAGTTTGAAAGTTTGTTTGGTATGTGTCCATGTGATTAGTGTATTATAAATATATAAGATTAATTCTCAAATTACTAAGGCAACGCACACACACACTCAAAGTAGTTGTATGCCTCTATCTTTTGATAAAACACCTTAAGAACTATAAGAGAACCATCAAGGTGCATGTGGCATTGACCAAGAGTGTTCCTAATCATTTAGGAAGCATTTGTGCATTGCCTAATCAATTAGGAACTTAATCTAATCGATTAGAACAAGGCAATTGTAGTTGAATGTCTCTACTATCCTTTTATTTTGTTGCTTATCTTATCACTTTTATTTTTGTTTTATTTTGATTTGTTGAGTCTCTTTCATAATTGCATTTTTCGTGTTTAGCATGGTTAAATATTTGATTAGATTTGATCTTGATTTAAATGGTCTTTGATCAATAGCATATGACAGTGAAATGAAATCACTTTGTGTTTTTGGACAAACTTTGATTCGAGGTAAAATCTCAAAAAACTTTTGAAAAATTGAAAAATTGAAAAATTGAAAATTTGAGATTTTACAAGATTGATTCGAATCATTCAGTTTTACACTGAATTTTTGATCCTGATCAAATTGGATAATAGCTTAACTCAACAATTTGATCCCGATCAGATTTTACACTTGATCCTATCATTTTCCTAGGAACAAATTTTGTCTAATTTGATTCGAACCAATTTCATTTTTCAAAAAGCATGTTTGTTTCTGTTTGATTTGATCTGAATCAAACTTTGAACATGACCCGAATCAAATTCTTTTGCCTAAAAATCATGTCAATTCTGGGCTTGTTGATCCGAATCAAATTTTGTTCTTGATTAGAATCAGAAGGCATTTGATTCGAAACACATTTTCTCTGATCCGAATCAACATGCATATTTTTCAAAAATTAGGTATTTCTTTCATTTCACCTCATTTTGCTCATTTGATTCAAATCATATCTTTCTTGATTCGAATATAACCACATTTTTTCAACCATTTTGTGTGCTTCATTTAAAGCACATATAAATCATTTTTATCATCATTCTACACATAACATATATCATTATGTTAAGATTTTTCAGTGTGATTTTGTGTGAAAATCAATTTTCTCTATTTTGAGTATTCAAAGTCTTGCTACAAATTTATCACATCTTCAACTTCAATTAAGTTTAGATCTTGATAAAGAGAGTTATGAGATTGATTGAAGGAGTCTCGTATTTGAAAATAACCGTTGTTAGAGATCTTGTTGAGTTTTCAGGTTGTTAGTAAGAATGATGAATTGTCACTGGTGGTGAGAAATTCCATTGTAAATAAGTAGGTTCTTTTCTACAACATTGCCTTAGTAGTAGTTGTGTGGAAGGCTACAGATAAGGAGAATTTCTTCTCGGATCTTCGTAAAATTTCATTGCTCAAGGAATTGGTAGGATCAAGGGGTTGGTAGCTACACGCGAAGGCTTGGAGAAAAAATGGTGTTATTGGAAGGTTCAAGAAACGTATTCGGGTAAAGATTACGTAGAAGAGTTTGACAAGTTTGTTGTATACAAGTCAAGAACTAAATTAGGAGATTTATTTTCTCATCTGTATTGTGGATTAGTGATTGTATGAACTCTTGGAAATATTTGTCAAATAACAAGGAACTATGCAGGTTCCAATGGAAAACCATTGAAGAGTGCACGTAGGTCAAGCGAGGAAGAACACCAAAGCACTATAAATCTCGATGTCATCTCTCTAACTTTTACTCTTGCATTTATATTCATAGTGATTGCATGCTAGTTTTTTCATTTTCTTCGTATTATATCGTTTTGTTCTTGATATTTATTAATTACGTAAGACCTTCGTAAAAACCATCTCGAAAAGACATTTGTAAAGATAAAGGTAATCAGTAAGCATTAAACAAAATATAAAGTGATACATGTCATAACTAGATTCAAATACATAATAAAAGGGAACAATCAGCATTCCTGAAAACATTACAAAATACACGACAAAAAGCTATTATTCATTTTTATCCTTACCCCTAACCTCGAGATCACCGAAAACAACACGGTCTTCTTGGATCATATCATCAGCAGGGGAGGGCTCAACTTATTCCATATCCACAAGGTGAACATTAACCATCACCTTGAAGAAATCCATCTCGGATAGGTCAAGGTCAGGATGGAGGCATAAGGTTTGAGCCTTGGACCTATCAAAGGCGGCGTTATCGATGTCAAGGACATCAATTTGAGCTTTCTACAAAGAGCTTTGCAACTGGACATTTGAATCCTGAAGCGACTTTATTTTCTCGGACTACTGGTTAACAGTGGATTTTAACTCTTGATTCATAGCCTCCAATTTCCCCCTCCTGGTTTTCTCCTCCAATAATTTCTTCTCCAAGTCGGATAATCTTACTGTTTGCGTCTTCTGGTGCTCCCTCAATTGAGTAACCTCTATGCTTAATTTCATCTCATTCTGTTACTTTCATCCCAAGCTTCAAACAGTTTGCGGGTTAAAATATCACATCTCATTAGATAAGAGTTAAGGTTTTGGGTTAGTTTATGTCGCCCTATAGTCTTCACCTTGTCCACGTCGTCTGTGGCATTTAGGTGATCGTAGAGGAATTTCAATCCATCGAAACTGTTGCTCCAGAACTTGAACTCATTAGATGATCTGGTATGGTCTCCCCTCACCGGGCTCATACATCAAAGATGAAATTTCTCAATCATCTCTGCAGACCTTGTCACTCATTAAAGTTTTCATCTTCTTTGGAGAACTTGGACGAAAGAGAGGCGATTTTAATTAGGAGAAAATCTTGATAAAAAGACCTAAATAGTATGAAGTGTTTTAAATCATAAGGGATGAGCAAATCCCCATAAGAAATCATCATTACTTAGTAAGGGGAGAATCTGATGAGAATACATTGTCATGATTAAGGACACGCCACCACAAACGAACATCACGACATAAGTGGATCATGCATAAAAAGGAATTTGCGGGCTTCTTTTGTCTGAGCATTTTAACCTTTAGATCTCATGCTCGGGGGGCTTATGTACATCCCGAGAAATAAGTTGACAAACCGAGGTAGGAGGTCGGCGAAGCCTACTTGAGCATTTGAGTTCCTTAAGGCCAAATTGGCGTGATAGCTGAGTATGGTGAGGTCAACCAACCGGATAGTCATGCTACCATTACAAGTCGGAACCCGGGTAGGACATCAGATATACTAATCGGAATTTGGTTAGTACATTAGAATAGGCATAACGGATCCAACCTCCTATAAACTGAGAATGATCCTATCAGTACAAGTCGAACTCGATGACAAGGCCCAGACGCCATTTGAAGGATCACAAGAGACGGTTACAATATGATACATTATGGCAGGGAGTTATAATTATTGAAGAGGCGACCGTTAAAAAATAATTATAAAGGGCGACATGCGTTATTGATAGGAGAATTTATGAAGGATATGGAGAGTCAGGAAGGGGGAGAATGAGACCTATAAATAAGAGGATATTTTGAGGGTAGACAGGGGAGAAAAACACATAAACCTCACATAACAGACACTCCAACCATTCATTTTAGGCTCTCCTTGAACTAGAACAGGGAAATCAACATTTTAGTGTTTTTTAGCAACAACAGTTTCCATTTGGTATTTTGAGTATGAATATTTTGGTGTGTGTTGACTTCGACCCGGAAGAAGATGAATCCATTAATGAATCAACCAGGATATGGACTCATGCATTAAGGCACATGGGAATGTCCATTATATATGTAGTAGTGGTGTAAAAGCCACCCAAAACAAGGAGGTTCATCAACTCTAAAGGATTTTGATTATGAGATCCCTTAAATGACTTCTACTGAAGTTATCCTCTACAACATCATCAAATAGAAAAAGTAGACAAGAAAAAAGATTTACTATCTTGCGCACTGTTCTATCAAGATCGAGATATTTTGTTTGAGGTATCGAGTCAAATTCAATCAAGACAACACCTAATGTCAAGTGGTGTTTGATAGAGTCCTTGATGATTGTTGGTCAAGAAAAATCTGATGATGGTGTCTATCGAGAAGCTTTATCAAGCCTTATCTTGAAGTCAAGTCCCAAATAAAGTGTTGAATTAAGCAAGGGAGTTTGAAGCTTCAAAATTTGTGAAAAAAAGGAAGTGTGAAAGCTCGTTGAATTGTGTCTTAGTGACTAATGTATTGTAAAGATATAAGAGTAATTCTCAAATAGTTATGAGGAAAACTTCATGGAAAACTTCTTACTAATGTGCAAAGGAAAGGTCAGGGTAATGCATGCCCGTGAGACTATTATGCATGTCATTAGAGATTGCATCGTAGTTAAGAGTTTACGAAATAAATTTAGTACTATGAATTATGATAATTAGGGTATTTTTTAGTCTTGAATTATTCAATGGGTAAATTTATCTTCAAGTCTTTTTCAATTGGTACTATTCAAGGGAACTAGCCTACTCTCTTAAGTATCATGGCATATTTGTTGTGCCAAGATAAAAGCCAACTAGTTTTCTCAAAAACTTACAATTATTTTAAAAAAAAATAGTAATCGTTACATTATTTTTATCATCATATACTCCTTCATCAATCTTCTTTTGTCTAGCAAAGGAAACATGAAATCAATATCAACGAATCTTACTTCTATGATATAAGACTTTCCGTTTCTGGGGTATATTAGAGACTCTAAGAAAATTTATATTAGTCATTTTTATTGTAATCTTGATCGATCTATCTGTATTTCTGTTGATCTAAAGATATATTCCATAATTTAAAAATGACAAGTAATTTGACTTTCATTCCTTATTTTCTTAGACGGATTCATTTGTTGTGGTTAATACGATAATCTTTCAAAAAAAAACTCGTAATCTAAATTTACTTTTCTTTCTTCTCGAAATCCAATCCGTCATAAATCAAACATACTAAAACTGTGAGATTAGACATATTTATATTTATAAAGAATAAATCCATCTTGTATATATTCACAAATTTATTTAATATAATTTTTAACTCTTAATTCATCTTAACCTTTTTCTTATTGATGTGTGATTATCGTAGAGAAGCTTCATTCTCTTCTATTATTTCTTAGGCATGCTTTCTAGATTTCCTATAAGAAAAAAGAAGACAAATTAATTAAATAAATCCGCACAAGAAATACTACGGTAGAATTAGTCCATGGAAACAAAGTCAATGTAATGAGAAACTTAAGAATTGGTTTATCAAAAAAAAAAAAACTTAATAAAGTTCTAAACATTTAACCACCTATTTAATCACTAATCACTATTATTAATACCTCGAAATGTATACAAGCTGACGCAGCACTCAAAAACAAAAATTTATGGATAAGCCTTTCCACTCTCATTAATTTAAAAGAAGCAGCAAACCGCTCAAGCATAAACTAGAATCAAATAAACTAATTAAATAAATAAATAAATAAATAACCAATAATGATAAATAATAATAATAATAATAATAATAAATAATGGATTTAAGTAAATAACTTGACAAAAACATCCCATAGCAAACCACGTCACAGCACGTAGCAATAAGCGGTGGTCCCGATTTAACGTCACCGGCACTACCCGGTTCCCGGTACACACTTCTTCAAAACCCCAAACGACACCGTTTAGCTCCCACCTTTCGTGTATAAATACGTGTACGTCGATAGATATAGTACTTAACACGATCGAATTGAAACCATTCTACGTGTTGCTTCTTCCACACTCTTTGCTCCTAGTTTTTCGTGTCTTGTTTTCTTTATCCTCTTCTCATTCTCTTTGGTTCTTCAAATCATAATGTGTGGCATACTTGCTGTACTTGGTTGCTCTGATGATTCACAAGCTAAACGAGTTCGCATACTCGAGCTTTCTCGCAGGCAATTATTCTTCTCATTTTCTTTTTTTGATGTTTGCATGTTCAAACTCTTTCTTATCTAGAGTTTTTTTTAATGTTTTTTTTGTGATAAATAAAACATGGAAGTTCAAAATGTTTGGTTTTAAAGAGGGTATAAGTATTTTTAGCAACTAAGCTAAAAATAGTATAACATACTCTGCTGAACTACTAGTAGTAGTAATTTAGGATAAACATACTATGACACATCATTAAATAATTTTCTTATATTAAAGATTAAAAATTAAAAAAAGTGGGATGCGGGGTCCACTGGTTAATATGTAATAATTGGTTAATTAACAAGTAAGTTTGGTTAATTAATTGATAATTAGTATTTGTGGATATGATGTAACAGATTGAAGCACCGTGGGCCAGACTGGAGTGGGCTCCACCAACATGGTGATAACTATTTGGCTCATCAAAGGTTAGCCATTGTTGATCCTGCTTCTGGTGATCAACCTCTCTTCAATGAAGACAAATCAATTATTGTCACGGTAATAATAATAATAATAATTAAGCCTCATAATATTATTTTATAAGGTTTATTAATTATTTGTTATAGTGTTTATTAATATGGTAACATATAAATTGTATCATTAAAAAAATCAGGTGAATGGAGAAATCTACAATCATGAAGAGCTCAGAAAACAATTGCCTAATCACAAGTTTTTTACACAATGTGACTGTGATGTTATCGCACACCTGGTTAGTCATAGTCATGTTCATATTCATTTTTATTGCGCAATTATTTTGTTTGTTATTGATTTTGTTACTTTTGTTGTTAGTACGAGGAACATGGAGAAAATTTTGTGGATATGTTAGACGGTATATTTTCGTTTGTTCTGCTGGATACTCGTGACAACAGTTTCATAGTTGCGAGGGATGCTATAGGTGTTACTTCCTTGTACATTGGTTGGGGACTAGATGGTAATTTTTTATAGTATTTGTTGATTTGTTATATTTCATAACTATAGAGCATTTGAATAAGTTGTGACAAGCTTGTTGTTGTAGGTTCTGTTTGGATTGCATCAGAATTGAAAGGACTGAATGATGAATGTGAACATTTCGAAGTTTTTCCGCCGGGTCACTTATACTCGAGCAAAGAAAGAGAGTTTCGTCGATGGTATAATCCTCCATGGTTCAATGAGGCTATTATTCCGTCAACACCTTATGATCCTCTAGTTTTGAGGAACGCGTTTGAGAAGGTAAGGTTCCGTTTACTTTTTGTCTGGTCGAGTTTATGTAAGGTTGAGTTAGACTCAGGAGAATTGATACGATTGATGTGATGATTGATTACAGGCTGTGATAAAGAGGTTGATGACTGATGTGCCTTTCGGGGTTTTACTATCGGGAGGTTTGGATTCATCGTTGGTCGCGTCTGTCACTGCTAGATACCTTGCTGGTACAAAAGCTGCTAAGCAGTGGGGAGCAAAATTGCACTCTTTCTGTGTAGGCCTTAAGGTATAATAATATGCATAAGCTTATTCTAAATTATGAATGGAAAATCGATTTTGGTGGATTATGAACTTTGATTTGTGGTGTTGATTAGGGTGCACCTGACCTAAAGGCTGGAAAAGAGGTAGCAGATTTCTTAGGAACTGTCCATCATGAATTTGAGTTTACTATCCAGGTATATAATCGACTGTAAACAGTTCTTTTCCGCTCAAAATTGTGAAAAGTTGCGGTTTAATATGGTTTTATGCGACTTTGATCATAATCGCGCACACAGATATTAAAAAATTTGAACCCTTAGTCTAACTTACGGTTGCAAACTTTTCTATGCAGGATGGTATAGATGCAATTGAAGATGTCATCTATCACACAGAAACATACGATGTCACTACGATAAGGGCTGCAACGCCTATGTTTCTGATGTCTCGTAAGATCAAATCATCCGGAGTCAAATGGGTGATTTCTGGAGAAGGATCTGATGAGATCTTTGGAGGGTATTTGTATTTCCATAAGGCACCAAACAAGGAAGAGTTTCACCAAGAAACATGCCGCAAGGTCATAGAATTACATTATATAACTCATTTTAGAGAAAAAAATATGTAGTTGAAGTTAAAGGTTTTGATATGATAATGCAGATCAAAGCTCTTCATAGATATGATTGTTTGAGAGCCAATAAATCAACATATGCATGGGGTCTAGAAGCTAGAGTACCATTTTTGGACAAGGACTTTATCAAGGTTGCAATGGACATTGATCCTGAGTTTAAAATGGTATGATACATGAATGTGAAAAATGGCTTGAAGATGCAACATTTTATTAAGTGGTTAATCTACAATTCATTTTTTTTCAGATAAAACATGATGAAGGAAGAATTGAGAAATGGATTCTAAGAAAGGCCTTTGATGATGAAGAGAATCCATATCTGCCTAAGGTGAGTCTCTACTCACTTTTCCATTATTTGCTACACTTTCTGTGCATAATTTGTGAAACTAACATCTTGTAAATTTGATTTCATGCAGCACATTTTATATAGGCAGAAGGAACAGTTCAGTGATGGAGTAGGATATGGCTGGATTGATGGCATCAAGGACCATGCTGCAAAACATGTAAATAAAAAAATCCGACTTTTTCTTCATTTTATTTTTTGTGACTATGCTTATGCAGCATGATAGCTAATAACTGGTTCTTGAAATCTTCTTATAGGTCACTGACAGAATGATGTTCAATGCTTCTCACATCTTTCCTTTCAACACTCCAAATACCAAAGAAGCATATTACTATAGAATGATCTTTGAAAGGTTTTTCCCTCAGGTATATAATGCATGAGACATTCTAACCTGTAAAGCACTGACACAGATACGACATTGATACTGACACGTAACAGACACGGATATTTTTTTTTCCAAAGGTCTCGGTGATACAGAGATCCTAACATAGTCTCTAATCAAATCTTTGTTGTTCTTTTTTGTAGAACTCGGCAAGGCTTACAGTTCCTGGAGGACCTAGTGTTGCATGCAGCACAGAGAAAGCTATTGAATGGGATGCTTCATGGTCAAACAACCTGGATCCTTCTGGTAGAGCAGCACTTGGAGTGCATGTTTCAGCTTATGAACACCAAATCAACCCAGTTACAAAAGGTGTAGAGCCAGAGAAGATTATACCAAAGATAGGAGTTTCTCCTCTTGGAGTTGCCATTCAAACCTAGTATGAGACATAGCAAGTATTACTTGCTTAAAAAACCAAGATATTATTATACTATCAGTATTCAATAAAAAGAATAACATAAAGGGAAAATTTGCCTGTTATGTATTTTATCCAGGTACATTTGTATGTATAAGCCTTTCTACTTAGCTGTATTTATGTGTTTTGATGTTGTGTAATCCACATCTTGTCTTTGCTTTTAATTGATGTGGTGATTTGAACACTTTCAGATTGTAATTTGGCTTTTTAAGAAGAGTTGTGTATTATGTTAAATTTGAATGCAAGTTTCACTATTTGAATACTACTTGAAAATATATGTCTTTACATAACTTCATTATCTAAACATCTGAACCCGAAGAGTTGGTCTGTTAGCGAAGGGTTAGATCCTAAAAGTATCTCTGAATCCTGCTAAATACTAACAATCTTTGTGTTGAACCAATCCATACAGAGTTTTGCTCTAACTTTAAACGGACGGACCCTACTAGTGGACAGTAGAATTGGTCCCCTTGAATTTGAATTTGTCCAAGGCCGGATACAAGTTTTCAAATAGTAGTAATAATAATAAATGCATTAACTACTTAAAAAACATCAAAAAATTAGTGATAAATAATTGTGTTAATTAATCATCTAGTACTAAAGTACAAAAATTTAATAGAACAATATGGTGTAGAACAATTCATTCCAAGTATCAGGTAAACCAGGAAGACACCAATGACTGCAATCAGAGTAAATAGGGTTAGCTCTTTGTTGAGGACTTAAATCGCCACTATAAACTGAAGGATGTGCATCTTTTCTAAATGCTGATAACATTGTGATGTCTAGTAGATAAACAGGGTTGTTCATTTCTCTAATCACCATGTCTACAACCTTCATTTGTTCTGGAAATACACCGGGGTATGATGTGCCAGTAACACTGATTGGTGCAGTTTCACCATAGCAATTCTTTGATGTTGCTGCTGTTGATCCATAGATCCATTCGTTTGGGCTGCATAGCAATGTGATTGAGATTTAGCA
The DNA here is from genome assembly GCF_024323335.1 of Lathyrus oleraceus. Lineage (NCBI taxonomy): Eukaryota > Viridiplantae > Streptophyta > Magnoliopsida > Fabales > Fabaceae > Lathyrus > Lathyrus oleraceus. The sequence goes on from NC_066583.1 coordinate 345,580,836, forward strand.
TAACTTATATACAACTCAATTTGCAATAGGTCAAGAAAATGGGCCTCAAGCCCTTTCTTTTGAGGTCTCTTTAGCCCTTAATGCCAATCATAGCACCAAAGATATTTCTAAGCTTAGGATATGATTTTCCAGTTCAACAGACACAATAATGTTATAGTACAAAATAATTTATGAGAGAGAAATCAGGTAAAGACAATATAGAGAGAGAGAGAGAGTCAGAATCCCTACTTGGTGTGTGTCGGAGAAATTCCAAGAAAGAACACTTTGGTTCTTCTTTGATCAATATTAGTGTCCACCCAATTAGCCCATGTTTTCAAACCTCTTTCCATTGCTTCTAAACGATCCATATCTTGGTAGTATTTGCCTCCTAATTCTATATAATCCCACCTGCACTTAATCATAACCCCAAAAATCAAATTACTTTAAAGTTCTATTCTTAAAAGATCATAAAAATTATTATGAAATTGTAAAATTAAGATATAGACAAATGAACTAATATTGTAAGTGTCATGGGCTGCTTAGACCCACGACAAGGACGAAAGGCCCAATAGCAAGCATCACACAGAAAGGGGCGCAGAATAGGTGAGACCTTGCATCACACAGAAAGGGGCGCAGAATAGGTGAGACCTTACACCAGCTGAGGACAGTCATTCCGGCCTGCAGCACAGTTCCCACCGTTGGATATGATCGGACGGTCACCCTCATGAGACGCTAGATCTCATGGAGACGGTTTTAACCGCTTGTCCGTGCCCCTTAGCCTCGACTGGGGGCAACTGTTCCGAGTTGGCCAAAATAGTCTCACGTTGCTTGGGATCAAGGCTACCTGTAGCTTATATATGACACTCATACACCTCAACCAACGAGACACCTTTTCTAAATGACCCCTCCTTTAGAAAGACACCTCGTTGGATTGAGGTGTGTGACTCTTGTATATAAATTATCATTAGCCTCGACTTTCAAGCAATGTAAGACTATTTTGGTCGGAACAATAAACATTTTGTTGAATAAACTTTTATAATAAAAGTGAATTAAAGAAAGGCATTTGCCTACCCTTTAAGAGATCCTTGATGTGTCCACCAATGTCCAGAGTTAAAGGACAATATATCAGCATCCCTCCATGCATCTCCATTCCCATCTACCTCCTCAAGCTTCAAAACTCTCTTCCCTTGGGCCACATCAATCTCCACCAGATAAGGAGCTTTATGAAAAGAAATGGTCACACCATAGTCCTGCACATACCATATCAAAACTCATTCAAAAACTTTTGTTTTGCAGCTGTAAAATGTGACACTCATGTGACATAAGTCTACTTTACTTTATACATGCATCAACAGCATGAACACTGATTTGCTTCCAGTTTGCATCAACTAGCCCAATACATAAATAATGGCCTAATAGTTACTACACTTTTGTGTCCCCATCAAAAACACCTTTTTCCACTAGATACTTTGTTCTATCATCAATAATAACAATAACCTAACTCCCCCTGATTTTTAAAGAGGATTAACAAAGAGGGCTAAAAAACTTTCCTTTTTCATGTGAACAAAAATTGAAAAAAAAAATCACAAAACCCCAATTTAAAAAATTGAAACTTTTAAGGAAATATTAGGTGGGTAATCATAATCAATTCAACAAAAGAAAAACTCACCAAGAATCTGAAGGTTGAGAGAATCTCTCCCCTAACAAGCTGTGTTTGTGACTGAGGCACTGCAGTATATATCATACAAATCAATGATTCCCATTGATTCCTCCCCAAAGAATCACCAACAAACATAATACTCTTCCCTTTCATTCCCATCAGAAACTGAACACCATTGAACCTAACAACAGCAAGCTACAGAACCATTCAGAGGAAACAAACAAACAAACAACACAGCACAAAACAAAACAAAAAAATTCAATCTTTATGACTCTTGTTACCTTGGAAGCTCACAGTTGAGTGGTCTCCATCTATATTTAAGGTAATTAGTATCAGGACGACCAAACATTTTGCAGTTGAACTGCGGATCTATCATGGGACAGTTTAAGGATTGGTAAAAAGGGTAAGTGTCATCAGGAATCCATGTTCCTACAAACAATGCACAGTTAGTTTGGTTAGCATGAATCATTGGTCTTTGATGGTGAGGATTGTTGTGGCGGTTTTTCAAACTGTATAGAATAGCTGAAGAAGCTATGTGACATTGAAGGGTGAGTATGAAAAAAAGAAGATAAAACAATGAAGAAAGGGTTAACATTATTGGAGAAGGTGATAGAGAAAAAGGGTTGAAGAGGGGGAGGGATATTTGGACTGTTTTGAAATTTATATGTAAAAAAGTTTAGTTTTTTATTTTATTTTTTGTGAAAAAATAAATATTTTTGTTGAGATTTTGAATGTGAATGTGAATGTGATGTGAGTATGGGATGGGAATTGGGAAGAAGGGAGAGAGAATGTGTTTGTGAATCTGTCTGTCTACCACATGATATGAGATGTGGTTTTTTTGTTTTGGTGAAAA